>NW_022630997.1:19706804-20256857 GCF_010015895.1 Lontra canadensis
CATGTGCCCCATCCCCAAGGCTAAGATCTGCTCTTGGATAAAGCCCTGACATGGCTAGTTGTCCCAGTCAAAGCTGATCCCTAGAGTACCTGGTCCTGCTCTCACCCAGACCCTTCCAAGAAGCTCTGATTATTCATTTACCCATTTACCCACGTACCCACATTCCTTCAGCAAATCTGAGCCCCTCCCACATGCCCAGCTGTGTTGGTTAACCATGGAGCTCACAACGTCTGTCCCCATTACTGCGGGACAACAGAAGGGACGGCTTTGTGGACAGCCAGCTGCCACTGCTCATTCAGCCAAACTGAAATGGTCTTCAAGTGCTGGAAACCAGCAGGGTTGGGCATGTGAGCTGGGAGGTGGGGAGGAGGTGTTCTTGGCTTTGCCACTTAACCTGTTTTCCTTTACATGTTGATTTATAACCAAGTCTGATTCTACCAGGCAGGGGATTTCAGCCTGCTAGGGAGTGCTCTGCAATATGGAGGACCACAGATTCACAAAAACCTATCGGGCAAAGAAGAAAAGTGGTAACAATAGAAACTAAGTGTCTTAATTGAGCAGCGTGGCTGGAGGTGGGTAATGACCCTTCTGGAATATAAGACCCACATGGGCAGGGGTGTTAAGCAGCTTTGCTCACTGCTATGTCCCCAAAGCCTGGCGCAGGGACTGACACGTAGGAGATGCTCAATAAACACTTATTGAATAAATGAGTATTGAATAAATTGACAGAAAGAGAGATGGGATTTTAAAATTAAGATCAGGGTCTCTAGTGGACTATTCATTAAAAACAAAGTAATGACGAATGTACTTCTTTTTACGGGTAAGTGAGAAGAGACACAGGAAGGAAAGTCGTCAAGACGGTGGCCAGAGGGGGACACCAAAGAACAAGGGAGACCAGCAGAGTGCAACCAAGGACTGGGGAAGGCCCATGTTCCCTTCTCACTCCTCTGACCTGTCTACATTCCTTGCTCACCATATCAGGCCTGCTACTCCAGCACTCACCAACACCTACCCTCAAATAACCTAGATTATGACTATTTCAAGCTTCTGGACCCCTCACATGCCAAGGCTGCCAAGCCTGGAGGATCAGCATGTGCCGTGGAAAGGACAAGACCTCCGAACGGTCCTGCAAGGTCAACATCACCACCTCTGCATTATGGATGGGGACACTGAGGTTCAGAGGGTTCAGGAAGGCGTCCAACGTCACACAGTTAAGAAGCATCAGGACTGGGAGTTATTCCAGGTCTGACTTGAAAGCTCGTTCTAGTTTTATTTCTGCCACTACCCATGCACCCCTGCCCAAGACATTTCATCCATTTGGGCCTCAGGTTCCCCAACTGTAAAATGAGGAGCTCATGGGACATCCACCCAGTACAATCCCCCTTCCAGGTCTATATTTCTCTTCTTTTCTTTTCTTTCCTTTTCTTTCTTTTTCAGAGAAAGAGAGAAAGCATGAGCAGAGGGGTGGGTTGGAGGAGGGGCAGAGGGAAAGAGAGAATCTTAAGCAGGCTGCATGCCCAGCACAGACCCCAATGCTGGACTGGATCTCATGACTCCAAGATCATGACCTGAGCCAAAATCAAGTGTTGGATGCTTAACTGACTGAGCCACCCAGGGCCCCCCCACCAGATCTATATTTCCAACATGCCAGACCCCCACCGGTCCTCCTCTGTGCTGCCTATACCCCCACATCTCTCTGTAGCTTGGACACCCTCTCCAGCAAACCAGGAGCCCAACAATCGCAGCCCTTACCTTCCCCACTCTGAGCCAGCCTGACTCCTAGAGCCCACTGTCAGCTTCCTCCTTTCCATACCCCTTCCTTCGCTGAACCGACTCCCTCTCTCCATCCCACAAATCTCAATCAGCCAGGAACCGCATCTCCTTCTAGAAGTACACCAGGCTCAGTGAGTGAAATGCCTGGGGATAGGGTGGAACCTCCTGGAATGCTGGAACCTTCCTTCATGTTGCCATTAGATTTGTCGGCCAAGCAGACAATTAGCTACCCAGTCGAATCTGTAGTTGCAATGGTGGGAAGTGGGCAGAAAGGGACAATCTTAGGAACATGACTTAGGCCACAGTTCTTTTTCCTCCTTCAGTCCTTTTTCCTATACCACACATCCCAGGACCTGGAGTTTGGTCTTCTCATAAGTGCAAGGCAGCACCTAGTCATGAGGACACTGGTGCTGGGGACAGGCTGGGATAGAGGGCAACTGAGAACAGAGCCAGTGGAACCACAGCAAGTGGCTGCTTGAGCTGGTGATGATGGATTGCCAGGCTTGGGAGCTGGCCAGGGCACCTGGGCAAATGCATTGGCAAAACAGGTCAGTGTCTTGGCGCATCTTCTCCTCCTGGGATTTGGGTTGAGTTCTGGACAGGAAAACAAAATGCCTCCTCCAAATTCCTCTGAGGGAAAACTGGGAGGGAGGAGGGATGGAGGCTGAACCTTAGAGAAGCAGGTGGAGAGGTCTATAGTCACCAGCTCCCGCAGAATCACAGGCTGCGCATCACCCCAGGCAGCTAGGACACTTAGAGCTGCTCAACCAATAATGATAATAGGCAATGCCTTTTATTGGGCAATGCTCAGTGTTTACAGAGCCTTTGCACCAGGGCTCATTTGATCCACACAATAATTGTGGAAAAAAGTAGGGCATGAACAGTGCCCACTTTACAAATGAGGAAACTGAGGCCAGATACGCCATTCAACCCAGGAATCATACATTCTTCATTGTTCAGGTATTCCTCCACCCAGCAAGGACCCAAACATAGATATGTGCACAAATGAGGCAGAGCCATAAAAGATGCTTTCCCCTTAGAGAGGCAATATGGTGCCTTGGTTAAGCGCATGGACTATCGAGCCAAGCTTAACTGTGTTTGAGTCCTGGTACCACCACTTACTAGCTGTGTGACCTTGGGCAGGTCAATTGCTTCCCTGCCTCATGTCTCAATGTCCCTCTGTCTTAGAAAGGGATTACAAAGGCATTTATTTGTTTGGTTTCTGGGAGAATTAAATGCATTTCATACTGGCTCCAAAACTTTCGTACCATACCACATAACTACTTACATGTTGGCTAGTATTGCCACAATGATGTGGGGTTTTGAACTCACATCTCAGTAGGCTGGGCTGTGCAGGGACATTCCTTCCTTCTGTCAAAGGAGACCATTTATTCCCTTCAATATCCAAATTCAGGTCTAGGAATGTGATGCCCTATGGAATATGAGGTCATCCAAAGCAAAGGAAGGGGTAGACCAAGAGAGGGGTCTTTCCCAGTGTCTAGAGCAATGGTGGTTTAAGTCTTCTCCTTAAGACTCCTTAAATCTGGGGAGTCATCCCAAGTCTGACGGCCTTGATGAGAAAGGAGTGGGTAGATAAAACCATCTTCTTACAATGGTGCTGACAGACAGCAACACAATTTCACCATCCACAGGGTGGGCCAGAAATCAGAGTGCCCAGGACCAGATACATTACCTGACAGCAGCCCTCTGCCTCTTCACCAAGCCTCTATAGTAGCCAGAGCTCTTAAATTAGCCTGTGCTATCAGCCACCTAGAGGCAGAACCTGGTCTACCATTCAGATCCTCAGTCTCTAGTCCCACAGTGCTGTTTTCAATCTGCACATCAATTCTATTGGCCACTGTCCCAAACATCTCTGAGCCCTTTTTGTCACTGACAAAATGGGGGTCATAATTCTAAATAAGCTCACAGGCTTCTTTGGAATTACTCTGGGAATGACATGAAAGGCTTTTGCTAATGAGGAGGCCTATTTACACTAAGTGAAAAGCCAGCTCAGGCTCATAGGCAGTGCTTCTAGAAACAAGCAGGGTACGGGAGAGCAGGACCTTGAATTTCTGGGTGTTGGAAATGGACCCATACCTGGAATTGTCCCAAATGTCCATAGCACTGACTCTATTCTCTTGACACACTCTGAGGAATTCCAGATTTTATAGCAATCTTGAGAAACTAACTTTCCTACAGCTTCACAACCCCAGGCCTTCCTGTTTCCTGGCCTTTGGGGGGCTATGGACTCCTAGGCAGTCTCCCCAGACAGAGGGATTGATAGTATGTGGGGGCCCACAGAATTTTGCACACAACTTTGAAAGCATCACAGTGTCCCCTCTGAAGACCCCCTAGAAGCCTGATTCAGGGCATATCTTTGGGTTTAGAGGGTATGCAAAAGAGACTAAGTTACCTAAGCAACCTGTGACTAATGAGAATTTTTACATTTATTGAGTACCTCACACTTAACGAAATGTTTTCCTTTCCATGTCCTCGCAGTCCTTCCAGCCATCATGTTCATGATGGAAATGAGGCTCAGAGGAGTTAAGTGACTTTTGCCCAAGGTCACAGAGTTAATACTGATAGCTACAGTTTACTACAACGACCTGCCAGGCATTTTAGCTATGTCAAATCTAATTTCCCAACAGTATCATAAGGTAGATGTTAATCATTATTCCCAGTTTGTAGATGGGGAAACGGAAGCTTAGAAATGCTGAGTAACATACCTGAGATCACCCGGCTACAAATGGCAGAGCTGGGATTTGAACTCAGGAGATTGCAAAGACCTGGATGTGTCAGGGATCCCTGGAATATGAACCAAGTTTTTGTAATAAAAGACTCTCTGGTTAACAAAGGAAAGAATTGTGTTTAAAAGGAACATTTCTTTTTTCTTTATAAGATTTTTAAAATTTATCTATTTGACAGAGAGATCACAAGTAGGCAGAGAAGCAGGCAGAGAGAGACAGGGAAGCAGGCTCCCCGCTGAGCAGAGAGCCCAATGCAGGGCTCGATCCCAGGACCCTGAGATCATAACCTGAGCTGAAGGCAGAGACTTAACCCACTGAGCCACCCAGGTGCCTAAAAGGAGCATTTCTGAGACACTCCTAATCTCACAAAACAAACTGAGGGTTGCTGGGGGTAGGGGGGTAGGGAAAGGGTGCTTGGGTTATGGACATTGGGAAGGGTATGTGCTATGGTGAGCACTGTGAAATGTGTAAGCCTGATGATTCACAGACCTGTACCCCTGGGGCAAATATTATATGTTAATAAAAATAATTTTTAAAAATAAATAAAATAAAAGGAACATTTGGATAATGTAGATACATGGGTGTTTCTCCAATACGGAGCAGGACAAATTATGTATTTAGAAGCACTTAACAGTCATAGCAGTCTGACCAGATCCAGGTCTTTCAACGAGGCCAAACTGCTCCAGGTCCTGTGCAGATGGCCCCAATAACAGCAAGCTCTAGGCTTCCTACGTACATTTGCAGTACAAGTCCTGGACCCTTTCAGAGCATGCCCACTTCTGCTCTTTGATTTTTCTAGTACTTTCTTAGCAACTGCCCTTCTGGCTTATCTCCCACGCCAAGCACCACGCCTGCCCCTCAGACCCAATGACCAGTTGAACTTGACCCCTCTTTGGGCCCTGACCTCTCTCTCAGTTTTGCTTGAGTTCATCCCCTGTGCTTGTTCTTCCCGTCTCTGGGATCCTCCGTTCCTTCCCCCACAACTAATCAAGCCTATTTGGTTAACATCCTGCAGCTAGGCATGTGCCTCTCCCCCCAGACATGTGACATGTGACAGGTGGGGTCAGATTGTAGTCTGCTGCACTCTGGTTTAACAATCAGCCTTTTGTAAACCTGGTTTGGTTGATATGAATCAGACATGCACTGAATTAGACTCTACATTTATTGACAAGATATATAATAAAAGAGGCTTAAGCCAAAAAAAAAAAAAAGAAAGAAAGAAAGAAAGAAAGAAAAAGGAAAAAAGGAAAAGAAAAAAGTTCAGTTTCATGGAGAAGATAAAAATGCATGCAGTAATAATCATACATGATAGACTGTTAAAGCAATATAAACATTTGGGGGAATAAGGCAATCTTTGAGAGTGGGAGAGGTTTATGTAAAAACCATTCAACTTTAGATGGGCTTCCCTATACTTTCCACAGTGAATCCCTATATTCTCAGTCATTTATACATCTGTTTTCCTTTTCCACCCCGGAGATAGGTAAATATCTTGCCCATTGCATGTCAATGGCAATTCTACTTGCTCAGGCAGCAGATCAAGGCAATGATATGAACCCAATGCATCTTGATTTCAGCATGGCATTTGACAAATGCTCTACCTGGTGCCCTTGAGGATGTGATGGGGAAATGAGAATTGGGTCACAGGACAGGAAGTGGAGTCATAGCTGGATGAGCAACCACAGTCAAAGAATGTTGATTAGTTTTTCTGTGTCAACTCAAAGGAGGTCTCCAGTGGCATGCCATAGAGCTCTGTCCTTGGTGCTGACCTCATTGGCATTGTTACCTGTAACTCAGAAGACGACACACAAGGTGTTCTAATCAAGTTTGCAGCAGACACAAAGCTGGGAAGCATAGTTACCACTACAGATGTCAGAATGGAAATAAGAAATGACCTCAACAGGAAGGAACACAGGGCTGAAACCAACATGATGGAATGAGAAGAGAGAAATGCAAAGTCCTGCATTTAGGTTAAAAACTAATTGCACAAATACCGGATGGGGTAGACCTGGCTTGGCGGCAGTCCAAGAGAAAATGACCTATTTGTTTGTTATTCTGTAAACTGGTGACGAGCTCAGCCTGGTCCAACTGTGTTATGTGGTTGATACATGATACATAAAGTGAACACAATCTTGGCTACATTAAAGGAAGTAGAGTGTCTCTTGTCTAGATCATAACATGGCCTTGATTGGCTCAGCACTGGTCAGTCCTGCTTGGAGCACAAGGCTCAGAACTGGGCCTTGCAGAGTAAGAAGGACTTTGAGAAATTGGAGCACGTCCTGAGAACAGCAGCCAGATGGTGCAGGAGCTGAATGTCATGTCCGGAAAGAAGGCTTGGGGGAGCTGGAAAACTTTGGTCCAAGAGAAGAGGCAAATCCAAGGGCACGTGAGTGCTGCTTCAGACATGTGACGGGTCATCATGTGGAAGCTGGAAAACTTTGGTCCAAGAGAAAAGGCAAATCCAAGAGCACGTGAGTGCTGCTTCAGACATGTGACAGGTCATCGTGTGGAAGCTGGACCAGATGTCCTCACTGGCTACCTACAGACCAGCCATTCACAATGTTGATCTGCTGGGATCCATGGGACAAATCCCATTCTATATCCAACACACTCCTGTGGTAGACCTTCATTTTTAGACACCCTCCTCCCACCACCACACTTGCAGGAAAGTAAAGAACTTGTAATAACTTGTCATTGCTCCCACAGTCAGGGTCATATCATTTGTGGTGACTCACTGGCCTCCAGCAGGAAGCTGGTGGTCAAGAAACCATCACAGCTTCTCTTCCTGCTTCCCCATCTACCAGGAGGAAGTTTCTACAGCCCGTCAGGTCTGAATGTGCTGACTGGGGCCCACTTGTAGGGCAAGACCCTGAGCAGGATAGAGAATAAATAAATCCACAGTGTGTAAGTATGTTCTTGGTCTCTTGTGCTCTCACCTACTCCTTGCTGGCAAGTAAGGCTTTTCCTCGAGTTGAAATATTAAAAGCCAAGCATTGGGTAGACATTTTGGCATGGAAGCTGGCAGAGCAGGCCTTTCAGCTGGCGTTGGTTCTAGGCTGTCTTCATTGAGGTAAAAGAGTTGTCCAAAGGGTTCAATATAGCTCACTGGCACCCTGCATTGAAGATTGCAGCCAAAGTCTCAAGAGTAATAACCTGTTCCTTTGCTTTGCCTTGTTGTCTCTGTTGTACAATTCTGGGGACCTCATGGAAATGGATTCCCATATTTGGGTCCCTGGGCAAGGAGTATGTGAATCTCCCCGGCTGTCTCCAACAGTTATGGAATTAAAGTCCATCAAGGTAGACAGACCTATAGACCTGTTCAAGACCTTATTCTGGTTGGTTGGTTGGTTGGTTGGTTGGTTGGTTTGTTGGCTGGGTGACCTTAGGAAGTTACCCAACCTCCCCTTTGAGTTTTCTCATTTGTGTAAATGAAGCTAGTAACGGTCCTTACCGCCAATGATGAGTATGAGGGTCAGATACAATACTATGCAGAAAGTTCTCAGCACATTGCTGGTCACAGAGCTCAGTATTAGCAGAGTTGTTGATCCAAACTTCACTCTCCTCAATTACTGACATCCCGGGACATGGGAGAGAGAGGGTGCAAGTGGGCACCATGTTTATCATGTGGTACTAACACCATACTTTCCTCTTCTGATCAAGAAAGTTTCCAGGAACATGAGTGAGGAAAAGCAGCACTATTATAGGAATACTCTTAAATCTGCACAATTAAATTTAAGAAGCAAATAATTTGCAAATTTTTCCACTTTATTTTTAGGAAAAATTACTGGCAGCATATGTCACAACTGTTCACACTGTTGGGCACTGTGACACTTAGCTGAGAGCCCCTGCCTGCAGGTCTGGTTCTTTTAATACTGAGTGTGCATGCATGTGTTCATGAGAAAGAGACAGAGAGACATAGGGGGGAAGGGGGAAGAGAGGGAGGACAGAGAGAAGATGGGGTAGAGAGAGATGGAGAAAGTGGCAAGGGGGAGAAAGAGATAAGAGAGAGATGCAAATCCCTGGACCCTACCCCTGGAGATCTGGACCCAGTGGGTCTTGGAGGGCCATGAACTCACTGCCGTATTTTCTGGAATTTTGAGAAGCACAGTTCCAGAAAATAGAAGCCAGAGAAATTTATGGAATTGAAGCACCCTGTAAAAGGAGGCTCAATAAAAAGAAGAGTTTCTAACAAGTAGACATATCCAGCCATGAGGCAGACAGGGCCACCAAGTTCCCCATCGCTGGAGGTTCCCACACAGAGGTCTGCCACAGAAGCTACAGGTACAGTGGTCTGTGTCTACCACGAGGAGGGTGGGCCCATGCACGCTGCCTCCCTCATCTACTGGCAGGAGCCCTAAGCATCTGACCAGAATGTCGCTGAATTAAGGGTGAGCCCCGCCCCACCCTGGGGCAGACCTAAGGAGCAAAAATTTGTCTCAGACAAGCTTCCTTTTCTTTCTCTTCTTTTTCTGGTCTGGGAGGCAGGGAAGTGGGTAAAGACTCAAGGTCGAAGACTCTGTTTATGGTAAGCCACGCCTTGACCGCCCTGGAAAAGCCCTAATCTCAGAAGAGCTTGCACCCTAATGAAGGGACTCCTCATATTGACAAAACCCGATGGACCTGCGTTTTGGAGCTGACACGGACATTCGTATCCTGCCGTAACCCAGCATTTTAATATTTACAAATCCTCATTGCTGGAGATGATACAGTTATGAGCAGGGGTCCTAGGCCATGCAGTCCACTAGAAATATAATGTGAGCCTCTTATGTCATTTAAGATTTTCTAGTAGCCACATTCCAAATAGGGAAAAGAAATAGGTAAAGTTAATTTTAATAACATTTTTTTTCTTTAAATCAATGTATATCCAAAAATACAATCACCTTAACACGGAATCAATATAAGAAATTATTAATGACCCATTTTCCATTCCCCCCCTCTTTTTATACCATCTTTTAAATCAGAGTATAACTTACAATTAAAGTACACCTCAGCTCAGACTAGCCATGTATCAAGAGCTCAGTGACCCTATCTGGTAAATGGCTACATTATTGGACTACACAGCTGTCATCCCTAAACTGTTCTAAGGGCTTCCTAGCTTTTTGCTTTGTTAGCACATGAGCTCAGGCAAGTTGTGTAACTTTTCTTTATTTGACTTGCCTCCTTCCTAAGTAGTGATAATACCAATAGTAGCTTTGTGACAGTTGAGAAAAGGAGTAAATGAGTTTATATGTGTAGAGCATATAGGAGAGTGGCCAGCACAGAGCAGATGCTCAGAAACCCAACCCTCTCAGCTCTGTCCCATAGGAAGGGCAAGTGTTTTCATCTCTTTTTAATACATAAGACATGCACATTTATTAAGCACCTCAATATGGCAGGCTCAGAACTAGAGGTCATGATCTCATTAAATTCCCCCAGTAACCCAGAGATGAAGAGATCATTGTCATGTTTTAATAATGAGGATCAGATGAGTCATTTAACTTGTCTGAGGTCACACAGCATGTACGCGGCAGAACAGGGATTCCAACCCAAGTCTCCTGATGGCAAAATCCTGTTCTTTTCACTAAACAATGTGGCCCAAAATGAAAAGAGGTGCCCCGCACTCTTAGGTCAGGTAGTGACAACTCTGGGCCTTGAGCTTACCACCTCATTTCTCCATCAATCTCTCCCTTCACCAAGCTACCTCCGGGGATAGAAGTGTATCACCATAACAGGGTAACAGGGACATTTTTGGTGGAGAGGTCCTCCCAGGGATTCCTTCATATTATTTCTCTTTAGGTGGATCCCAAATTTGCCAACAACCCTGGGCCTTGGCACCTAAGCTGAAAGGACAGAGGGGAAGGAAGAAGTGGGAGTTTCTCAGATTCATCAAAAATACTTCAAACTTCAGAACCCAATTCTTCCCCAGGTTCTGCCCAGTGTCCCTGTCCTTGAGTCCTCCACGCGTTGAAAGAAGGAAGTGGGTACTCTGGTCAGAATGACACAGCCAAAGGATGTGCTCAGTCACCTCTCCCTGGCTGCCCCTTGCCCCAGGACACCCCAACTCACCAGCCTGCAGGTGATCAGAGGAAAAGGACTAAAAGAAAAACAGGAGACCCAGGAACCGGGATCCAGTTACAGAGAGAAAGGGGGGACAAGAGAGATAGTGAGAGCAATTGAGAACAGCAATGCAGCAAAAAGGGCTTTTAGTGATAATTAATAATTAACATTTCTAATGATGTCCCGGCGACAGGAAGAGGCCAGCACAGGGCTCTGGGGCACGACTCGACTCGGGGTGACTGCGACCTCCAGGAGGACCGGCAGCTTCATTAGCCTTCGTGAGTTCCCTGTGCACCCCTTCCCGTAGCCGGTGGGCTGCTGGACACTGAGATGGCCATTGTCATGACAATCAGAGAAGGGGGAGGCTGGGGTGATTTAAGGGAAATAGGCTGCCAGTATGAGAGGGTTCTAGAAAATTTCTTTTCCGGATTTGTAGATCCAGCTTCTATAAAAGCTAAGTTTCCCTTGACTGAGGCAAGCAGCAGAGGGAAAGCATGTGCAAAGACATAGAACACTCTTAGGGAGCAGCAACAAGCTAAGAACCAAAAGAAAGGGACAAGGCAGCGGAAAGGAATAAAGACCAGAGAATGCCTTGTGGGGAGTTGGAAGCTGTCCCAAGAGGGGACAGGTTTGACCAAAGCTGTGAACAGGAGGGATGGGTTACCTCATCATGGCTATCGTGGTAGTAATCATGATGGGTAGTAGACGGTCCCCCCCAAAATGCATGCATCGAAGCCCTAAACCCCAGTGTGACTGTATCTGGAAGTCATTAAGGTTGAGTGTGGTCATAAGAGTGAGATCCCAAACTGATGGGACTGGCGTGCTTATAAAAGGAGAAAGAGACCAGAGCCACCCCCTCCCGATATGTGCTCAGATGAAGAAGGCCTTGTGAGAACACAACCAGTAAGTCACTGTCTACAAGCCAGAAACCACGGCAGCCAGAACCTTGCTCTTGGACTTCCCAGCCTCCAGAACGCCAGAAATAAATTTCTATGGCTTAAGTCCCCCAGTCTGTGGAATGTTCCTTGGGCAACCTGAGCAGACCTCTACAGTGATGGCTGAAGAGATCATGGCAGTGTGATCACCAACGGCTGCTTTGTATTACATTTATATAATAATCCTACACTTATGCACTTATAAGCTGCCTTGTTCCTACGGGTTGTGGATGCTGTAAGCCCTCAGACACATACAGGACTCTATGGATACAGAGCATCTTCACAGACACATCTGCCCTGACAATCTGAGCCAGCTCTTTGTCCGCCAAACTCAGGTTTGGTCATTTTACCCCAAAGGCCGGTGTGGACTCAGCCGGCCAGAGGGGCCCTCTTGTGCCAAAGGTCCAATAACCCCGAGGAGCCTGGCTTCCTCACTAGGTGCCAGGCAGGCGCCCAAGGCCTCAACCTTGGAGCGTTGGGTTCCTTCCAGCCAGGCGAGGCAGCCTCAGTGAACTCTCCAGGGTGTTCTGAGGAAGACCCGTGCTTCTTATGCCAGACAGTGGCTCTGTCTACTGCTACTGAGTTTATTTTGTTTGTTATCACTTTTTTATTTTGAAATAATATCAAATTTACAGAAAGGTCTCAAGAGCTTTGTAAAAAAAACAAAAAAAAACCCTCATATCCCTTTACCCAGATTCACTAATTGTTCACATTTTGTACGTTTGCTTCATAATTTCTCTCATTCTTTCTTTTTTTAAATTTTTTTAAAGAGAACACCTTTTTTTTTAAGATTTTATTTATTTGTTTGACAGAGATCACAAGTAGGCATAGAGATAGGCAGGGGGTGGGGGGAAGCAGGCTCCCCGCTGAGCAGAGAGCCTGATGCGGGGCTCAATCCTAGGACTCTGAGATCATGACCTGTGCCAAAGGCAGAGGCTTTAACCCACTGAGCCACCCAGGCATCCTGTCATTGTAGGTGATTTGTACCATGATGAAGCTGATTTTTTTAATGTGGCCCTTTTTTAAAGTTTAGTGGCGTCTGTTCTGAAGGACCCCACAGAGAAAACTGATGCCCAAAGAAGTATGGATTTTATGTCCTTACTTATCACATGTTTACCTGGCACTTCTTACATGCCGGGCTCTGTTCTAAGCACTTTACCAAAGAGACTCCCTGGGCCTCATGACAAGCCTGTGGGGTAAGGGCTGTGATGGTCCCATTTTACAGATCGGAAGGAAAGGTTAGCCAGTAGCCCGAGATGGCACAGTGCAAAGAGTAGCAAAACAGGACTCTGCACCCAGGCAGGCTAGCACCAGAACCCCTGCTCTTTGATGCGACGATGAGCTACTTATTAGTGTGAGAGAGAGGAGAAATGAGGTCCTGTGTAAATATGGACTCTCTGTTCCCCAGCAAGGTGCCCCTGAGCACCTGGGACAAGCCAGCAGACAGGGCGAAGCCGACTGTCCCTGGGGCTTCACTCCTGAGCACCCACGCCGCAAGACTTTGCTCCACGTCCCCCACCCTCCACGCTCCCCGCATCTGCCAGTCCAGGCTTCAGTGCTTTTCAACGGCACAGTTTTAAGAAGCATCCATTGATGCCTTTTAGCCTCATGCTAGAGACAGAGGTGATCTTTTAAGCCGTTCTGCCTGTCCCCAAGAGGTATTAACAGAAAATAAATACGTGTGTGTGATTTCCTAAAGTTCTTCTGTACTTTCCTCATGACCTGTCTGCTTCCCATAAGTCAGGGTCCTGTGTGGAGAGAACACTGGATCAGATTTCAGGAGTTCGAGCATGGGCTTTGCTACTGAATTGCTGTGTGATATGGGGCACATAACTTCACCTCTCTGGGTCTCTGTTTGCTCACCTAAAATAGCAGGTTCGATCGGATCAGGGATGCTTGGCTTATGGGTCGCTAGAAGGTCTACAGATGGACTTCAAATGTTCAAAGAATCCCCCAGAATTTGTATGCAGTAGGATTTGTGCCTGTGGCTTAAGGGGCCCCCTAAACTCTTCCATTTTCAAAGGGACACACTATCATTCTAAAATTTCAGCATCACTTGCCTGCCAAAATCCTGTCTAGTTGTCTAGTTCTAAAAGTCTAAGACTCTATGTATTAATCTAAGTCTTTGTACCGCACACCAGTCTGGAACCTTCATTTACAGAGAACAACAAAGGAAACCCAGGGCATTTGCGGCAAAGAGAGGACTAGCACACGAGTCTCCTGATTGTACTCCAGTCTTTTTCATGCATTCGCTCATTCATTCGCCATGTACCCATTATCATAATCACATGTTATTCAAATAGAAACTTTGACATACGCCATGAGTCCCTACAAGGCCCCAGGGCCTAACACAGCCCCTAGCACATAATAGATATTTGGTAGATGAAACAGTGAACAGGGAAGTTGACTAGGTCCTGGGAATGGGACTATGCAGATAAAAGACTGAACCCCCAAATTAGAAGATCCAAGTTTTGGCCTCAGCTTGGCTCCACACAAAGTGTCTTCCTTGCTGGCCCTTCTTTTCCCATCTGGAAAGTGAGGGAATAGACTAGCTAATCTCCAAGTCCCCTTCTGGATTTAAGATTCCAGGATGTCCAGACGACCTCTGGCTACTTGGATGGAGCCGAGAGAGCAGTGCCTGAGTTCCCCAGGCCAGGCAGGTCACAAGCTTGGTGTATAAGTTATCCGCTGTCATGTAATAAATCAGCCTAAATTTCAGCAAGGTAAAACAACAGATATTTGTCATCTCACACAGTTTCTGAGGGTCAGGAATCCAAATAGTTCTGGCTCTGGCTCTCTCATAAGGTTACGGTCAAGATGTAGGCCAGAGCGGCCGTCATCTGAAGGCCTGATGAGGCGGGAGGCCCTACTGCTGGGTTCACTCACATGGCTGTTGGCTAGAGGCCTCAGTGCCTTGCCCCGTGGAGCCCTCCACAGAACTGCTCATGCCGTAGCTGCTGGCTTCCCCCAGAGCAAGGGATCGGAGACAGAAAAAGACTCGCCAAGATGGAAGCTGTAAGCCTTTTTATAACCCAACCAGGAAGTGCGAATCTATCAACTATTTAATTGGTTGTACAGACCAGTTCTTTTTTTTTTTTTTGAAGATTTTATTTGTTTATTTGAGAGAGAGAGAGCATGAGTGGAAGTAGGGGAAGGGGCAGAGGGAGAGGGAGAAGCAAACTCCCTGCTGAGCCCCACTGAGCTCGATCCCAGGATCCTGAGATCATGACCTGAGCTGCAGGCAGATGCTTAACTGACTGAGCCACCCAGGTGCCCTGGTTGTACAGTTCAGTGCTGGTATAACATAGGCGGGAAGCATAGAGGGCGATCATTTGAGGGTGATCATTTGAGCGCCATCTGGGAGGCTGGGGACCACACTCAGGCTGGAGCCAAATCCCACAGGGTCCCCATTTAGACAAGACCACTGCTCATAGCTTTTGAGGGGTGTCCCAAAGGGGAGAGTTTGAGTAGAAGCCAGCCAGTATCCTCAGTGGAATGTCCCACGTGCTACTTTCCAAAGCACACGCAGGAATTCTGGGGGACTCCTCACTGAAAGCCCACTGCTCAGCGCAGCCCTGCAAAGGTGAGGGCAGAGCTGTGGAGGGGGGCTCAGGAGGGACCACCTTAAAAAACCAGCAAAAACCTCAATTAGCCAGAGAAAAATCAGACAGCACCCCACCTCACCACACTTTTTTTGTACTCAATTCCCCCACCCTGATAAAGAAATCTACATACGATGGCTGATGATGAGGAGACAAATGGCAAGCAAGGATATTGCCTTTAAAGAATTTTAAAAAGCCCTCCACGGATCTATACCTAGCAGCTCGCAGGCTATCTACATCTAAAATATTGTGAGGGACTGAACAATCCAGAATTATGAATGGATGATCCGTTACCTTTATTTCACTTGCTAAGACAGTAAAGTAAAATAAAACATTTTAAGAAGTTTTTTTAAAAATTAGCATTTCTAACAATGCAGCCTTTCTGCTGAACTTCCATCTAATTAGGAAATTAAATTAACCAGATCATTTCACTTCCTCAGTAAATGGGATTGGATTTCTTGTGGTGGCGACTCAGACTCCTTTTTCCATTTCCCTGACATATCCGGCACTTGCCACCCCCATCTTGCATTCCTCCTGCCGCCTGGAATTCTTGGTGAGCCTGGAGTTGGAGGGAGAAGAGGTGGATTCCCATCTCTGTTCTAGGGCATGTCTCTTAGGTCTAGGGCATGTGGCCTCTCTGAGCTCCTTTTCCCTGGCTTATAAAGGAGGAAATTGACGTATATGATTCCTTAGATCTCTTTCACCCCTAGCCTTCTAGGACTCCTTACACTGACCATTCTCTCCCTCTTCACTTCCTGAAATCCAGCCGCTTTCTCAAGATGCAGGTAAGACACTTATCACCACGTTGGAGCCTCCCTTATCTCTGTAGACAGAAGTAATTTCTTGCTTCTCTATGATACTGCAATTAGATGTTACATTATGTTATGTATAATATATAGGCACATTTTGTCTCTCTGACCAGATTCTAAGCTCTTTGAGGACAGGGGCCTGGTCCTTCTCAATTTTATATCCCTTCCACGACACCTGGCACAGAGTAGGTGCTCCTTCTGTGGTTTGAACGAAGTCCAAAGTCCTGTGATTTTTGTAGAGGGTGGCCTTAGCCAGCAGGGGGAGCGCGTCTGCCCCTTAATAGAAGAAGCCCATTCTGAACCTTTACTCTATGGAGAGCTGATGGATAGATTTACCTCTGAGGATGAGAGGCACATGGGACAGGGATGAGTGCAGGCCTGAGGGACAGCCTGTTATTTCTCACTAAGAAGCCACCCTGTATTCTGCAACTTGGTAAACAGAATAGCATCTCAAGAACAGAAAGTAACCTTCATGATAAATTCAGAGCCCTTCCTCTCTCTAAGGCCTACATGGAGTTTCAACGGGGATACATTCTTGATTAAACACTGTGTACCTTGGGGCATTAAGTCTATGATAAATTGGGAGATAGGGACCTGCAACCTCATTTCTTTTAAGGATATTTAATTACAAAATTTCATAACAAAATTACAGCCTTATTAAAATGGTTTCTCGAGGAAGAGAGAGAGGGTCTAGAAAGATGAGACAACGCCAATGGCAGCTTTTGGGTTTTCCAAGAGCTCTCCCTGTGCTGCTGCACTCTATTCAGAGGTCAGAAAGAGGAGACAAACACATCTCTATTCAGAAAATAGCCCCTTGGGAGGGGTAGTCTCTCTCTCCACCTACCCCCCACCATGATCCTGCCCCCACAGAGCCTGGAGTACCAGGCAGCTAGGATCCCAGTATGGAGAGACATCTGGTGGATAAACTAGCTTTTCTTTAAATGGACAAACATCTTGGGGCGCCTGGGTGGTTAGTCATTAAGCATCTACCTTCAGCTCAGGTCCTGATTCCAGGATCCTGGGATCGAGCCCTGCATCAGGCTCCCTGCTCAGTGGGAAGCATTCTTCTCCCTCTCCCACTTATCCTGCTTGTGTTCCCTCTCTCTCTCTGTACCTCTCTCTGTCAAATAAATAAATAAAATATTTTTTAAAGTTTTAAAAATAAATAAATAAAAGGATAAACATCTGCTGGCAATGGGTGACTTATTAGTCACTCACATCTTAGTATGAATTATACCAATCATTTTCTTTTAGCCCCCCACCCAATATGGTGGTGGGTGTTCAGTCCAAGAATGGTTGATTTGGTTGTATATTAAAATAAGTTGTAATAGAATTACACCTGGGTGGCTCAGTTGGTTAAATGTCTGCCTTTGGCTCAGATCATGATCCCAGGGTCCTGGGATAGAGCCTGCTCAGCAGACAGTCTGCTTCTTCCTCTCCCTCTGTCCCTCCCACCCTCCCCTCCCCACCTCCCGCACATGTGTGCTCTCTCTCTCTCTGAAATAAATAAATAAATAAAATTTAAAATAAATAAATAAATAAAAGAAGTGATAATTCTAGAGCATAGGATTCTTTGGAGGAGGGAAGCCAGAGTGATGAGTCTTTGTGGGAGGGCAGCCAGAGAGGGGTGTGGGGGACATGGAGCAGAGGGCACACCGAAAGGTAGGGGACTTTGCTAAGAACCATGGTGACAACAGCTGTTCTTCAATTTTTCCAAGAGCCTGCTCCATGACCAGTCAACACATCAGACCACGTGCCCCGATTTCTTATTCAGAAAATACAGCTCCTTTGCTTTCCTGGTGAGTTTCCTCCTCCATCATCTAGAAGCAGAAACAATCCTGGTGGTTTGTTTCTGCTTCTTTTGGAGTCCTTGCTTCATCTCTCAGAAACTGAGGCCTGATCTCCTCAACCAGCAAAGTAGAGAATCATCTGACTCCCCTCATTGTCCGTCCGTCTGCCTAGTGCAGAGTGAGACCTCTGCTGCTCCAGGGGCTGTCAGAGCCCGGCACATCGGAGACCCTTGATAAACACTGGCTGGTGTAATTACAGAATCATTCTGGGTCCTGTATCCAGGGTTGGCCTGTGACACAAGGTCTGCTGCTCATTACTTACATCCACGTTAGCTTTTCACCCCTCAGCTGCCTAATTAGGAGCCAGAAAATGGAGTTGAAAAAAACAAGAAATCTGACAACCCCAGCTGTGCTCTCCCATCCCCCGGTCACTGTGCGAACCAGAGCACTGCTTCTCTGGAGGTGAGGACCACTTCTAGGAATTAAATACTCTGGAGCATCATGTGGAGAAGGTGTGTAAGTGTCAGATGCCTTGTGGTGAAACCACATCACGTTCCTGCTATGTGACTTTAGGCATGTCACTTAACTTCCTCTTTTTGTTTCTTCCCATTGCAAAATAAAGACGGTGAGGACCTGACGCCACCGCGCCCATTCAGTGCCCAATGCAGAGAAAGAATTGGGTCAACATTGGCTTCCTTTCCTGCCAACCCTTTCTCCTGCTCCCCCTACCCCATAAAGGACTAGAACGTCGGAGCCACGGGGAATCTGAAAGACCAGCCAGAGCTCTGTCTTATCTTTCAGAATAAGGAAGGACAGTGGGCGAGACAGAGGAGGGCCCAGATGAGAGGTCAGGAGGCCCCCTCCCAATCCATACTCACACCCACTATGGCTCTGCCATCACATCACTGTCATGGGGCTGTCGGCTCAGAGCTCAAGCCTCCTGGTTTCATTTAACCTGGTTTGTGGCTCTCCTCCTTCTCTGAAATTATATCAAGAAAGCTCTAACGACCATTAGCCATGGTGGTTTTTCCTTTCTGAGGCCACTCACATCTTTGGATAGAAATTCATCTCGGTAAGCATCTATACTCTGTTCAGATTTCCAGCAGACTCTAAGAATTGTGCCCGGGTCTGGGCTCCTCCTTACAAGTGCCGGGATTCTAAATTCAAATTCACAAACCAGAGCCTGTTTTCTGGAGCACGTCCAAATGTGGGTGAGTGAGAACAGGCAGTTTATAATCCTGAGATGCTAATCTACCTTTCCAGGTTCTGACTGCGGTGGAGGAAGTAATAAAGTTGGAGAACAGAAGAGGTTCCAAGCCTGAATGACCAATTAAGCCTCTTTTTAAATGACCAAGGGCAATATCTATAAGATACAAGCTAATTACAAGAATTAACAACAACCACTACCCAAAAAACCCAGACACTTCAACTATATCAAATACTGAGGACCAGAAATGCAAGCCATCTTGTTTTTACTGCACCTAATATTTTTCTGCCCATCAAATTTAACCAAGTCCTAGCTCTGGCCTCAGTTCACTTCTGCTCCTGGATATATAGGGGAGGGGGCCAAAGAGGAAGGAGGCAGGGATGACGGAGAAGCGAGAAGTCCTCTGAGTTAAATGCATAACATCCTGGTCAAAGGGTCTTTTCCCTCCTGCCACCTTCAAGTATTCATCCAGCAAATATTTGTGGAGCAACTATTTTGCGAGCCCTGTATTAAGCACTGGGGATGCAGTGGTGCCTGGCCTTCTTGGAGCTGACATGCCCAGGAGGGAATACAGACAACAAAGAAGCATACGACAAATCAACTCTCAGACCATCTGAGAGAGTGCCTCGCCCTGAGAAGGCACTGTGGGAAATCAATGGACGGTGAGGAACTGGGCTTACCTGGGGGCACCTTGGCTAGATGGTCCAGTGAGCTTCTTTGAAGAGGTGACCTCAATGTTGAGTTGAGACCTGTAAGATCAGTCATAAGTGATGGGTAAACCGGAGAGGACATTCCATGCAGAGGGCACAGCATGTGCAAAGGACCAGCGCGAGGATGATCTAGAAGAATGGAGAGGTCAGAGTGGCTGCAGCTCAGTGAGCAGGGGCTGTAGTATGAGATAGGAGAAGTAGGCAGTGGCCCGATGGTCTAAGGCAGGGGAAGGAGGACAAGGAATGGGTAGATGAAGCAGTCCCTGAGGTCAGACAGAGCTGGATTTGAATACCAGCTTTCAGATTTACCAGCAGGACCTTGAGCGGGTTATTAACCTCTGAGCCTCAGCTTCTGCATCTTTGGAATGGGGGTGATTGTCAATAGGACCAACCTCACATGGCTAATGGGAGGAAGAAGTGACAGAAGGCGTTGCCCATGCTTTGCAGAGCCCCTGGCGTACACTCGGCAGTCAATAAGTTCCAACTTCTACTACTGCGGACTTGTTATCGTGGACCGTCAAGGTCACCTCTGGAGGCCTGAGCCCTTTTCAGCCTCCAGCACTCAGAATACCACCAGAGGGCAGTCTGTCAAGTTTTCCGATTTCACCAGCGCCTGGTCCTGACTCTGCACCATCAGGAAAGGGCAAAGACCCTTTGGAGGCAAAGCCTGGTTGGGCACAGGGTTCCTGGAAATGTACACAGAATGTTTTCTGATTTCAGCAACAAAATGTAATGGAAAGAACACCAGGCTAAGAGTCACATCTTGATTCTAGTCTCTACTTCATCTGCAGATCAGCTTATTCTGGGTCCCAACGTCCCTATCTACCTTGACCACGGTGTCATCAGGATACCCAAGTGAGGTGCTGTGTGTGGAACGGCTCTCTAAAATATACCTGAGTGTCTGCCCCAGATTTGCCCCTTGCCTGCTGTTTACTTAACGTCAGCTTTTTCATCTGTAAAATGGGCATAAGAATTGGACTCACAGGCTCGTAGGGATGACTGGAGCAGTAAACGCACGTGAGCAGCACCCAGCACATGTGAGTGGTGCGGCCCCTTGTGTGCTGTTATCACTTGCAAAGCTCTATGTAGGTAGATCAGCTTCTGAACACAGGTCACGGTGGCTTTGGTTGCGGTGGCTGCTGGAGAACATGTGACAGACAATGAGCTCCTGGGAGATGGTGAGTGGGAGACGGAGTGAGCGGAGAGAGGGGAGATTTCCAGGTAGAGAGGGGTAGGGAAGGTGGCCAGTAACCATTCCAGGGAAACCTCTCCTGCCCTACAGTTGATGAAGGAGGAGGGGCACCTGCTGACCACATCTCCGCAGCCTGTTCTTATTCCCTATCGCTTTCCGCATTGGTTCGGCATCAATTCCCTGCTGTATTGTAAGCTCCTTGAAGGCAGAAAAGGACTCATTCATCTTTGTTCCACCACTGGCCTAACACAGAGCCCATGCCTAACAAGCCCTGAAAAGTGCTGGCCAAGACCCATCCATCCTGCACTGTGCCGTGAATTGGTCATTTCCCAGAAGCCCCTGGGCTACGCACTGAGCCGGAACTCCTCCAGCCCAGCTTCGGAATTGGATGTTCTGCCCGTGACCTGGGGGTGTTGGTGTCTCTGTGCTCATGTCCTTATCTGTAAATGTGTGCAGAGCACGCCATTGTCACAGGCAGGAGAAAAGGTACAGGCAGCAGCTGGATTTCCTGGGCTCGCTGTTTGCCCTGGACCTGTCCCTCCTGCCTGGAAGGCTCTTAGGAGGTGGCACATGGCAGCAATGCTGTGTGATTGCTCTTGATAGGGAACAGGTGGGGGACGATAGCAGTGGGACGGGGGAAGGGCTGAGGGAAAAATGGAAGAGGCCTGGCATACCAAAAAAGAGCGCCCACACTCCTAAGCCTCCTTTGCCATATGAGAATCCTGTTGAGGGGGAGGGATCACTCCCTCTCTCTGGGCCTGTTTCCTCAACTCCACGACAGGGAAAATATAAATACCCACTTCTTTGTCATCGAGGGCATAGTGCCGGGCCCACAGAACGTGCTTCAATGCATGTCGGCTATCCCAATAAGGCAGAGCTCAAGATCAGGCTTCCTAAATACTACAGCGCCCCGGGTCACACTGGACTGCCAAGAGAGTCTCAACGCAGAAGAAAGCTTTACCCCCCACCCCCACCGCAGGGGTCAGGGTCAGGGGTGGGGGGCAGATCTTACCCAACAGGAAGTCTGGAAGGTCTTTTGTCTAAAAGATGCACACACAATTTGGCATTCCTCTCTGTGATCTCTCTAGATTTATCAAAATGAAAAGTGTATTTTCCATTTCTTACTAGCTAAACTGCCTACCACATGTCCTCTGCCCCCTGCCCCTGCACACCTTCCAGTAAAAATGGGTCCTCCGGGAAGATGGGGTGCTTTTACCGGGGGTAATTTGTGGTCCTGGAATCCTCCCCAGACACCCCTGTTTAAGGAGCCCAGTGAAAGAACCCTCTCCATGTTTCATTATGTGCATTTCATATTGCAGGGGGCCAGCCTCAGCACCCTGACTTACTTTGGTAGAAAACTTGGCCTTTGTCTGGTTGGGTCCAATCGGCTCTTGAGGGTCCGGAATGAGCCCCCCACCCCACCCCCCGCCCCCAGCAGCAGGGCTCAGAGGCCCCAGCCAACAGTAATTGGACGGATCAGACAACAGCCAGCCTGCAGGGCTCTCCACTCAGAACTCCACGTCGTTACTGCTATTCCTGCTGCCTGAACCTCTGGCCCCCTGCCTCCCTGGGGCCTGCCCTCTCCCTCCCTGCCCCAGACCCTGGCCTTGTCTTTGAGGTTCCCGGGCCTCCTGAGAGGTCCGAAAGCTCCCCGCTGCCCACGCCCCATGCTTACACGCAGCTGTTGTAGCCACCTCGCTGGAGAGCGAATTGCGCTCCGGCTCTTAAAGACCTCCAGGGGAGCCGTTTCCACAACCTCTGCAGGAATCTGGTTCTAACATCTCGCAGCTCTCCCGGAGAAGAAAGCCTTCTTTTCATGAAATCTCAATTTCTTTCTCTTGCAATGAGCATGGAGTCGCTTTTAGTCTCTGCTAGTTTGAGCTACACTTAAAGAACCATAATTCCTCATGATTTTCTTCCCGCTCACCAGCGTGGGGAATGTTGGCTCTGCTTCTGGTCAGCCTTCAGCCGCCGTGTGCGTCGCCCTGGGTCAGGGCTGGGCTCTTGCCTCTGAGGTGTGAGTGGAGCGATACTGAAACAGAGTGGTCCCTTCCAGCACAGGGGTGGGGCTGAGCCAAGGGTGACCCTGCGCCTCTCGGGGTCCCTGGAAAGAGTGACGCCTCTGAGGCTGGTGGAGGGCCTCTTATGGGCCAGACCCTGAAGATGTTTAAAGGAAATACAAAGCCAGATCCCTGCGAAAGAAGCAGTGACTTCCTTGACTCTTTGGACGCTAGGCCATGCCCAAGACGCTTACACTGGCATTCCAGCTCTGTCTCTCGTAAGCTGTTCCAGGTCGGACGGGTCACGTGCCCCTTTGAGCCATCATTTGTGTCTACCACACAGTGTCAAGGAGTACTTTTTAAAAATTTATGTATTCTGTAAAGTTCTGCACAAACTGAAAGGATCACTAAAGATTGGGTGAGGAGGGTATGAAGCCAGGGGTTCCTCCAGATCTGCTGCTGCGGAAATACAGAAGTGAGGTGCTGGAGGTCTGGGTGTGAAGAGAAAGAGATGAACGTGAGTGGCCTTTCAAAGGAAGGACAGGCAGGTGGAGGGGGCAGGTTGTACACAGAGACTGGAGGAAAGAGAATGACAGCAGTCACCATTTCTGGGACACTCACTATGTACCAGGCGCCCTGCTAAGTGCTGTGCCTACGTTCTCTCTAGTGTTCCCTATAAAAGCCTTATAATCATTTTTATTGTCCTCATTTGACCCTCGCATCTGGCAGTTCATAACAATATCTCCAGACCCTGAAACTGAACTTGTGAGAAATCCATTCTGCCTTTATTGGAATGGGGTGTCAAGATCAGGACAAAGTTTTCGGATGAATCAGGAAAGAACCAAGAGGTGCAGAGAGAGCAGTGGAGGGGGGTACTAAAAAACAAACAAACAAACAAACCAAAAAACCACACAAAACAAAAACTGGTTAATTCAATCATGACGGACTAATTAGAAATAATGCCCCTCGCACATTTCAGACATGGATTCTTTTTTCCCAGGTGCCATCCATCCTTGTCCACCCCTTCCTGTCAACCCTATACCTCTATCCAACCCACTTCCTCTCTGAATGGTCTGGCTCTTCCCTCCTCCCCTTCTTTCCCCCATGGCTCCTCCCTCCCTCCCTCTCCATCTCCCTCTCTTCCCACACAATTACCCTTTCCATCTTCTTTTGTGTCAATATTTGACTCTTTGTGGATGACAAGATCTTCATGTTCGGCTTACACATTCAGAACAGACTAGAAACATTCTCCTCCATCCTTTGCTTCCTCTCCCAAGATCCTTCCTTCCCTTTTTCTCTTCTCTTGATTTTTTTCCCTCCTTTTATTTACTTCTTCCTCTCCTGTTCACTTTTCACCTATTTCTCTCTTCCTTTGGGATGGAACTAGCAGAGCACCCCTAGCCCAGAAGCTCTCTGGCTCTTGCTGCTAAAAATGCCTGCTTCTACTCCCCACCGGCTCAAGGCCATTTTATTTTTCTTCTTTAAGGCATGACCGTGAGTTCATGTCTGTCAGAAACCTGGCTGAGTTGGCAGCTGGCCATGCCAGGCCAGGAGTGGCTGGAACCTGGATGAAGACCTACCCACCAAGACAGGGCCAAGATCTTGGGAGGTCTTGGCAGCTGGTTGGAGGAGGAAGTGAGACCAGGTTAAGGGCATTGTCAAGGGAAGCTGGCATGAGGGGGTGGGCAGAGGCTCAAGAAGGCAGTTGATATCAGGGATATGAGGCAGCAGGTAGTAAAGACTCGGCCACAGGGAGAGAAGTAGAGTATCTGGACCCCAGAATCCTAGTCCTCAAAAACCTGGGTTGTGTGGTTGGGTACCAAGAGGGCAGAAGGGGATAGAAACCCACTTATTGGAGCTGGGAGTACCAGACAGAGCTCGGTCAGAAGATAAAGGTAAGAGCAGGTATTAGGACCTGGAGCAAAGGCAAAGCAGGACCAATGTCAGCCACAAGGCTAGCCTTAAGATTTAAGGTAAAGACTGCCTACTGCTGACCTTAGGCTCCCGAGAACCCCCCTGAACATGAAAGGTATTGGTGACTGGGCATCTCAAGCAGGGATAGAGAGCTGTACACTCAGGGGTTCACCGTGGCCTTGCTTTGTCCCAGTGTCATACTCTCAGCTGGGCCCTCAGATTGAAAAGCCACCCCACTATAGTGTGGGAAAACTTCAAAGCACCCAAGCCACCTAGGTACAGAATCACACGATTGTCGATTGTCTGCTACGATGTCAATCCCAGCCTAAAAAGGCCCTGACCTTTCCAACCACCTTTTTTAGGATTCCATAATGTTCTCCTTTTTCTAGTCCCCCTTTCCCAGGTCTGCCCTCTCTCTGCCTGGAGAAGTTTCCTGTAGCAGGCACTCCCACTCTACACTGTTCTAAATTAGCTCTCTCTGGCCAGCTGGAAGCCCACCGTGGTTTGTGACTTTCTACAAGAGCTTCTGCACCTCCACCCCTACTTGCCGCCCCTCCTGGGTCCCTTTTGTGCATTTGTCACTTTTAAGCCACCGTTAACACCTGTGCATCTGGAACTCACCAGCCATCTGATAAATACGTGTTCCTTAGAAGAAAGGGACACAGCACCGTCCAGGTTGGCTTGAGAAGGGGCTCTCTCCTCACTCTCCCTCACACTCCTCACTTCTTGCACAGGTTATGGTTTCTCCTTTGTTACTACCGCTGCTTTCCCACCCCTTCACGCAAACATCCATTTCTTTGGGGAAGGCCCAGCCTAATTCCACGGTCCCTCATCTGCAATTCCAAGGTCTCCAATCCCTGAAAGTCAAGAGACGCATTTTTGTTTTGTGTTGTTTGCGGGTTTGGTGCCAAAAGTCATCTGGTGACAAAACCTGGCCTAATTGGTGTGAAGCTACTTTATCCTCCCACCTCCTTCGTGAGAACATTCATATTTTTGCTGTAGAAATACTGGCGGGTCCCGTTAAGAGATGCTGTCCAAGACCTCCCTGGGGACGTCTCAGAGTGTGTGGGACCTTTCTGAATTTTAAAACCCCTTTGGCCTCAAGGGCTTGAGATAAGGACTTGAACAACTGGAGTAATCTCTCTGTTCTTTTGCAACAGATCTGTTCGAACAGAAGCGACTTGAAGATCTGAGATTCCCTGGCCCTTTCTTTCCATCTCATCTAGGTGGGTCAGTGAGGGTGACAAGGAAAGCAAGGATAGAAATATGCTGAGCTGGAGAAAGAAGGGCTGACTTGGTATGATTCCAAGTGACTTGTGTAACCCATCGGAGGCTGAACTATAGAGGTTACCTGGTTCCCAAGAGCCCCCCTGCCAATAAGCTTTCAGGTAACTGAAACGAGACACAGGAAATGTCTTGAGCTTCTAGAAAATGAAGCGCCACATAACCTTTCTGGTATTTTTTTTAAAGTAAGTGTGTTTTTTAAAGTAAGTGTAGAATAAATTAATCAGAAAACACTGTGTGTTCACGCCGTGCCCAGTGTCATGCCAGCATCTGTGATGTGGTCAAGCGTAAGGTGCAAACTCGGGACTTAAAGGGGCTTCCATTCCGATAGGATGACCAAGTTTTATGCATAAGAAAAAATTAGAAAACTGGGCAGCATGCATAATAGAGTACTAAGACGTTGACGACCAGCACCAGAGCAGAAGAGGCAAAGCTCACTGGCCAGAGCAGTTTGGGAAGGTGGTGTGGGAGGTGACACTTAGTTTGGGTGTCAGAAGATGAGAAAACATCTTAGGCAAGTGTCCCAGATAAGACTGAACAAGGTTTGTGGAAGGATGATATGGAGAGACTAGAATGGAGAAGACTGGACTCAGAGTATTGGGAGGGGGCTGAACAGGCTGGCTAGCGGTAAGGAGTGTGTTGAAAGAAAATGTATGTGTCTTAGTCTGCTTGTGTGGTCATAACGAAATGCCACACAGAGTGGCTTAGACAACAGAAATTCATTTTCTCACACCTGGAGGCCGGAAGTCCCAGATCAAAGCGCCAGCAGGTTTGGTCTCCTCAGAGGCCTTTCTCCTTGGCTCACAGATGGCTACTTCTGTCTGTGTCCTCACACGACCTTTCTTCGGTCCACGTGCAGAGGGAAGCCTCCGGTGTTTCTTTATTTTCTTATAAGGACACCAATCCCAAGGATTAGGGTTCTACCCTGTGACCTCATTTAGCCTTAATTACCTCCTTAAAGGTTCTATCTCCAAATACAGTCACATTGGAAGTCAAGGCTTCAACATATGAATTGGGGTTGGGGGAGGGGCAAATTCAGTCCCTAACAGTGTACCTGTGTCCCAGGAAAGCAAGGTGTGTCTGGGCAGTTTGTGAGGGCAAGATGTCTACAGTGAGACAGGCAGGACAGGGCTGGATTCTCCACGGACACAGCCATGAACTGAGCGAGGGGCATGGAGGACATTAGAGGAATTCGAAATTATAGTACCTGGTCTGCCTGGTCTGCTGGCTCAGCCCTCACAAGTTCAAGTGCAGAAACCAGATTGCATTCGATGGAGAACTTGCTGGAAAGAACGTCTCCATCATTTCCTGCATTTCTCTGTCCTTCCCCAGCACCTCTGGTCTGTTGCACCCTTCCTTGGCTAGCTGCAGGAAAGTGTGACATCATTACAGAGCTGTTTCGTGCAGACAGCCTAGTCACATCTGGATGGCTAATGCTGATAATTACTGCACTGGTTACTAAATCTGTCGGGTTTAGGTGAGGTGAGCCTCCACAGCTGGGGCTGCTGGTCACAGCTTCGCCGACAGAGAGAGGTGAGAACAAAAACCAAGAAAGGTGTGCTCAGGTGCTTGGGATTGAGTGAAACCGGTTATTACCAGTCACTTGGTATCTCCCTGAGCTGGAGTTTCTGGCTAAGGGATGCTCGTTGATCAGACAGAACATGACAACCTGCAACTTATCTCCACGCGAAGAGGATGGTGGGGACCAAGATCCAGAAACAAGTGTGGAGGTGGCCCCTTAGGTACCAAGGCCGTCACCATATGACTCTGAACGCGGTGGGGGCAATGATGTCGCAGGGTGCAGGGCAGACTGGACTTCCTATGGAAAGAGCTGGGAATCAGGAGTGTCCTTAGGGCAAACTATCTGCTGCTAAGTGAAGGTTCTTAATTTGGGTCTTAGATGAAGTTTTAAGGATCCTTGAACCCCCTAACTTTGCATGGCAACATGTATACACCACGAGCATTTTTCTAAGAAACAAGCCCATAACATTAATCAGAATCTTGAAAGTTTTTAAAGGGTTCTTTTGATCCCCCAAAGGGAAATGATTATAAGCCACCACCCTAGGCCCCCTAGAGAAACAGGCTGACGTTCGGCACAACCCCAGGAAAGACCTGAGATCCCTAATGACCGTGAGGTGATTCTCGGAGATGTGCTTGTATGTGGGGGGGGGGGGGGGGGTACATGTGTTTGTATATCTTCCTAGAGGAAGGATTCAATAGTTTTTGCCACATTCTCAAAAGGGTCCACAACCCTCAAAGGATTAAGATCCTAAGCTAGTTCCAAGGCCCCAAAGTTAAAAATATTGCCTATGTTTAGCTATTTTTTTCTAGAGAACGATCACAGAGACCTGAGAACAGGCCAAAGTAGGCTTGGTAGTTCTACACAAAATCTGGGGATAACTGGGGCCAGGGCTAGTTGGTAGGGGGCCTCCATTTTAAAAACAACAACAATAACAACAACAAAACCACTAGAATCCTTTTTAAGAGTTAAGTCCCCAGAAACAAAGAGACAGTCATAAAGGCATCGAGAGATGGGAAAAGTCCCAGCTCGCTCCCTTTCCGATGGCGTATCCCCAGGTCTTTCTCTTCCAGGGCCCCTTGCGTGCCCCAGCTTTCCGAAACCCAAAGACTTTACTCAAGAAAGCTCACAATTCATTTAGTAAATCCTCACTGAGCGCCTACTCTGTGCCAAGCTCTATTCTAGGCGCAAAACAAAGGACTTGTCTTCAGAGTGTTATCGATCTAGGTCCGTTTCCTGCCCAGCACACGGGTATTTTGGGCACTGCTGACCTAGCGCGTTCTTCCCAAGCTTGGCCCGCGTGGCCCCTGGTCCGGGGATGCCGAGACCATCCCGGGCACTGCGGCGGGCTAGGGGGGTCGAGCAGGAGGTTAGCAGTACCCGTGAGCAGAGCGGTAAGGGAGGCTGGAAAGACCAGAGCCGGTGGGCCTGCTGGGAGACCCCGGATTAAGCTCAGCCCCCGCGCTGCTGGGGCGGGAGCACCGCGGGGTGGGGTGGGGGCACTGGCGGCGGCGGGCGGGGAGCAGAGAGGAGGAGGGGACGCGGCCCGCCGCCGCCTCCGTCGCCGCGCTTGCTCTCCGAGCTGTGCTCGCCCGCTCCCCGCCCTCTGGGGCCGTCGCGAAGCTCAGCTCTCCATACTGAGCAGTCCCCGGGAGGCGCTCGGACACGTTCCCAGGCCGGATAAAGATCGGGTCTGCGCTCGCTCCGCAGCGCGAAATCTCGCCATCAGCGCGCCTCGCGCGGCCGCTCCGCCCGGCCCGGCGACGCCAGATCGCTATCGGCGGGGGGAAAGGCAAGGCTGCGCCACCACCCTCGGCCCCGCGCGCTGGGGTGGCCGCGGGTCCCCGGGTCTCGCCTCCCTCCCCAACCCCCCGGCCTTCCTTCTCGGCGCTTCCTCCCGAGGGACCCCCGCTTCCCGCCGACCCGGGGCCCCCAGCGCCCGGCCAGGCGCCCTCGCCTCGCCCCTCCTCGCCAGGAGCCGCTGCCTCCTGAAGGTTACGCGACGCCGAAGCGAGGTGCGGGGGGCGCCCGCCCTCGCCGCCGCCCACCCTCGCCGCCGCCCACCCACCCCAGCGCCCGCGGCGCCGCGCCGCGCCGGCCAGGCTGCCGGCTGCTGCCACCGCAATCCCCGCTCCTAAATCAGCGCGGGGAGGCGTCCCCTCCCCCACCGGCTGCCCGGGCTCCCCGCGCCGCGATTGGCCGTGCGGGCGCCCCCCCCGTCCCGGGCCCCCCCGCTCCAGCCGCCATGCCATTGGCTGCGGGTCTCCGCCAGCCTTTACATAAGCCCGGGCGCGCTCGAGTGGAGTTGTATAAAACGAGCGAGCTGTGGCGGGGCGGGAGGCTCGAGGCCAGCCCGGGACCGGGGCTGGGAGCTGGAAGGCGGCTGCGGCGGCGGCGGCGGCGGCAGCGAGCGCCCGCGCTCCGGCGCCCCCAGGCGGTGGGGCTGAGAGAGCCCGAAGATGGCTCCGAGCGCTGACCTCGGCGTGAGTACCCGCTCCCGGGCACCCACTCCCTCAGGCGGAGAAAGTTTCTCCCGCCCTGCGCGCCCCTCCCGACCCGCCCGCAGGGGTGGCGGCGACGCCGCCCGGGAACCGGGAAGGCGGACGCCGCCACCGCAGGCGGTGGCGGCGTCTGTGCTGCCAACTTACCGAGAAGCGCAGGACCCGACCGGTGCGCCGAGCCTCCCCCGCGGGCTGGGGGCGAGGCGGGCGCGGGGCTGGAGGTGGAGGAGAGGTGGGAGCGGGGGTGTGCGGATCACAGCCCACTCCGCTGGCGGGGAAGGTGCTGGGGCGCGCTGGAGGTCAGCCGTTTGGGGAGGGGTCACTGGGGCGGCGAGGGGGGCGGAGCAGGTGAGAAGGGATGTGCCGAGGGTATCTTGCAGCCCCCCAGCGGGGCTCAGCCTCGGGCCGGGGAAGCTACTGGCCTCGACCCGGTGACTATGCTGCCAGAATGGGGAAGAGCCCCGGAGAGCTGGAGCTTCTTCCCCGGGGAAGCCGAGGTCCTGGCACAGCCCTCGGTGGGCAGAGAGCTCCGGGAGCTAGCCCCGCGAGCGGCGTAGCTGCCAGCTGCCTTTGCTGGACCGAGGTGTGGTCTCCTCGCTCGCAGCCTGTCTCGGGCAAACCAGCTTCAGGCATTCCGGGGGAGCCGGGGATCCTTCTCCGCCCATGGGGGCACCTGGAGGCTTGGATGGGGCAGCAGGCCAGGCTTGGGGGCATGCCCAACATTGCAGCGCGCCTCTTCGCAGTACAGTAGTTGGGAGCCCTGGTTAGTCCCGTTTCTGCAGAAACCAACTCAAGAATCCAAAGTCATCCCAGCCTGGATGGGAGCCTCCCAGAGTGGTCGCGGAATGCTCCTGATGTTGGGAGGGGGGCACTCACTCCCCTTCCTCCGGGAATGACTAATGAATATTGCTGGCGGTGGTCGTGGGGTGGGCACCTAGTGTGGCTTCTGTGCATCCCAGGAGGAGCTTCAGCTCTCCAGGCAGGACACATTCTTGAGTCACACTTGAGATGTCTTCTGGGATGGGTGCAGGACTTCCCAAGTGAAGCCAGGTGGAAAAGAAGGCAAAAATGTTCCAAGAATAGGGGACAGCTCTGTAGTGCTGTTGAGAATCAGGCGAGAATCAGGGGGGAAGAGAATCGCTCCTGATGGGAGATTTTTTTTACCCTGATGACTTGGGGCTGGGGATACCCAAGGCTGAATCAGAGCAAATTCAGAGTAATGCTGTACCTCACTTCAGCCGTGAGGAAGGGGAGATGGAGGATGGAAAAGTGGGAACATGGCGGTTCTTCCAAGAAACCTCTTGAGGAAGCATTTTCTCTCCCTCTGACTGAAGAACATCATTCTGGCAGCAGGTCCTAAAGTCAATTTAAGAAGCAATGAAGGGAGTTTAGGGTCTTGGTGCTGCCACAGTGGACCACAAGTAGAATATTCTGACTTGTAGTTGGCACTAATGGACTCTGGAGAAGGTCAAAGACATGCTGCTCAGTCGGGGTGTATCTTCCACCAGTACCCCATTCCTGAACACGGTGGGTGTTTTGGATTCCTAGGGGAGCTCCTTCAGCCTGGAGATCTCCTGTGGGGGTTATCAATCCATACCCCCAACCAGCTCCATCCTCCACCTGCGGTCAAAATTTTTCTGCTCCATTTCCCAACACCTTCTCTCCACTGGGGATTTGTGCAGGGAGATACCTGCTTGTTGCTCTTTCTTCCCTTCTTTCCATCTTCTTCCCTTCTTCCCATCTTTCTTCCCTTCTTCCCATCTTTCTTCCCTTCTCTCCAACGCCAGGTTGCACCTGGCGTTCTAAACCCTGATGTTTATTATTTGGCACCTTGGTGTTTGCTTAAGGCGTCCTTTCGCTGCACAGGTATGCCCCTGTGAATGTGTAGACCAAATGCCTGTATCATTCTAGGGAGTCAAACCTAGATGGTTGTGGAGAGAGGACCACGGACCACAAAGGCAGTACTATGAAAGTGCTTATGACAGTCTCCTGTTCTCAATCTTCTGGCTGCCTGGCGAGGTGATCAAGGTTAAAGGTGGAGCAGACTCGTTGGTGTCCAGTAGGGGGCGCCAAAGGCACCCAGCTGGAGACCACTGACTTTCCCACTTCTTGCCCTTCACTGACCATGGTAACTAAACACTTTGGGCAAGCCCAGGCCACAGCCCCCGACCCTCACCTTCATGACGGGAGCCCTGCTACCACGGGCTTCCTGGATGTCAGTTGTTCCTTGTGATCTCAGGTGCAATGGGGCAGGTGAGCTGGTGCTCAGTCCCACCTGCTCTCTGAGACCATTCCTTTGCGCTTGGTTCTGGTGGGTCCTTTGAACTCGTTATGAGCCCACGGAGTCCAAGAACATTAGGGCTAGAAGGGAGGATCCTAGAAGGGAGGATCCTCGAAGAGCATCTAGTCCAACCTCATCCCTTCCCCAACACTCACATGCATACCTAATTTGCAGATGAGAAAGCTGAAGCCCAGTCAGGACCAGTGTGTGGCCCAAGGTCACACGGCTATTTGGTGGAAAACATTGGACTAGGTCTCAGGATTTCCAGCTCCCTACACAGAGCTCTTTCCAATCCTGTGACCTGCTTCTTCTTTACCATGAAGATGGACGTGTGTTCTCAGCACACTATGTACTCATAATTGCTGACATTGGCAAATTAATAAATTTAGTAAATTTGGGGAAATTTTCTTGGAATCAATTATTCAGAGCGAGGAGCCGGTAAAGTTCTTGTAATGTACATATACAGGTAATAGAAATTCTGAATTGCTTTTTCCCTTCCGTCCACTATCTTATCTCGTTATTCCAAGCAGTCTTTTAGGCAGAAAGAAAGCAACTCCGGTTCTCAGTCCATGCATGCAGGCATTAGAAGAGCACAGTCCCTCGCTGTGGTCTTGGAAGCCAGGCCAGAGTGCTTCCTTTCTCTCACGAGGGCATGCCAGCGTAGGCTCTCCCAGTCCTGCATCCCTCTGCTGCCTCTGGCACCCCCAGTACTCAGATCCTGGATGAAGTGGAAAGTTCCCAACCATTATTTGCCCATTTCCCCATCTTTGCTGCTCCCAGCTCAAGGGTAGAGTGCTAGGACGTTTTGTTTTTGCAGAATCCTTGTATTAGGGCTTCTTGGGTGACCTGGAAGATACTGCCATTTCCCCTGCCCTTTTTCTGGTCTGTGAGTGTGACTGTCGACATCTGAGCTGGGCCCTGGGCAGGAGGCTTGCTGAGTGGCCTGTGGACCACCCTTCCATTTCCTCTCCCCACTCTGTTCTTTTGCACACGGCATAGAGCTCCTCTGGGGTCCCCTCGGAGCCCGGCCGACTCAGTGGCGACCCTCAGGAGAAACGAGTGCCGCCAAGCCAGAATTCTGAGAGCCAGATCCTCTTCTGTCCCTAAAGCTCACCCAAAGGATGCTTGTTGCTGGGGAAGATGCTTGAGTTTCCTCTTCTCCTTCAGGCTCACAGGCAAGTTGGGTCTTAGCCTTCAGGGGGAGGAGGAAGGCAGTAAGATTACGTGGACCACCAGAGAGCAACAGCCCCCTCCTTTAGGAAGTGGGGTTCTGGGAGCGTGCGCTTGGGGTCTGCGCCAGCTCCTGGCTCTAGCTGAAGAAATGTGCCTGCATTCCCAGGGCTTGTTCGGGTCTGGATAAGGAAAAGAATGTAATTACATGAAAGATGGCTAGAGTACAAGCTCTCTGGTGTTTTGTTGAATGAGAAGAGGACACAGAGTTTGAGAAGTGGCATTAGACCCTGAGAAAACAAGAAGTCACCCTTTTCATGAGCCCCACTAGGTGGCTGACTCTTACTTCCCCTACTCTCGTTGGGAAGGCAGCCCAGTGTAGTAGGAAGGACACAGGCTTAGAATCTGGCTCCCCCACTCACTGGCTTAGAGACCTTTGGCAAACCGCTTAACCTCTGCATGCCTCAGTTTCCTCCTTTGCAAAACGGTGAAGCTGACAACCCTGTGATAAGGGTAGGATAGTGAAGATGAAGGAAGACAGTCTTTAACATGCCTCTGCCCTTAGCAAGATGTAAGGAGGTATTCAGCTGGAAGAAGTTATTATTGCAGGATCACTGGGAACCACACTGAGTCTTCCTTTTCCAAGCAAGCGAGGCTGAGTGTCCAGATTTGCACATCGGTCCCTGCTCAAAGCAACATCTGGACTGATGGACAAGGCCTCCTAAGCGGGGCTCCCTCCTTGCCTTCTCCCCTCCCCCACCCTAGGGTTTTCATTTGGGGGTTCTGCCATACTTGGGGAAAATAAATTTTACAGGTCCCAGGATAATTCTGAATGTGATGAAGGGCCCTGAGCTATTGATTCCTAAGGAAGGATCTTTGTGCTGGGAGAAGCCTTCCTCGGAGCCCAGTGATTTAAGAGTGCTGACAAATCCATGCTTCCTCAGCCTCCTGCAGGCTGCAGATACAGGCTTCCAGGCCAGCCAGGGCTCGGTGAGGGATTTCTGGGGAGCCTGGCTGGTTGCTTAGGGGACATAAACCTGTGAACTCTGCTTAGGAAAAAGTATGAAATCAATTGGTTCATTATCACACCCAACACACCCTGGGCCACTTAGGGCATTTAAGAAATGAGAAGCAGCAAAGGACTTGGAGGCTGCATTGGAAACGTAGACAGAGAGGTGTGAAGGGCTTGGCGACAGGAGGACATTTTGCTGCTGAACCACTCATGATCTTGACCTTATTGAAATCCTTTGGCAGTGACCAGAGGGCCTGCATTGCCCCCCCAGTCATTTGGCAGTGTCTGGAGACATCTTTGGTTGTCACCACTGGGCTAGGGAGGGCTAGTAACATCTAGTGGGGCAAGGCCAGGGATGAGGCTGAACATCCTACCATACGTAGGACAGCCCCCAGTGAAAAATTGGCCTAATATGTCAATAGTGTCAGGGCTGAGAAACCTGGGCCAGAGCATGGCCACATAGAAATCTGGGCCGGAGCATGGCCAAATAGAATCGGAGGTGGGAGGGATTTCAGAAGTGTTCTCATCCGGCTCTCCCATTTCACAGCTCAGGACACTAGGACCCACAGAGGTGAAAAGACTTAGTGAGGGTCCTACAGCAAGCGAGCGGCCAAGCTCATCTGGAACTCAGATCTCCTATTTGCTGAGACCGACTTACCCAAACTCTCTCAAAGATGTTGTGAAGATCAAATGGGAGCTGTGAAAACACTTGGAAAATTATAAAGAGACTATTATTAATATTGCTATTATTAAGAATTCGGGAGTTTGGAAAGTTCTATTTCTGGCTGTGCCACTGACTCATTGTGTAATATTGGGTGCCTCGTTCCCCCCCCACCCCCATGCCTCTCTGAGTGTGTGTGTGTGTGTGTGTGTGTGTGTGTGTGTGGCTAGGGGAGAGGGAAGGTGATCTTAGCAAATAAGTATATCATAATCATTACCTTTAGAGAAAAGTCCAAAGATTTGCCCTTCAAAAACCCTAGCCACTTTTTTTAAAAAAGATAAAAATTTTCCTTGAAAGAAATCATGTTGGCTTCGTAAGAAGCAAAGCGTTTTCTTCTTGGAATAATTCCAGTACCCTCGCCCTGTAAGTTGGCTCCAGCCCAGGAAATCTGATCAACATCCGGAGGAGATACTGATATCGCCACAAATGACAACCGATTGGATTTGTCCCCACTCCCTCCGGGAAGCGGAGGGGGCAACATCATTCTTTCCTGCTCAACCCTCTCGGCACAGGGAAGTTCTGCAAGGAACTTCACAGAGCGATGGGAAGGCGAGTCATTAATTAGTAAAACCTTGTTTAGTTAACAGACATATTCTTAAAGATCTCTTTCAAGGGACATTTTGACATATTACTTTAATTAGCCACGAAAGAATTGCAAGTGCACAGAGTGTATAAAATGACCCTTCCCGTTTTTCTAGTTACTGTTATCTTTGTTTGCACCCAACAAGTACAGTGACAAGGTCACGGGAATCACTGCTGAGCTCAGGCTGTCCCGTTGACCAGGGGAGGGACTGCAGGGACTTCCTCCCTAACAGCAATGTCCACCTGCCTGGAGAGCAGCCCCCAAGTGGAGGTTCTCCCTCGGCATCCCTGCCATACCCTATTTTGATGTCTGTCCATAAGGACCCCTCATGTCAGACAAATCCTGGTTCAGCTGTCTAGATGGGGAACAGGCCTGGGAGCCCGATCCCAGCCTGCATGGGCAGAGGAGCTCTTGAAGGATTGGCAGGAGCAGCCTCTGTTGGTGCTTTTCACTGAAGGCCCATCTCTGGTCTTGCCCTCTGTGTGCTCAGGATTGGAGGTAGGAAGTCACTTGAGTCTCTCCTTAGAGGATCAAGGTTACACCCCAGTCTGTCCCTATAACAGAGGAGCTAAGCAGACAGGCCCTTTCCGTCTCTTGCAGACACACTGTCTAAGGGATGTCACATTCCCTTTCATCCTGGTCTCTAGGAACAGACTCTTCCTCAGAGATCGTAACCATGCACCTCTCAACGGAGAAGCTATGTATGTCCAAGGAGGCTTTGGCAAAAGTGGGGACACAAGAGTCCCTGAGAAGAAACACTGCCTTGTAAGCAGTGTCAGGAAAGCACTGTGTCTTTCATTCTCACCATGAACTCCATGCCTAGCGTGCTTGGCATGTGCAAGAGCTCAGTGGGTACTTGGGTGGATTAACAGGTGAATGAGGGTGGCCATTCTGGCCCAGAGGGGACTCTAGGTATGACAGTGGATCTCCAAACTGGCCTGGATCAGCAAGGCCACTTTTCCTTCTGGCTCCTTCTTCCCAGCAGGCTCCAGAAACCCCGAGGTCCCACTGCCCAGGCAGGGGTTGGGGAGCCCAGGCAGGGCCCACCCTGTGAGATGGTGGCCAGCTCCGAGCCCCGAGCAAGGCCCAGGTTCTCTTCCTCTTTCCTTCTCTCTGCGTGCTCTCTCCCCTTCCTCCCTCCTTCCCACCAGGCTACTGCAAGGAAGTGCAGCGCAGGTTTGCCTCACTCTAAGCTGAGAGAAGAGAGGATAATTCGGATTTCCACTGAAGACACACTAGGGAGTGAATCACTACTTCGCAGGAAGATTCCCAGGGGCGTGCTTCTAAATAGCAAGGTCTGTTAATGCACCTGAAGTGACTTAGAGGGGAAAAAGGCAACAAACCCTGACCCATGGACTCTTAGGTCTGGAAAAGCACTTGGGAGGTCATCCAGGGCCACGCCACTCTGCTGCCCCAGGATGCCTACATCCCTTCTGTGAGACTCTCACTCGCTCTTCAGAAGCACCGTCTGTCTGTCCTGCAGCCTGCTGCCCCAAACCTAAAACGCTCTTCCTGCGGTGCGTGGCTGACCTTGTGATCATGTCGCAGCCCACTTCAAACCCTCTCCTATGGCGTGACTCCAGGCTCCTTGCCTTGGCATAACGGGAAGGCCCTACAGGCCCCAGCGGCCACCTCCGCTTTCTCCCACACCCTGCGCCCCACACCCTGGACACTGCAATCCCACGTTTGCCGTGTCCACTAAAGCTGTGTCACAGCCACTCCATGATCCACATAGAATGTGGGTCCCGTGGAATCTCCATTCTCCTTCACTCCTGCCCTTACCCCCGCGTCACTAGCCACCCCCACCCCCCCCCCGCCCCCGCACTTCAGCTGTCTTGCTGTTCTGAGCTTCTCCCTGAGCATGGGTCTCACCACCGGTAGACCACGAGTTCCCGGAGGTCAGGAGCCAGGCCTCAGGTGTCCCTTCCAACCTGGCCCCTGGGCGTGTCCTGATTGAGTATGCCTGGGTGGAAGTCAGGAAATTGAGGAGTCTTGTGTTGGGAAAGCAACGCTGAAGAAGCCAGCGAGCTCCACTGGGCTCCCCAGACACATTAGTCATGGAAGCAAGCCTATTCCTTGAAGTCTGGCAGTCTCAAGTGTTCCATCCGGTTTCTGGCCCCTACCCCTGGAAGGGGAGTCCCTAGTGGGCCCGGGTGCCCCCTCCTGAGCTGCGTTCCTCTGGCCCACAGACGGCCGTTGGCCATGGTCTTAGCTCGATCACTGTTGCCCTCCCCTGCCACAGACGGACCTCCTGTTGCCGGGCACCACGCTCAGCCTGGAACGGGCATCATTCCGTACCGTTGCCCCTTCCACAGACGGGGAAGTCTCGGCTTTTCGTGATGCTCAAGCAGGAGCCACTGCACCTGGTGCACAGGGCTGGGAGATGCCATTCGTGCGCTCACTCACAGTAACCCAGGGTCATTAGCCTGCTGGTCTCTGGGGCACCTCCTTCCAGGGGCCCCTGAGTTTTCACCTGCCTTCTCGGGAGCAGGAGCCAGTCTGCTCTCTGCCGGGGAGTGCAGCTGCTGGCGGCACGTGGTGCTTCCCCAGGTAGCAGGAGAGAAGAGGAAGCCTGCTACTTTCTGGGTGCTGGGGAAGACGCAGGGGCAGGGAGGGGCAGAAATTCTAGCATTCGGCGAAGCAGAGGACCCGGCCAGAGACGAGGTGGAGAGACACCCATGACGGAGGCCTCGGAGCGTATAGGCCACGGGGCAAGGCCTTTGTTCCCAGCTGTTCTCCCAGCGTTGGGCACAGGGCCTGCTACAGTGTGGGTGCATGGGGATACGGAGTGAGTAATGGCCGAGGGAAGGGCACCTCCAGACCTCCAGCTTTCTCCCCCACTCAGGCCCAGGGTTTGCTTCCCAGCCAGAGTCCCAGCTTCCAGCTGCATCCTCCCATGGCTTCTCCACACCCCATGGCTACAGCAGTCTTTCTAACACACCCTTCCACCTCTGGCGGCTGTGGCTCACCAGGCTACCCGCCTTCTCCATCCTCTTTCCCAGAGGTTGTCCTGCCCCATCCCGTGCTCCCACCACACAGAGCCTCACTGCATGACACAAGCTGTTTGTCCACATGCTCTGCTGTCTCCTCAGCCCGGGGACACTTCCTCCACCTTGTCCCCTTGGTCAGCTCACCACCACCCCTCTCTTGGCTCTCCCTCAGCTCCCCTGGACGGGGGTGTTTGCTCCTTCCAGTGGGTTTCTATCTCACCTGCTCTAAGACAAGTTTGTTATAGCAGAGTGTCCAAGAACACTAGTTCCAGAGCCAGGGAGCTTAGACACAGAATCTGGTTCCACCACACCCTAGCTTTGTGACCTTCAGCAGGTTACTTAACGTCTCCATGCCTTAGTCTCCTCATCTATGAAATGGGGTCCATAATAAAACCCACCTCACAAGGTTACTGTGAGGACCGGAGGAAATCATCTGTGCAAAGGGGGAGAAGTAGCGCCTGGCACCCAGTCGGGAGCAGACAAGCGTCACTATTACTACCTACTCCTCATATAGGACTTGTTAGACAAAATTGCAGTGAAAACCTGTTTGCCTGGTATCCAGAGTTCCATGAATTAAGTGGAAGAGAGATGGAATCAGTTCTGAGATTAGAAATGGAGCTCCGACAGGCGTGTGGAAGTGGGTGAGGTGAGAGGAAGGGGGTAGTTAGCAAGTATTGTCACTGTTCAGGGGAAGGGTAGAGGGGCGCATCTCCAGCAGTGGGGTTGGGAAGACTGGGCACTTTTGAGAAGTATTCATGGAACACAATGGACGTGGTGATCCAGCGATTGTGGGGAAGGAGGAAGACGCAAGAACCCATTGTGACACCAGATTTCCAACCTGAGTGACGGTGTTGGGGTTCAAAGGGGCCCAGTGAATAGCATCCCCCTTCCCTACTCAGATTCAGGACCAACTGAAAGAGAGAAAGGGGGAGGAAGAAGGGAGGAGAGAGGGAAGTCTCAGACACCCTCCATACTGATACAGCTGTTTGGAAGGCCTGGCTTCAGAGTGGGCTCCCTGTGGTGGGGGAGCCGGCGCTAAGCCTCAGCCCGTGGCGGAGAGTGGCCTCTGTCAGGAGGCAGGTCCAGAAAGGGCTCTCCTGCATGGTTCTTGCACACTGAGCAGTCTGGGAGACCCTGCTGCAGCCCTCAGGAGGAGGATTCGGGAAGGAGAGAGGCCAGGAATATGGCGCTGGTCCTGGAGGTTCTCAAGCTCACGCTCTTGATGCTTTGGGCTAGATAATTCTTTGTTTGGCTGGCTGTTCTGTGCACTGTATGAAGTTTGGCATTCTACCCTCTAAATGCCAGTAACATTCCCTTCCCTGGTTGTGTGGACCAGAACTGTCTCCAGACATGGACAGGTATCCCAGGAGGGAGGGGAGGGGGAGCAAAATTGCCCCCACCTGAGAACCCATGCTCTAGTCAAGTGGAAGGTCCTCTGGAAGCAAACCTCAGGAGTGGGAAATAAATGCTTCCTCCCCACCCCTGACCCGGGGATCGGGGCCTTGATAGGGAGTGCCAGAAGGGCAGGCTGGGGTGACCGCTGGGTCCTCCACACCTCTGGGTCTATTCTCTGGATGCTCTCCCTTCCCTCCTGCCCCTCCTATCCAGCTGCCTTCTGAGCATCCTTCAGCTTAATTTGCGGCAACACCCCCTACCTCTTCGGAAGCAGTCCGGGTCTCTGCCCTGCCCCCAGCTCCCTTAGTGATTTCTTTGTGCTTTCACCTCCAACCCCCTCCCCCTGTACAGCTACAGCACATGTTGACTAAGTTTCTCCCTGTGACCCCAGCACCGACAGCAGGATCCCAGGGTCTACGGGGATTGTCACTGTGGGCAAAGGAACCAAGACAACTTCTGGTAGCCCTTCTCCAAAGATGTCTTGGTTCCAGTCACTCCTGGGTGGGGCTTGGCCTCTGCGGGACGGAGTGTTCCCAAGGCTGCCTTCCTCCCCAGAGCCGCTGCCCCCCTACAGTGTCTGGAAAGGGTCAGTGTTCCATGCTCATTTCTAACTTCTGAAGCATTTGGGGCTCTTTTGTCGAGTGAGACTCTGCCCCCCTACAGTGTCTGGAAAAGGTCTGTGCTCCCGGCTCATTTTCAACATCTGGAGCATTCAGGGCTCTTGCTTTTGTGAGAGCTTGGGGTGGTGTCCTTGGCTCTTTCGATAATTGCTAAGGAACTGCTTGCCCTGGAAATTGCCCTGGAAGCTTCCCCCCACAGCTGCCTGACCCCACTCCGAGATCTGGGTTGCTTGGTTACCAGCTTTCAGACCCAGTTCAGGAAAGTCCCAAGGCCACAGAAGACTGAGTCTGGCTGCATGTGACCCGCCTCACAGCCAATGTCGAAAGACTATCTGACCCAACACTATCCGTGTAGCAAGACGGGGAATAAGCAGTGAGCACAGCCCGGCCTGGCCCCCAACAGGTGTCCGAAAGCTCACCTAACCCTTGAAACCTTCGTGCGTCGTCTGCTTCCCACATCACAGGTGACGACACTGAAGAGCTGACCGATGGAGGAACGTGCCCAAGGTCACTACCTAGTTGATGGGGATTGCGGGGGTGGGGACACCTGAGATCCAAATCCAGGTCCCTGACTCCACGCTTTGGGATTCCCCCCTCTTTTTATCCCACTAAGGACTGTTCAAGAAGTTTGCTTATGGATCCTTTTTTAAAATCATTACAAAGCAATCTTCTCACTGCCTGAACCACAAGTCCTAGCATCCCTTCCCCTTGTTAAGCCAGACCCCTCCCGGCCTCCTCCCCACACCTCCCCTGCAGGAGCAGCCCACGTTCCTCACCGAGGCTCCGGGTGCTCTGGCCCTGTGTCCCTTGGCCCAAGCTCTGCCTTTGGTACTTAGCCTTGCCTCCTCCAGGCTGCTTGGCCCTGGGTGTCCTCCCTCCACACCTACTGCTTAACCTCTGACTCCACGCCATTCAGCGGGTTCAAGAACATAGTAGGTGCATCATGCCCAAGCATTCAAGAAAACAAAAACTTTCAGTTCAACCTACTTTTTGATCCTATGTTTAACTTTTCCACGCTCTCCCCAAAGATTCAGATGTTCACGGTGGTGTGACAGGAGGTTTCTCAGGTCAGTCATTTAAAATGTGAGGTCACTCCCGGTGCCTGCAGCCCTCCCGCTTCATGCAGTCCCAGCCTGCTCTGCTTTCTTCCCCAAACTCCCAACCTCACCTCTTCCAGTGATATTCTCTAGCCAAAAGTAGGTTTTCTTCATGTACTTCAACAAGCTGGTTGAGGACATTTGAGGAGTAGAAACATTTTTCACTTCAAAGCCAAGCGCAGCTTACATTCCCAGATCTTGAGGACGTGAGTCTAGGGCCATGGTTCTCAGCCCAGGCTGTCCATCAGCATCGTCTGGGGAGCTTCTAGAAATACGCAGCATCTGAGCCCCACCCCAGATCAATTCAATCAGAACCTGGGTGAAGGGGGCAGTGGGTTAGACCCTCTGCCTTCGGCTCGGGTCATGGTCTCAGGGTCCTGGGATCAAGCCCCTCGTTGGGCTCTCTGCTCAGCGGGGAGCCTGCTTCCTCCTCTCTCCCTGCCTGCCTCTCTGACTACTTGTAATATCTATCAAATGAATAAAATCTTTCAAAAAAAAAAAAAAGAAAAGAAAAGAAAAGAAACTGGGTGAAGGACCTGGGCCATGTTGTATTTTGAAATACTCCCAGGTGAGTTCTGTGGGCCAGCTGGGGTTTAGAACCTTGGTCTAGAGCCTTGCTACTAAAAGTGAAGTCTGCAGAGGCCTCATGTGATGCTCTGTGAGAGTATAGAAACTGAGCCCCACCGCAGACCTACCAAATCAGAATGTGCATTTTGACCAAGACCTTCAGGTAATTTGTAAGCACGTTACAGTTTGAGAAGCCTTGCTTTAGGCAAAGAAGAGTTTTTAAATAACTCTATGACAAGTGGCAAGTCATTTCTGCTGATTCATATTATCATTTGGGCATATTCAACATTTAACAAACATTAATTAAGCACTAACTAGTACCGGGCACTACGATGGTTTTTAAGAACACATTGGCGAGCGTCTCTGTCTTAGCGGCAAATTCCTGCCCATAACCCATTTTCTCTAGGCTGTGGCATTTGATGATAGCCATCCCTTTTCTCCTGGACCTGACCCCCCACCCTTCCAGTTCCAACCCTTACCCTCTTCTCACTTTCTGGTAAAAACTGGAACCAGAATCCTTCTTTGTCCCCTCATATTAAGTATGGTAATTTAACTCGGAGCTGAAGACAGCTAGGACTTTGAGCGTATACGGGTAAAAGGAGCCTGCAGCTCTGAGGATTGCATAACCCTCCATTGATTTCAGCTCCTTAGATCTAGAGAGTGAGAAGCAGGTTCCTGAAATAATCACATCCCTTCTCTGTAGTATATACCCTGGTTTCTTGACTGGGAGCTATAGTGCAGAACCTCACTGTTCAGTGTGTAACTTGCAGACCAGGATCCCTAGAATCACCTGGGAACTTGTTAGAAATCAAGAATGTTGGACCCTAATACAGATCTAGTGGATCAGAAGCTGCAATTGAACAAGATTGCCGGATGATTCATATACACGTTACAGTCTGAGAAGCACTGGTATAGAACAGTGTTTCTTAAATTTTGCGACATATTATAATCACATGGGGGAGCTTTTAGAACTCTGATGTGCCCCTGCTGCACCCTGTGCCAGTTAAGTGAGACTATCTTGGTGTGAGACAAGACACCTGGTCTCTAAATTTACCATGTTAGCCATTTTTAAGTGTACAGTTCAGTGACATTGGGCACATCCACGTGGGCGTGCAACCATCCCCACCACCCATCTCCACACTGAAACTCTGTGTCCATTAAACACTAACTCCCTGCTCCTCCTCCCTGCATCAGCCTCTGACAACCAGCCTTCTGTTTTCTGTGTCTGTGAATGGGACTACCCTATGTACTGCATCTAAGTGGCATTACAGAGTCGATGTCCTTCTGTGAATGGCTTATTTCACTCAGCACAATGTCTTCATGGTTCATCCATGTCACAGTGTGTGTCAGAACAGTCTTCCTTTTTAAAGGTTATAGCATTCCATTCTAGGTATAGACCACATCTTGTTTACCGTTGAGCTGTCGAAGGACTCTTGGGTGGCTTCCACATTTTGGCTCTTGTGAATAATGATGCTTTGAACGTGGGTGTGCAAGAATCTGTTTGAGCCCCTTCTTTCACTTCTTTCCAGTATAAACCCAGAAGTGGGATTGCCAGATCACATGGAAGTTGTATTGGGAGGGTTTGTTTGTTGGTTTTTTAGGAACTCTTGCACAGTGAATTTCCACAATAGCTATGCCATTTTACATTCCTGCCAGTAGTGCTCAAGGGTCTTAGTTCTCCACATCTTCACTAATGACTGCCATTTTCTGGTGTTTTTTGTTTTGTTTTGTTTTGTTTTACTATCTCCATTCTAATGGATATGAGTGGTATCTTATTGTAGTTTCGATTTGCATTTCCCTAATGATTACTCTTGTTGAGCATCTTTTTACATATTTATTGGCCATTTGCATATACCTTCTTTGGAGAAATGTCTATTCAAGTCCCTTGCCCATTTTTAATTGGGTTGGTTTTTTGTTGTTGATTTGTAGGAACTCTTTATATATTCTAGATATTAATCCCTTATCAGATAAACAATTTGCAAATATTTTCTGTCATTCTGTGGGTTGCCTTTTCACTCAGTCTGCAGTGTTCTTTGATGTACAAAAGCTTTAAATTTTGAGATAATCCTTTTTATCTATGTTTTCTTTTGTTGTGTGCTTTTGGTGTCATATCCAAGAAATCATTGTCAGACAACAGTATTTAAAAAAAGAAAACAAAACTCCCCAAGTGATTCCAGTGTATAGCTCCAGCTGAGCAGTGTTTCTCAAACTTTAACGTGCATTCACATCACCTGAAGTCTTATTAAAATGCATATTCTTATTTATTAGGTCTAGGGTGGGGCCCAAGATCCTGCTTGTTAACAAACTCTTAGCTGGTATTGAGGCTCCAGGTCTGGGAACCAGTCTAAGTAGTCAAGGTACAGAGAGCCCTTCCATGATTTCTTTCACATGAGCCCTGAGAGTACAAGGTGGATATTTTCCAAATCTTTTCTTGAGTTTCTTTACCATAACTGTTCCCCGATCTGCCACAAAGACAGGCTCACAGCTTCCCCTCTAACTCACGCTGGTTCAGAACAGCCCAGGTGGGTGCACGGAGTGCCGTTGACAAAGCAGAAGAATAACATGTGAAGTGCATGTTCTCCCTGCACCCCTCGCCCCTGCCCCACTGGGGGTGCCATCTACTGATCTGCCCATGTGGAGTGATTTCAGATTCCACAATGGTGACGGCTGATTCCTCTCTGGCCGTGGCCTCTGTGGGGGAACTACTGCAGAACCCTGCCGAAAAGCTGTTTTGTTCAAAATAGGTTTAATGTGCTCGGAGAGGAAAATCACACAGGTTGGTCTGAAGTTTATAGAAGGCACTGAGGAGAAAAACTGCTGAAGGTGTGCTTCTTAAAAAAAAAAAAAAAAAAAAATCCTTTAATTCATTGTAGAATTTTAGAGCTGGAAAGGACCCTTAAAGTCTGTCCCAAACTCTCATTTTAGAGAAGCTGGGACCCACCAAGGCTGTGACTTGTTCAAGGTCACCAAGCTGAATGGAGGTCAGCCCATAAGTTTATTATTTCTTTTTAATCTTGCTTTAGGTTATTTTTCTGGAAATGGTTAACAGAGAGTAGCTACCTCTTTCATATGGCTCCCCTAATTAAAAGTTCATCTTTGCAGGGAGCCTGGGTGGTTCAGTCTGTTATACATCTGCCTTCAGCTCAGATCATGGTCCTGGGGTCCTGGGAGTGAGCCCTGTGTTGGGCTCCTTGCCCAGAAGGGAGTCTGCTTCTCTCTTTCCCCCTCCCCCTCTCCCCATACTCATGCTCATGCTCTCTCTGTCTCCTTCTTTCAAATAAATAAATAAATAATCTTTTTTTTTTTTAATTTTAAGTTCACCTTTTTACAGAAAAGGTAAAAATCAACAGGCTGCATCATGGTTCTTGCCCCTCATGACCTTCATTAGAAAATTTCTACCAGATGTTTACTTTTATAAGTTATGAATCTCTTGTAAAGAAAATCGAGGCTTCCTGATTAAGTGGGAATTCTAAGAAAAAATAGTTATTATACAGTATTTTTCAGTAGTGATGTACTTCTGAAACCTATTCCAGAATTCTGATATTACCTAAACAGAAGGTTGCCCGTATTACCCCAATGGGACCTCCCTCCCTGGTGTCAGTGACCCAGATCACAAGTATGATGCCTGGGAGGGACTAAGTAGCTTCTAGAAGTTACACCCTATGCCACTTTCCTTTTCTCTGTCCATTGCAAACCTTGTAATCTGATCGCAGTACTCTTTCAATCCACTGCCAATCAATTGGATCTGGCTCTCATTTGCTGTCCTTACAATAGAGGTAGAAATACCTTGAAAAGACCAGTGACCTTCAGATCCACCCTACATTTCAGCATGTCTCTGCCAGTTATTAAATACTCTTTAGCTTCTTCATTTGACCACCAGCTGCTCATTAATCCAATTATAAGTTTCCTTTATCCAACCAAACTTCCTGCCGAGTTGCTTAACTCTCAGAGTGATGTGTTTGCCTTTGGTGATTAGACAGCCCAGAAGATACGGTCTTGTTCAGACATCTCAGTAATTTAAGCTTGACCTCACTCTACTAGTGCAACACCCAACATGTGCCTCATGAACACGGTGCAAAAGCCTCCTTCCCAGGAAGGCTCACCGAGGTTGGTTTCTGTCCTGCAATAGGCACCCTGCCCCTGGGTCTCACACCAGCTTCAGCAGCAAGGCATTAGGGAGGCTTCTGACTCATGTCCTACTGTGAAGGCAGCGCCTGGGCCCTCCATTTGGATTTCTGGGTCCTGAACGGAGGCAAGCTCCCTTTTTGGCAGGAGCGTCTGTCTCCATATGGAGAGTCAGTCTTTGCATCTTCTGTTCATTAAGACATCAGCCTCACTCAGCCTTGCTCTCGGCTGCCAGACGCACTGGCATGCCAGCGGGAAGAGTTCCATCAGGAAGGGGTCTGCTGCCTTCTGAAGGCAGGAAGGCACCACTTTGCCTGCAGGACTGGACCTGCACAGCAGTGTTTGTGGGACTTGTTCCAGCAGGGCCTTTAGAATACTCTGGAGTTCGGCCTCCAGGCCTGCAGTTAGAGTCTCTGGGTGGGCCATCTGTAGCTCCCACAGGGGCAGGGCGGGGTCCTTCCACCTCCTTGGCCATTCTCATCAGTCTCCTGGGTTCCGGCCACCAGCTCCCATGGCCCCAGGCTGCTCGGCAACGCCCTGAGTTATGTTAGAGATATAATAATGAATTATACAACGGATTATACATAATTAATTTATAATAAAACACGCACAGAATGGTTTAATTTCTCCAAGTGAATGATGGGCCACTGCCAGATCCTGCTGGAATACATTCCCTAACTGCCTGCTTCCTGATCTGGAGATGATGGCCAGCCACCCTGGGGAGGGACCCTGGCCAGAGGAACCTGCCAGTTCCCAGATTCCCTCCAGGCTACCTCTGGGATGTGTCCCGTAGAAGGAAAATCCTTCACTGACTCTATTGTTCTAGACCGGGATACCCATGGGAGTCTCACTCCCACCAGGGACTGAGGCTGGGTATCTCCTTCACTCTCCCAATCTTTCTTTTGGAGTATGGGAGATGCCAATGCGTTTATATTCAACCCTTCCTTCCTTCCTTCCTTCCTTCCTTCCTTCCTTCCTTCCTTCCTTCCTTCCTTCTTTCCTTCCTTCCCTCAACAACTGTGTGATGAGTGCCTATTCTGTACCAGACTCTGTCCTTAGCTTGGTGTGCCTGAGGAAGCAAAACCCACCGATCCTTGCCCTGGTGGAGCTTACATTCTAGCAGAGGGAACAAACAACAGGAAGCATAATGAATAAGTAGATTTACAGTGATAGAGAACGAAGAAGCCCAGCAGGGTAAGGGTGATCTGGTGGGATGCAGGCAGACTGTAGTTTTTGTTTTGTTCTGTTTTGTTTTTACTTGACAGACAGAGATCACAAGTAGGCAGAGAGGTATGCAGAGAGAGAGAGAGGGTGGGGGAGAAGCAGGGTCCCAGATGAGCAGAGACCCAGATGCAGGACTCGATCCCAGGACCCTGGGATCATGACCTGAGCCGAAGGCAGAGGCTTTAACCCACTGAGTCACCCAGGTGCCCCGGCAGGCTGTGGTTTTAAACACACTGGTCAGGGCAGGTGTTACGGAAAAGTGGCAGCCTCAGTAATGGCCAAGCTCTCCAGGAATGAGGGCTGGGAGGGTGGGGAGAGGGGGTACTCGTGCGCCTACTCCAGGCTGCTTGGTTAGGAGGTCTTTCAGTAACATTTGTAACTTCTGGTTGCAGGTGTTCAGGATGTTACTGTTCCTGCTGCTGCTGTGGTTTCTGCCCCCAACCGAGGGGTCTCAGCGTGCTGAACCCATGTTCACTGCAGTCACCAGCACGGTCCTGCCCCCTGACTATGACAGCAACCCCACCCAGCTCAACTATGGTGTGGCAGTCACCGATGTGGACCATGATGGAGATTTTGAGATCGTTGTGGCAGGGTAAGTGACTCCCACCCTGATTCTGACAAATCTATTAGTCAGCTTTTGCTGTGATAAGGCTGAGTAAAAAATACCAAAAGCCAATGGTTTGCAACAATTCGTTGTCTCATTCCTAGGTCTGGGCTGGGCTCCTCTCATTCCTAAGTCTGGGCTGGGATCCGCTGGGCCTCTGGAAGGCCATGTCCTTGCCTTTTGCTACAGCAGTGAGGTGATGGAGGCTGGATGGTTTTTCAGGGAGGGAATTTGAACACTCTGCTTCAAGACATGCACTTTGTGTTTTTAAGTCTCCTTGTTATACAAGTAACACTACCTTAGCAGTGGGATTGTAGAAGCTCTACATAGGAAGGGCTTAAAGGTGACGATTATGCTAGAAGTCCTGCTCAAAGTGGCCTTTGCACAGCATTTCCCGTAAGACTCAGAAGACAATAATCATTCCTTTCAAAGAAGGGCGAAAGATGGGAATTCACGACAGCTAAACTTCTTCTAAAGCACACCTTTGTGTCCACTGCTCCCTTCTTTCCCGAGAAGCAACACCGTGTAGTAAGAAAAGCATAGGATTCGGAGTCCAGATAGCTTGAGTTCATGCCGTAGATCTAGAGCTTTCTAGTCGCTTGACCTTGAATCAGTCCCTTCCTCGATGAGATTCCGATAGATCATCTGTAGAATCAGGAAAGGTGTTGCATGCGCCAGTGTGCTGTCAGTTCTGCCAGAAACCGTCGATAAGTGTTATTTCTGGAGCCCTCGTTGCCAGGCACCGTGCTGAGCCTTTCCCCGGCCCTGTCTTCCTTAAGCCTCCTGACAATACTGTGAAGTACATACATGAGAAAAGGAAATCGGGTGGGAAGCGATCAGCCCTCATCAATTAAAGGGGACATGGGTGGGTCAGGATTTGAACCCCAGGGTTCCCTACTAGAGCTACTGAACTGCGGTTGTGCCAAGTTTTGTTATCACTTCAAAAATCATTCGATCCAGAAAATCACGAGGGCCTGTCCTCTTCATTCTGGGAGGCTGAGCTTGTATGGCGGTGTGAAACAAAGTCACTGTTAGGTGGCATCGCATGTAGCAGTTGCATGAAACAGTGGAAAGCACTGACCTTGGAACTGGAAGACCTGGTGTTAATCCTAACCATACCCCCCAACAATTGTGAACCTTGTGCGAGTTCCTTAGCTATGTGGTGCCTACTTGTCTCACCTGTAAAATGGGCATATTGAAGTTCACCCCCACCCACCACATCGGACGGGGTAAGGATCGGCTGTGATGATGCGTAGGAAAGATACTTTGTTAAGCACGCTTCTTCTTCCATTTATTCATTTCTTCTATCCTGTGAAGAGTAGAAGGTACACGATTCTAGACCTTCTAGAAATCCGAATGAGTGCCCTGTCCAGTGGAACCTTCTGCGATGATGTAGATGTTCTCTGTCAGGGCTGTCCCGTATGGTGTCCACTAGCCACAGGGGGCAGATGAGCACTTGAAATGTGGCTACTCTGACTGAGAAACTGAATTTTTTTTTTTTTTTCATTTAAATTCAATAGCCATATTGAAATTAGCACAGTTCTGGGTCTGAAGGAAAAACTAAAGAAAAGAGTGTGATAGAAAAAGGAACATCAGAAGGTGTTGTGATGACCCTTACTGCCCGAGGTGACTGGAGCAGCTTGTCCGTGCTCAGTGACAGTCTGGTGTCTCTCTGACCAAGAAGCAGCCCATCTCATCAAATGCTGCCTCCCAGAGCTCTGAGCCTCTGCTTCCAGGACTTTGAGGCTGTCTGAAAGGTCCTAGCTGGTCCTGCCTCCTGTTAGGTGGCACCAGCCTCCCTCAGTAGCCCCTGGGAACTGACAGAGGACAGAGGATAGTGGGGCAACCATCCTTCCCTCACCCTGAGCCCTCTACAGCTCAGTGCGGTTACCACACTGGCCCTTCACCTTGGACATGGGCTTCAGGTGCAGCTCTCCATCACACCCATCCTTGGACACGCACAGTTGCCGCTGCATCTCCCGAGTATGCAGTTTCTTTCTTTCCAAGCGCTCAGCATTCATTACATCTTCCTTTTCCATGAAGTCCCTCCCTCTGTCTCTTCCAAGGAGCTCAAGAAGTTTACTTCTGTGTCTTCAGTGGTAGGGAGTCTAGACCATCCTTTGCAGTCACCTCACAGAGATAAATCCAGGCTAGCTCGCTGCCAACCACGGGACCTGAGGCACTTTGTGGTCCTCATCCTGCGTCAGCCAGAGAGCAGGGAAAGAGCCTTCTCTCATCTCCCAGAGAAGGGTTGAGCCAGGCAGACCCTGTCTGGGAAAGTTTGGGGTGCCGAGTGTTCTTCGGCAAGATGATATTGCCGGCTCCCAGCAGAGGAGAAGGCTTGCGTGGAGGACAGGATGGTGAAATTGGGCAGCCTCCCAGCTCCAGGTCATGCCTTCTGTGTGGCTGTTGTGAAGCATTGTGAATTCTCAGAGCGTCAGAAAGACACGTTCTAATTTAAGTACCAAAATACGTTCCAAAGGCAAATATAACTTTCTATTATCTTGAGCTTAGGATGATTTGTCACTGTCTTCTTCTTTGGGCTGGATAACCAAGGGTTGACTGTATAGACATATTTAAATCAGGACCTTGGGAGGTCATTTGGTCCACCCCTTGCCTTCCAATAAGGCCACACCTATAGCTCTTAGAAGGTTCATTTATTGAAAGCCTTCCAAGAGAATGTATGCAATCTTTTTGTAATCTAGCTCAATTACTTATGTCAAGAATCTGTCTGACAAACTGAATCCCTCATATTAGAGTTTAATAAGCCATTTCTTTTAACTTTCGCTTTGCCATTGCATTTGAAGGTATAAACCTAGTGGTCGCCATTCTTTTAAATAATGACAGCTAGGATCACTGCTCTGCATTGTATTCTCTGTGGACTTGGCCACGTTTCTGGCTTTGACTCTTGTTCTATGTCATCTACTCTATACCCATATTTTAACTCCACTTCCATCTCTGTTTGATTGTAGACTCTGTTTAAGAATCATGCTGGGGGGGTTGAAATTTGTAAAAATTGAATGTGAATCCCTTTCCCCGGGGCACCTGCGGTCCAGCTTATGGCAGGCCCACTCTGTATTATCTTATAGACTTTCCCATTAGCTGGTTCCTGAGGGCATTTACCTTTGCGACCTGTGGGATAATGACCAGCTCTTCAGTGTATAAGGCGCTGCATACTTGAACTTGTCTTAGATGTGTTGACCTTGTAGTGTGTCTGACTTGAGCCCTGTTGCTTTGAGTATTTACTCTTTGAATAGGTTTGTTTTGTTTTGCTTTTTTGGTATCCTCGTTCTGGGTATTGATGGCATTGATTTTGAGCATGTTGCGGGTGAGTTTGTGTTGTGTTTCAGTTTCTTGAGTTAATTGTGATGGAAGGCGTGTGCGTGCATCTGACTCTGGGAGGAGCAGAAAATGACCGCCCTTTGTTCTGCCGGGATGGGGGAGGGAATGGGTTGGCTGTGCTCCTCCGCCACAGCTGGGCGAGTGCCTCCGCATATGGAGGGCTGATCTGTTGACCGGCAGGTGCACGATTGTGGTCCTGCATGCAGTCTCCTCCCTGCAGGGGTCGAGGGGAGGATTTGATCATCCCCAGAGACATCTGTGCACGCACAGACCATGGAGGGTCTTCAGGACTGGTTCTCTGGGTAAATTAAAAGCTCAGTAGCTTCCCCTTTTCTCGGTGGAACTGAACACCCAATCCACGGTCTCCCGTAGTCTAGAAAGGAATTCCTGTTGGTGTCAATCTTGCACAATTCCTTCAGAGCAGCTTTTATTTCCTGGGATATCCCCAGAGGCCTGAGATAACCACCCCCCGACACACACTTTCAGTTTCCAACAGAAGTTTTGCTCAAATGGAAAGACTGTAGTGGTTGTAAAGTTTAAATCACAATTTAGATCAGTTTTTCTGCACAGAGCGTTCATTTGATAAAACCTTAACACATTCTTCACACTTGGAAGGGTTTTATTTAAAGGGATGCTCATACCGTAAAGCAGTGTTTCATGTTGTCCTTAATTTTGCAACTATGTCAGAAAACTTTTTTAATTTACTAAAGTTAATTGAATTATTTAAAAGGCAAACTGTATTCAATTACCAGATTAATCATAATCATATAGGAGATATGTTTGCCCTTATAAGTAATAAGAACAATGATAAAGAATGAGATATTTATTTATGGTTTAACCAAAGCAGGATTTATGCATTTTATTGTAAGTATATATAGATACATATAGTGTATATAGGTAGATAATAGTTAGGTAGATGTAGCATCCATGTAAATATATGTAGGTTTATGTAGTCTATATAAGTCTATATGTACATATACATACGCACTTTTTAACAAAATAGGAAAAATAGTTTGGAACTTCCTGTGCTAATTGTTGCTTTGTAAAACATTTTAATAGATTTGATCATCAGTTTTGACAACTTTAAAATGTTAGATTAGTTCATTCAGTTCCATTTACCTTTCTCTTTTAATTTAAAATAGATCTCACAATGTGATAACACTCATGTGTTTTATCACCAAAAAATCCACACAATATAGATGAAAGTAAAAAATCCATCTTTATCAACCCCCCAGTCCTCCTTCAAGCACATTCCAGTCCTCTCCCAGAATAACAGTTGTTTTCAGTTTGGTGTTTATAGTTCTAGAACTTTCTGTGTTACATGCAAATATATAATTTTTGGAAGAATCAAACTGATACATATTATTCCAAAACTCACTTTTTTCACCGTATAGTATGTTTATTGTTCATATATATATATATATATATATATATATATATATATATATATAGATCTAGCCTTTTTTTTTAATTGTTTAGTGTGGATGTACCACATTTGTTTTGTCACCCCTCGAGTGACATTTAAGCTGTCCCTCATCTGTGACCATGGCAAACAATGCTGAACCGCGCACCTCCTTACCCACATATGCAAATATTTTTCTGGGATAGACACCAAGCCGTGGAGATGTTGGGAATGCCGTGTACATTCTGGATCTTTGTAAACATCACCAAATTGTTTCCAATCTCCATCTTTTTCTGTTTATTCAGAGCCTAGAAATAAAAGGTAAGTTTGGGGATGATTGAATCCAGCCAGCTCTTCAAGCCCCTAATATGGGTCCAGCCGCATAGACCATGGGGCCGGAACCTGATCAGTATAGATGTAATAGTCCCAAGGAGGACAAAGCCTATTCTGTGTCTACAAAAGGAGCTGCCGCTGTTAGAAACCAGATTGAGGAACTTCAATACTTTCTGATTCCAACTGCTAAGAGGACTTCCTCTAAAGCCTCATCGACAAAAATATATTTCTTAAATGGTTCACCCCTTACCCTGAGAGTCATTGTCATCGGCGTCATGGTGAAATGATTGCGGGGTGCCAGCTTCTTTGCTGTGGGTAAGCATGGACTGCCCCTGATCTGGAATACTAATGAGACATGAGCCAGAGTAGGAACGGGGGCTTGTAAACGCTTTCTTAAAACTTTTCTAAAAAGGTTACTAGCGGTGCATGGCGGGTTTTCTAGAGATGTCTCATTGCTGCGTCTGAACTTCTCCCAGAGGCAGTGGCCAAAAATTCCACCCTGCATGCCTGCTCACAGGCTCTCCTGACAGCCCAAGGTTCTGAAGCCCCTTCATGGTTAACCCTGGCGACACCCTCTACGCCCCGCCAGAGTGAGGGGACAGAAGGTGTAGTAGGCAGAATAATGGCCTTCAAAAGATGTCCGGTTGCAATGCCCACAGTCAATGAACATGACTGTGCAGGTGGGATTAAGTTAAGGACCTTAAGATAGTGAGATGATCCCAGATTATCTGAGTGGGCCCAATGGAATCACAGGGTCCTTAAAACTAAAAAAAGGGAAGCAGAAGAGGAGGTCACAGTGATATGAGGTGAGAAGGACCTAGACTCACCTTCCTGGCTTTGAGGATGGAGGGAGGGTCACAGGTCAAGGAATATGGGTGGGCTCTCGAAGCTGGAGAAGGTAAGGAAGTAGATCTACCCCTAGAGCTTCTAGAAGGGAACACAGTCATGCCAACACTTTGATTTCAGCACAAACCAATGACGGAATTCTAACAGACTGAAGTGTAAGATAATCAGTTTGTAACATGTTATGCTGCTCAGTCTGTGGTGAGTTGTTACAGCAGCAATAGGAAACTAGGACGTCAGATTATTGGTGTGATTTTTCAGAGAGAGGATGGTCATTACCTCAGAGAATTTTAATAGTATTATTTTAATAATTTCATAGACTTAAAATAAATACCTACAAGCATATTACTTAAAAGAATAAAGGAAGTATACCTTCAACGGAAGTATTATTTTTAACCAATGACAATTCCTCATCTGAGGAACATGTGCAGTTTGGGGAAGAATCCCTAAAACACACTTTGTTTCTTAGTGACCAGCCACCTTAATTCACTGTTTGACACCCCGTGCCTTAGATGGTTGGAGGTGGGGAGAGGGACTCTGGTCTTTTAAAGATCTCATTGTCCTTGGTGAGACAACACACTGAAACAGTGTGAGGTCATGAGCAGCCCGTACCCTGGAGAAATGCGAACATTCCAGGAGTCAGACAGGATGGAGAGCACTCCCAGGTGAGAATTGTCAAGGCCTTGGAGGGGGCATTTAGAAGGACAGGTAGCACGAGGGTCTGTTTAACCAAGGATCAATGTCCTCTCCAGGTCGAAGACAGCTTTAGGCTTACTTGGATTTTGTTGTTTGTTTGTTTCAAAAGTAATTTCTTTTTTTTTTAAGCATTTTAACAAAAAACTGATTTTCACATAGTGAAGAATATTTATAAAAAGCCATTCCAAAATAGTAATATAATTAAGACCCTAAAATTGCCTCTGCTGAAAAAGGCAAAGCTACTTTTAGTAGTCTGAGTTTTTCATCCATTCAGAAAGTGGATGTAGGCCCCGTCTCCAGTCACCTTCCTTGAAGTCTGTCTTCTCCCCAGTTCTCTAAATGGTGGGCTGGACAGAAGGCCTTCCTTGTCCCACCCCAGCTTCCTGAAGGACCAGGCACAGGGCAGGCTCTCATGGCTCTCCCCACTCCATCTCCCCATTGCTCCTGACCTGGTGAGTCACTTTCTTCCAAGAAGGCTATGGTTAGGACTTCATCTCCCCTCTGAAGTAGTTTGTTTTGAGGAGCAGATACCTATAGGAAAACATGCAAGGATGTGAAAAGCTAAAGCATAACCCACTTTGGATTTTTGTCCTGGTCTCCCCTCATTTACTGTCAGTTCTGAAGGAGCAGAAGGAGTTTGCTGACATCATCGCATCTTAAACCATCACCGTGGTTTGTAAAACGTGTGGTATCTAACTGAGCCTCGGTCACATTTTTTTCATTTTAACATCACTAAAATTAGGATGTGACCTACGACAGGCTGCTTGGACTAATTAGAAGACTTTCCTTTCCTAGAAATACTGCAATAATGGTGAGTCTTAGATGACGCCGTAGCTTTGGTGAGAGCACTGTAGGTAGTGTCTCATTTTGCAGATAAGGAAACGGAGGCCTAGGGATCTGCTGAAAGTCATAGAGACAGTGAAAGATGAACTATTATTCTGCATATGCTAACGAAATCCAGTGTTTTATCTGTGTTCAAATCATACTCTTTATTGATGTTTCTCTGCCTGTTAGTGACTGAGGCTTGGTTTGAAATACCCTAGTGTGGTAGTCCCTTTCTCCCTGGGACTCTGTGTTGCTGTGTCTTGAGTCTACTTTATTAGGTGCAGTTTTGACTTCTTTATTATTGAGATGTGATGGACATAGAGCATTACTTTTGGGTGTACAACACAAGGATTTGATATTTGTATACACTGGGAAATGATGACCACATCAAATCTTAGACTTCTTATGTTTTCCTGGTAAATGAAGCCAGTATTATATAGTGACCCCATCTATCCCTAATTATGCTCTTGGCCTAACGTTACTATAACTATTCCATCTTTCTTTTTGTTATTGTTTGCCAAGAATATCTCTTTTCATCCTTTTACTGTGAACTTTCCAAAATCCTTACGTTTTATACGTGTTTCTTGTAGACAGCATGTACAGTTTACAGTTCTTTCTTAACTGTTTGACCATGTCTGTTCTCCTACTGATGAGTTTAGTCCCTTCCATTTAATGGGAACATTAATATCTTTGAACTTGTTTCTCTTACTTGCTCAATTTTCATGTATTTAATGCTTCTTTTTCTTTCTTGCCTTAAAAAAAAAAAAGATGTATTTATTTTTAGAGGGGGAAGAGAGAGAGAGAGAGAGAGAGTTTTAAGCCGACTCTGGACTGAGTGTGGAGCCCGACGCTGGGTTTGATCTCATGACCCTGAGATCATGACCTGAGCCGAAACTGAGAGTCAGACGCTCAACTGACTACGCCACCCAGCAGCTCCTCCTTTTTTGCTTTTTAAAAAAATGATTGATTGAGCAGCTTTTTGTGGGGTGGGAAGGAGGGAGATCCTTATTTTCTAAATCCCATTTTTTTGCCTCTAATTGATTTGGGACTTTTATCCTCTTCTGTTCTTTTAGTGGCTTCCTTCGAAATTTTATGATACATTTTTCACAAACTCTCAAATTATCTTGACACCCTTCTATAACATTACAAGGACTTCAGTCTCCTTTAACTCTTGAGTACCTCTTCCTGGCGTACATATAGGATGTCAGCTTTGCCCTTTGAAAACCCTCCCACTTATAATTGTTATTGTTGTTGTTGTAATTATCTAAAGGCAGTGTCCTTAATCAGGAACACCAGCTCTCTCCAAGGGTCCTGGATTAATGTAGGACTCTAGAGTTCAGCGTCCCCCACTGTGCTGCCAGGTCGAGGGCTAGTAATACCCTTCACAGTGCTCTGAGCCCCTTATTCCCATTTGGTTAGGCCCATCAGTGCCAGATCTAGATTCAGCTCCCTTTTCTGTGGAGTAGGGTGGTTCTTGGAGATTTTCCTTATGTTCGTGAGCCCAGTGATAACATTAAAATTTTTTTTTTCTGGAACCTACTTTTTTTTTTTTTTTTTAGTGGTAGGGTTCTTCAGCAGTCTCTCATATGGATGGAATCAGAAGTCTGGAGTTGTCAATAATTTGGAATCTCCAAAGCTTGCTTTTCTATTACTAACAGGACTAGGGAGGGTATATGCAGCTAAAGGGAATAGTACTGAAGAAGTTCTCCCTGTTACCTGTTCAAAGATGCTTGAACTCACTTCTTACAAAATGGAAAGAGCTCTACAGCATGGGAGATTTGGGTGTGGGATGGAGAGGGATAGGGATGTGTCTGTATGGGGAGAGAAGCACATACAGTAAGCCACAGGCACTTGGGTAGTCAGGCCAGACCCCTGGACTGTGTCTCTCTAGAGGAGCAGGGGGAGTCGAAATCAAAGTCATTTCCAGTTTAGGTGATATCATCTAAGGTCACCAGTTGTTGGCTATGCCAACCAAGGAAATGTGTGACTGTGTACATCAAAAAGGATCTCCTTCCCCCCTAAGCAGCCATCTTTCCATGTTGTTTATAGAGTAGAATTACAGTCATATGAAGTCGTGGACAAGTACCCAGTGTGTTTTGACAAGCCCTAGTGCTGTAGTCATTCTGTATGCTGGTCATGAATGGGCACTGGGAAGATAAACAGGCTAATGAGGATTCTCCCTTGTGGGGAGGTATCCTCGAGAACAATACTGCATTGGTGGACTTAATACACAGAATAGGCCAGGAATCTTCTCTTTGGACCTCCATACCACCTTCATGCCTTCTTTTGGGATGGACATTCTCTCTCCTTTGGAGAACAATTCTAATCATAGGACCCAATGGAACAGCCATTCAACAGTCTGGTGTTCCCTTTGACCTAAGTCTCACTAATCAGCGTCTTGATCTGAGATTTTCCATCCTGAATCAAAGAAGGAAAGCTCTAACTTGCTCTTGGATCATGAGTTGTAAGGTTATATCACAAAACAACTATGGATATATCCATGTCTCCCACCCCACAGAAGAATCTGAGAGAATGAAGATGATACCCAGAGAGAAAAAGAGGGAAGAATCCTGGGGTATCAAGACCATGATTCTTGTCCCTGAAACCCCCAGAACTATGAGTCTCCTGCACCTCTACTTCAGTTCTTTTTACTGATAAATTTTTCTCTAGAGCCTTTTCTCTAGAGTGACTTTACTTACGCCAAAACTAATGACTTATAAATCTAGACAAAGCAGCCTTTTTGCAGGCGAGAGCAAGCACCCTATCTGATGCTGTGTTGCAGACCAGAGCATAACAGTCCCTGCCCCCAAAAGAGACCCGATGGCTGTCTAGTCAAAGAGGAGATTCTTAAGAATATCTAAGAATAGTTGACAATCTGCGATCAGTGTTAACATGTTTTTGAAGGAGTTTTTGCTAGGTGGGTCAGATTGAGAGAGAAACTCAAAGAAATATCACAATGTTATTTAATTATATACTTATATCAAAAATTCTTTTTAAAATTTCTCCTCTCACATTAGATTGTCAGCTACTAAGGGCAAGAACTTTGTCTTTTCCACCTGTGCACCAATAGCCTAGCGTGTAGTCAGTGTTCAGTGAATAAATAAAATGAAATAGACAGGGGTCTTATGGATGGATGGAGGGTCTTAGGTAAGAGAATTAATGAAAATAATAAACATTAGCTATACTCAAGTGATTTACTCAAGGACCTTAGCCTCAAGAGCAACATCAGTAAATTTAATAAACAAAATCCTACATGTCTATCTTATATGTGCATAACTGTGTGCTCAGTGCTTTGGCAGGTACAAGAATACAGACCCTTTCTTCAAGCCATCTTAGTTGTAAAAGAGATAAGACACATATAGAAATAACAGAGCAGAATGTCATGTGAGCTATAGGAAAGAAACACACTCCATGGTTGGCCCACCTATCAGGTTCATCTCCCCATTGAATATTCCAGTTTTTTCAGTTTCTTATTAACACTGAATTTCATCTGAGTTTCTTTCTCCCCTGTATGGAATTCCTTGATGACGTCATCGGTTTGATCTTCATTACAGCCAAGATCCCTGTGTTCATCTCCCTTTTATTAAACCACAATAATGGCTTGTTGACAGAGTAGTCCCAAGGAACTGACAGCATCATTGGGCCTCCAGTCCTGGTTCCTCCAGTCCTGGTTCTTCCTGGCTCCTGTCTAACACTTCAGAGAGGCAGTGGAATTCTCCAAAATGCCCTGCTAACCAGTTCTACAAATGCCAACCTTGGTTTTTTTGAACATACACTTTTCCATTAGTAGTCTGTTGTCCATACTCTTCCCTCCAAGCTAAATAAAGCAAAGTATGGAAGAAGGAGGCAGAGAAAGCTAGTCATTTCCCCCAAATCCCTCCAAACAGACGGGCCATAATTCTAGTTCCTCCAATACCTTTTCAGGTTGCTTCCTTATTCTAGGAAGCTGTGGCTGCACCAGGCTATATAACCAAAGAGGCACGCTCCCTCCTCCCATCAGCCTTTGCTCCACTGGGGCTGGCCTGGGAAAGTCTTGGTTAAGCCATTTCAGCACCTGATCCCTGGACAGCAGCAGAGTCCAGGAACAAATCTATAGGCTGAACCCTGTCCTTCCCCCAGTGCATCCTTCCATGAAAACCCTTTTGCTTCCACAAATTAGGAAAACTCTGAAAAGTATGGCAAGTCTCATTATAAAAGTTTCCTTTCTATACAACTTATTAAAGTCAAAAAGCAAGAGCGAGTGAAATAACCAGTATTTCCAAGTTTCCAAGGACATATCTAAAATCTAAGTTTCAAATGTACCTAACATTTCATGGGGAAATAAATCTTTAATTTTAAAAAGAAGAAGCAAAAAGTAGATGAGTTCATTCTTGGCTCAAAAAGCTGGGAAGCTATGCCCCCAGCCTTGGTGCGGCGGCGGCCAGGACTAAGCTGGACGGCTGCGTATGCTCACAGGTCCAGGTGAAGAGCCTATCCTGCAGGGCCCAAGGCCGGGGGCACAGCAGGTGCTGCAGCAAGGGCAGGAGAAGCCACGCGCACCGCGTCTCTGTTCCTCATGGCTCAGGCCGCAGAGCTTGCCGGCGACCCTCCACGGTGTCCCTTCATGGCGCCTGCTCCTGGCTCTGGAGAGAGACCTTAGAGCAGAGTATGACGATCTTGTTGATAACTATTTATGTGCAACCTTTTTAGGAAATAACTTTATAAATAAACGTGAGTACTGAGCGGTTTACAAAAATAAATAAATAAATAAATAAATAAATAAAGCTGGGAAGCTAAAGAAATTATCTAGGGACACTGGTAACTTCCTGATGCCTATCAGGTAATAATACTTCCTAGGTTTGGTGAAGACAAATGAGATAAGGCATGTAAATTGCTTATCACAGCACCTGGTATATACTAAACACTCAGTTCTTAGTGTGCTGGGGGTAATTATGTTTATTTAATGCCTAAGGTAACAGTATCCTGGACCAACCCTCATCTTAGAAACCTCCGTGTGGGTCTCTGTCAATGCCTTTTTCCATCAACTGGATAGCATAGCACTGTGGAATATTTTTTGCTTTTTAATTAGAACTATATATCTTTGTTGTTCATTTTAACAGGTCATTTAAACATTTTTATGCCGCATTGTCTGCACACATGTGAACCTAAAATAAGTTGTCTTGTACTTTACTTAGTTTCCTATAAATCAACATCCCACCTAGGAAAAAGTTTATTTACCCCTCTTACATCAGCCAGCTCTTATTCATTTATTCTACAATTTTTTCAAGTAAGCTCCTATGTGCCAGGCACCTTGCTGAGCCCCGGAGGTTAGCAGTGAATGAGAGCAACTCCTGCCTTCACTGAGCTCAGAGAGAATCAATATGCCTGATGAATTAAAGAAATTCTTACTTCAAGAAAGGATTTCAGCTTCCTCTAACCAAATCTTTCATCAGAACTCATAATTTGTAACCAGAATCATTTCTCATTCCCACTGTCCATTCTTACTAAAAGATGCTAATAAGAAATGGAATGATAAAACAAATGGGGCTAGAAAGAGAAGGACATGACTGGGGCAATCCATGAATTAATCAGCCCCTGAATAATCAAGAGATGATATATAAAATGTAAGTTCATGCCTTCTTAAATAATTAAACATATTAAAGGAGAGACAAAAAAGACCACATTTCAGAAGAAATTAGTAGCCTTAAGGCAGTGGGTGAGCAAAAAAGAGCTCTATAGTAACGTTTATAAGCCTTTTCTATATTGTAATAAACCAAGCAGGTAGCAGTAAGAGGGATGGTTATACGGATTCTCACATATATTTGAAAGTAACGGATGCCAACCTAGAGGTCACAGAGTTATTACAAGGCATCTGAGACTCCGTCTGTGCCCAGGCATTTCATCAATAGACACTAAAGCACGGCTGCTATTATATGGAGATTTTTTTAAACATTGAAAAGGTATCTTCATACTTGAAAAGAGTTGAAAACCACGGCCTTAAAATATGTATTCATGGACAGTCGAAACAATGGGGTTAAAGGAGCCAGAAGAGGGTCACTGAAAGGAGGAGAGTGGGAGACTTCAGGCAGGAAATGCGGAACGGGTGTGAGAAGAGAGAAGTGGGAGATGGAAATAGAGAAGCAAGACAGGAAGTGCACACGTGGCATAGAAGGGAAATTGTGGAGTCAGGAAAACCTGCATTAAAACACCAGTACCTGAGTGCCCGGGTGGCTCAGTCAGTTAAGAATCTGCCTTCGGCTCAGGTCATGATCCCAGGGTCCTGGGATCGAGTCCCACATCGGGCTCCTTACTTGGTGGGGAGCCTGCTTCTCCCTCTGCGTCTGCTGCTCCCCCTGCTTGTGTGCTTCCTCTGTCTCTCTCTGACAAATAAATAAATAAAATCTTTAAAGAAAAATACAGAAAACTCCAGCACCTTCTCTTCCTTGCTTTGAGGCCTTAGAACAAGTTACCTGACCTCTCTGAGTCTTGGTTTCCTCCTCTATAAAGTGGAGACCATAATAACTATTGATTTATTTCATCATAGCCCTATGGTAGTGGTGAAACAGAATAATGACACAAAATGCTTGGTCCTATGTCTGACCTGTGAAAAGTACTCAAATATTAGCTACCATTACCACCATCATCATCATCATTCCTTACTGGGCATTGACCCATGAGATCTTTCAGAGCCTTGCCTGTCAGCAAACATCTGAGTGCAACTCTGTGGTCACTTCTCATCTTGAACCAAACAACTCTGTGGTCACTTCTCATCTTGAACAACAAAAACTAACCCTGGCCAGCTTATCTTCCTCCCCTCCAAGGAAAAGAAAACCTAGTGGAAGCATATTGGGGTAACTTATGTAGCTCAAAGAAAATATGATCGACCGAGCCTCGAGAAAGCAGACATAGGGACAGCAGGGGGACATCAGGACTGACAGGAGCCAGAGTCCAAACACAGCGAGGATCACTTTCTCTGACTCCGTGCCTCTCATCCCTGCCTCTGTATCTTGGCCTGTCAGCCTCATTATTTCAGAGCATCTTTCTTCCACACTCTGGTACCTGAACTACCTACAGCCTCTAAGCATGTATCTTCCCAACCTCACCACCAAAAAGAAAATTCCAGTGATAAGAAAAGAATTCTGAGTGGCCATGCACTCATCCCTGTGGTTCAGGAAATCATCATCTGGTTGGGAATGGAGGAAGGGTTGATCCTCCAAATAGAAGGGTGTCTGCTCTTAGATCCAGGAGAGAAGAGTGCTGAGCAAACAACCATGATAATCCCAAACATTCGTTGAGCACCTACTGTTGCCCACGCCTGTCTTCAGCACTGGAGACACAGACATAGCCAAGAAATTTATAATTCCTGTTCTCACAGAGCTGACATTCTAATGGGACAGATGGCAATAAACAAAGAAACAGGAATTTTTTATTTCTGTGAAGAAACCAGGCACACACACACATGCACACACACACACACACACACACGCATGAGTGCCTCTTGGGAACATCTGGCACAGCCTTGTGTGGGCACTCCTTCATCACAACCCCCAGAGGTTTGGGCACAGAGCCCTTCCCCTTTACAGGCTGCCCTAGAATCCCTCAGTTAAACCATCCACTTCAGCACCCGCTTATCTTCCCTTCTAACCCTCAATTTTAGTCCTTTTGAAACCTATTGAGATCCAGTGATGCAAAAAAGACACCAGCTAGAATTCCAAGAAAATTTGCATGCTCAGAATTATGAACTCAAGGTAGAGAAATCTGGATAGATGTTCCAGATGAACTCCAGTCAAGGAAAAATAACAAAAGAGAAGAGAGACAAGTCAAATCAGTGTCCCCAAGTCCTCGGCATGTGCCATCTGTGAGAACGTGGTTTAGAAAGGAGTTAACCAGGGTCCTCTTGGGGGCTGAGGGGCTACAGGGACCCACCCTCACCCTCACAAATATAAGATTCATGTTTGTGTTGGATGCACAGTGTGTCGATGGGGTCCAATATGTATTTTTTTTTCAATTCTGTGAATGATTTTGTCAACCTTATTTAGTATTTCTTTATTTTTTTACTATTCTAACAATTTCCGAAACTAGAAGTAATCCAGTCCTCTCAAATTTTGGGAGGATCTGGCCTTAGCATTTCATGATCACCTACCATCTACCAAACTCTGCTTTGCCCTTCATATGTACTCTCATTTATGGAGGTGCTATGGCTTCCTATTTATAAAGGAGGAAAGTGAGACCCACAGGGCTGATCTCTTGCTAAAGGTCAGATAGCTAGCTGTTAAGAAGTAGAGCTGGGAGGAGATCGTGGCCTATTTGGCTCCAACACCCAAATTCTTTCCTTCCTGCCACTGGATCCTGAGACAGACCAGTCTGGAATGAAGTTGCTTTCGCTTTGTAAAAAAAATTCACTAAATAAGGATGATGCAATTTTTTCATAAAGCTAAAAATATTCCGTCTAAAGGACTGACATTTTTAATTCTAAGACTCTGTCCTTTTTGCTTTCTTTTGGTATCGGAAAATAGTTTTATGAATATCATAGGTGGTTTCATAGTATCATAGTGGGTAGTTGTTTGTTGTTTTTTTTTTAATTGTCCTTAGTTGGCAAAAATAAAACATTGGCCATCCTGTCAGTGCTGCAAAGTTTGCATTTTGAAATTTTACTGTGCCATGAAACCTCAAAGTCTGGAAAGCACTGTTCTATAAAACGTTGGCCTCCCAGAAAAGCTGAGCTGTCCTTCACTGATGTCTGCTGTGTGCAGGCACTGGGCTGGAGGGTCTTCGTATATGATCTCTGAGGAAACCACTAAAAGGGGGTCTGGCCCTGGTTTTACAGATTAGGAAACTGAGGCTGAGTGGGATGAGATCCTGTTGAGGGCCTCAGGGTCCAGCATTGTGCCTTCTGCCTCGTGTGGCAGGCTGCTCGTGAGCCCAGTCTTCCTGCCCTCTGTTCAGTCCCCCCGCCCCCAGCAGCCATCCTCCCACTCCTGGGCCTCATGTGAGACTCCAGTGCTCCTTGCTGATGTGATGGCCTCTTCTTCCCTTCACACTTCCTCTCTCCTGGGGGCCACACTTCCCCCTACCCTGAGGCCTTGATAGCTTTCAGAGGGTCCGTAAACAGCATTTTTAAGGGCTGAGACCAGCTTTGGGGGCTCTCTTTGAGGCTCTGGCTTGGAAGAGTTTCCTGGAGAAACTCAGCAGGAAGGTAGTGAGCTGTGTGCTCTGTCCCTTGTTGGCCAGGGACAGTGAGGTCAACTGAATTCCTCAAGGCCCGGGGCCTGCTTTGCATGTTCGTGGTGCTCTCAGTGCATGGACATCACCTTCCCTCTGTGTACAGCTTGAAGGGTGGTTTTCCCTGCTCATCCTCAGTCACGGCCTCATAGTGTGGCCATGGCTACCATCCCTACAGAGAGCAAGCACGCCTGCTCACTTCATTAGCAAGAGGAGAACTGAACTTGTTCCCTGGACTCATGAGTGCTCTGAGGAAGGAGGACAGGGTCGGGCTCTTCTGAAGAAGATGGGCCAGACTGAAGACCTACATATTTTTTCAGTGATAATAAAGGGGCAAACATCATAAGCTTATGGAACTGGAGATGCCTAATGAAGACACTGTAATTGACAAAGTGACAAAAACGTTGGGGCATCTGGGTTGGGATCCCTGCTTAGCTTGTTCCTCTCTCTCTACGTCTCCCCAGCCCTCATGCTCTCCCTTGCTATCTCTGTCTCAAATAATCTAAAAAAAAAAAAAACACCAAAGTGACAAAAATGTGGACAAATAGACCAAAGCTTAATGTTACACTTAGCATGCAGAATTAGTGATAATAATACCAGGACTTACTGTGGTTCGTGTTTGTCACTTTGGGAGAGCCTAGTATTTATTCCCTTTCCTTTAAAATAGGCTTCCTTCCTCATGGGAAATTGCCTTTCCTCTTTTATGGGCAGTTTTGGAGAAATAGTAATCGAGGAATACTGCTTTCACTCTACAGAAGCCAAGAAGGTCCCTGGAGATCCTTTCATCAGATGCCAAGGGGTAGAGCCAAGAGGTGGGCACAAGCCCTAAGCATATCCAATTAGAGTATCCCTTGATGCCATTGTCTGGGGGCAGAGCAGTGTAGTGATGGAAGAAACATTTGGAATTTACTCACTTTCATTACTGCACCTGAGCGAGGCTGTTGGAGCATTCCAGCTCCTTCCGGAGCTGTGTGTTCTGAGCCTGGCTCTTTGGACTTCCCTTTGAACTGGCAAGCTCCCCATAGCCTGCCAATCAACTTCCTGTTCACATAAGTTACGGAGAGTCATTTCTATTATTTATAACCAAAGAACTCCACCGAGCATCACCTGCCCAGATTAGTGCTGTCCTCTTCTTGGTGGTGTACCGGAAGGTCACACATCTGGTCCAGTGGTCCCGCCATCGCTCAGACAATCCTGGACCTCCTCATCCGAAATGTCCTTGGAGGGCTGTTTCCATGCCACACAAGAACATGTGACCTTATAACTATGCCTCAGTTTGGACACAGAACGACATTACCAGCTCAATCAGCTGGTTATTCACCGGAGTCGGCTACACGTGCCAAAAAGCCTTTTGACTGTTTCCAAAAATAAATCCAGCCTCACAGGATGAGGATCTGCTATCATTGTGCTTATTCCAAATAATGTGGCATCAGTTTGAAGAAAATTCTCCAGGGAGTCCCCAAAGTATCTAAAACAATGGCAGCAGCCTTGGGATAAATATCTGGCATGTGGGATGACTGCTCAGAAGGGAGAGGGTACTTGTTTGGTTGGACAGATTCTGGTATCTTGATTAAATAGCCCATCTCATTATCTCAAAGTCACACTCCATGGTGGAGTCATGTTTCTAAGCCTAAAAATTAGACTTCGTTTTAAAGACCCTTTGGAAAATATCACGAGAGACTTTTCTGAGCCCGAGAGCATCCCCAACACATCCAACCCACAGACACGGCCAGCTAAGGGTTTCCCCCTCCACCCTGGAAGCAGATAAGGTTTAATAGGCAGTGGCTCTTGTCTGCTGTTCTTAAGCAGGATGCATGTCCTCTGCCCAAGGCTGGGCTCAAACCTAGATCAAGAGAACACATAGCATCCATCAGCCAACCCTGCTTTCGAGCTTCTTAATATAGGCATCCAGCTTCTTTTGTTTTTAAGTTTCTCTTAGACTGGGGAAAGACTTGCCCTTAAGTTTCCCAAAATAACAATGGGGGGGGGATCACATATGTTTGGATGACACTGCAACCTTCAAATAAGAACTTAGACCAAAGATAACACACACACACCCCCTCTTGATGTGGTCCTCTGCCTGTGTCCAATCCATCAAACGAGAAATGGATAAATCCATTGTTGTCCACCCCCACGCCACTGCCAGGTCCAGGTCCTGGGCCATCCTCACCCCTGGAGAATCCCACTTTCAGGCAAGGGGCAAGAGAAATGTGGTCATTCTTGGTGTTTCTTTTGATAGGGAATAAAGCTTTCACAGTTGACTTCTGTCTCTTGGTGTCTTGCAATTCCCATCTCTTTGTGATCAAAAGATCGCAGCCCAACAAGGGGGGAGAGAGAAGAATCTCTACTTTTGGCAGGCTTCAAGACAGTCTTGGATTATTTATTTGTTCTGTAACTCATTTCTGTCAAACATTCTTTTTCTATCTCTTGTCATAAAAAATTGAAATGCTAGTTTCTCAGTGGATATCTTGGCTTTAACTATCTCTCTGACCTTGGACAAATTATTTAACCTCTCTGAACCTGTGTTCTTGAGTGTGAGCACAGTGACTGGCACAAAATATGTGCTCAACAAGTATTTGTGGGTGAGTGAGAATTCTGAGGTCCTATCAGCTCTGCCATTCTATGGCTTTCCTAATTATTAGGCTTCCTCTTCATGGTGGACATCACCATTGCCCTTTGGCAAGCTTCACATTCATTTGGCATTTATTTTTAAAAGCTTCATTCTGCCATTCTCCTCAGCATCCTCGGTACCACACTAAGCATGTAAGTTTCATCTCAAGAGTCTAGAATTGAAGGTTCGCATGGTTTCCCAGCAGAATTGTTATTGGCCGCCATTGCTCAATGCCCTTGGCTTTTGGTTGTCAAAAGCTGTTTGCTCATTTACTCAGCGTACTTGAAAAAACTTTTCACAGGCAACAACTCTCCTACTTCCTCCAACCCTTAGCTGTCCGTGGCATGTCATTGTTAACACATAAATGAGACCGTAAACTTTGCTCAAATGTTGAGTCACTCTTTGCATTCCCATTTCTCAGTTGGCCGGCACCTGAATTTGCACACTTAAGGTGCTTCTGGGGTTAATTTTGCTCTTTTGTGAAGTTGATTTACAAAGTGTGTCCCCTGGAGGCTCACCCCTAATCTGAATTGTCAACTGGGGACAGCTAGAGATTGATGATGGGGGATTATGACTGTCTACATGTTGCACCTTCCTCCAATTTTCTGATGTGTTTTGGTAATGATGTTGACAGTTGTGTGAAGATCTGTTCCTGAAATTAAAGCAGCGGCAGCAGCATTTGTGAGCTTGATGATTAGATTTGATTAGATCAGAGTGGGCTTTACTTCTCCCTCAGAGTCAGCAGAGATTTACTGTCCACTAACTGATTTAACTTCATGCTAGAAGATGGTTAGCGACATGACTTACCATCAGAAAAAGAAATGTCAAGGAGCATTGGAATGAAAACCCAACACAGTTTGACTTTAGTGATGACCTTGAAGGGGCTGGAAACATACACATTATCAAAGATTTCTGCCTACAGAGCATCACAGAGGAAATAGATGTAGACACATTTTGGTGGACATCTGTATTGATGAGCATTTTCCAACAGTAGCTATCATTCGAGAAAGGCAGGGGCTTTCATAAAATCAGATAAGGTAAAAAAGAATAGGATTATGGTTTCTGAATTTTTCTTGCCATTGGCAAGAGGGGAAAGTAACCATTTATGAATCTGAGTCTACATGACTTAAAGCCACAGTGAGATTCTAGGAGAAGGCTCATGAGTGGTCCTGTGCAGGACTTTCTTATAAAGGTGGTATGTGTAATTTCACTCTGTACATGAATTCTTAAATTCTTAAAGTAATTCTTAAATTCTTAAAGTAATCACAACAATAATTCACAAAAAGGAAGATGCAAATGGACAAGGGACAGGAAAGTAATATACAACTACTTAGAGTTTTCAAGATACGGCATAAAATCATAAAATTTGTTCTCAGTAATAAAACTGGCAAAATTTTAAACAGACTATAATACTCAAGTGTTAGCAAAGATGCAGTGAGGTGGGTATTTTAAAAAATCTGGAAAGAAATTTGTCAATAGGTAATAAGAGCCTTAAAAATACCCAGACTCTTTGACTTTACAAATCTGCTTTTATAACACTGCCCTGGGGAAATAATTGGAAATATATGGTTGGGGCACCTGGGTGGCTCAGTTGGTTAAGCATCTGCCTTCGGCTTAGATCATGATCTCAGGGTCCTGGGATCAAGCCCTGCATCGGGCTCTCTGCTCAGCAGGGAGTTTTCTTCTCCCTCTCCCTCTGCCCCTCCCCGCTGCTTGTGTGTGCATTCTCTCTCTCTCTCTCTCTCTCAAATAAATAAATAAAACCCTTAAAAAAAAGAAATATGGTCAAGAATTTATGTGAAAGGCTATTTCTTGCACCTTTTTAGAATAGCAAAAAACCAGAAGAAACTTTATCATCCATTAATAACAAAATGGTCAAGTAAATTATGGAATACCAACATGACAAAATACTATGTGCTCATTAAAAATTCTGTTCAAAGAATAAGGATGTAAGGGAATTATTTCTAATATAACAACCTAGGGAAGGAAGCATTATATACAACTAGATACAGTATGGTCCGAACTTCGTAAAACATTTAAATATGCACAGAAAAAGACTAGGAGGAAATATAACCAAGTATTAACAGCTATTCTAGGTGGTTGATTTAGAGGTGATTTTAATTTTCTTCTTTTATGCTTTTCTGTATTTCCCAATTTTCATAAAATTTTCACAAAGTACATTTTTTTTTATAATCAGTAAAAACTTTTAATGACCATAATCGCAGCATCCATAGGGTCACCCAAGAATTTTTTCAGCATCTCAGATCCTCAGAATGAGAGTGGGGAGAGCAATTATGTCTTTCTCTACACCTAATTTGGAAAATTTTAGCAGAAATTCCATGGGCTCCAGATGCCTTGTTTTTTTAGCCGCCTGATGATTTTCTGCACCTTGTCAAGAATCAGAGGGATTTTGCAGATTCTTCTGATAGTGCAGGATAGAGTTGAAAACGTGTTTCTCAATAATTGTTGTAACTGAGGAGGTCTCGGAAATGCTCTTTCCAGAGCTCAGTGACTGCTTCATTCTTATTTAGCAAGTGTCCATCCAGGAATAGCAGGGGGCTGGTGGCTACTCTGTGTGTATGTGTGTGTGTGTGTGTGTGTGTGTGTGTGTGTGTGTGTGTGTGTACGTGTGCACGTGTGTGTATGTAGAGGGGCACTTAAATCCATACGTGTCATAAAACGTTAGAGGAATGCTAGGTGCCTTCATGGGGTCATTTTTCCATCTCTTCTTTGTGCCAAATTGCTTTGAGCCTCTGTCCTGGTTTATAGATGCCTCAATTTCTCTCCCTCTGAGTTGGTGTCAGTGTGCTGGAAATGAAAAGCCTACCTCCCGGCCAAGGTGTGAGGAGGTTGGACTACATGATCTAAGGTGTTTTCCAGTTCCAACCTGATTTGTTTGTAGGATACTTGGAATCTGTCACCGCCTCCCTCTCCTCATTTTCTTTCTTAAAAACCCAATTGGGGGCGCCTGGGTGGCTCAGTGGGTTAAGCTGCTGCCTTCGGCTCAGGTCATGATCTCAGGGTCCTGGGATCGAGTCCCACATCGGGCTCTCTGCTCAGCAGGGAGCCTGCTTCCCTCTCTCTCTCTCTTTCTCTCTCTGCCTGCCTCTCCATCTACTTGTGATCTCTCTCTGTCAAATAAATAAATAAAAATCTTAAAAAAAAAAAAAAAACCCAATTGGGGCGGGGGGAGGAACTGGGATGTTTTGTAGAAGCAAATCCCAGGACTTCTCACAAATACTAATGATAGTGCATCAAAATCCACCCTTCAGTCAGCAAGAACGGGACTGTTGGGTCGTAAAATATAGTACTGGAGGTTCAGGAAACTTAGAAGCAAATGGTAGACATGGTCTCTCATTTACAGAGAAGGCAGGCCCCAACCTAAGTGCACTGCTAGTTACAGCTTCCAAAAACCCACCTTTTATGAGGGTGGGATGGCAAGTTACGTTGGCTGAGCACCTGCTATGTTCATGGCCTTGTGCTGAGCGCTTTACACAAGAATGTGTGCTGAGAATGATGCTTTTATTTCCCCTACCCCGCGCCATTTTAAAGATGAGGAAACAGGTTTAAGAAACTTTCCCGATGTCAACTTAAATTGTGAAGCTAGAATTCAGTTCCGGAGCTCCTATAGGCCGTTTGACCAGTGTGTCCCCAACTTACCTTAGAAGAATCATCTGGCCCCCAGGCCCTTGGAGCTTCTCTGATAGGGTGGTCTGGGGAGAGATCTGGAATGTGGTAGTTTGAACGAGTGCCCCAGGTGATGCTTATCATCGGGCAAGCTTAGGAGAGGAGGTCTTTGACAATGCCACAATGGATCCCAGGCCTGGCTGTAAGTTAGAAATATCTGGAGAGCTTTCTAAAAAGTCCCGGCACCTGGCTCCACTCGGAGACATCCTAATAGCATTGGACTGGGTTGGGACCCTCGCAGCAGGATCTTAAAACACTCCAGGTGATTCTAGAGTGCAGCCAGGGCTCAGAACCACCGCTCTGCTGCCTCAGCTGATTAAAATTAAATCGGCCTGACTCACTAAGAAAACACTGTTTAAAAGAAGAATCGCTCCGTGCTGACAGTCTCCCACTTTGAGCCCAGCCATCACAGGAAGTCATGTGAAGGCTGAAGGAAGAAAAGCAAAATACCCACCAGGGTGTGACGCCGGGTCTATTGTCCATTCTTTCCCCAGCTCCGGACTAAACAGCAGAATCAGATGCCCTGAAGGCGCTTCCTAGGCCAGAGCTGGGACGGGGAGGGGGGTTTTCTCTTGCTTCATTTCTGCAGCAGTTTTCAGGCTTTGCTGTGTATCAGAATCCCAATAAGGAGGCTGTTATTAAAACAGATCACACGACCCTGTGCCCTTAGATTCTGACGCAGGTGGTCTAGCGTGGGGCTGACGCGGCTTGGGCATTTTGCCTATCGCTGAACCCGCGTGCCCCGTGGGCATAGGGATGGCCCCGCCTCACTTCCTGGCCAGTGGAAAACCGTGCTCAGAGGAAGAATTTCTCTGGGAGAGCTTTCGGTTGGGTCTTAGACCCTTTGACCATGACATCTGAGGGACACACTACTGAGGCATCCAAACAGAGGAGTCGGGAACCAGCCCCGTTCCCCCGTCCCCTAGACCCAACCCCAGCCATAGGTTATTACATTCATTTCCAGCCACAAATATTCATTCATCAAATCATTCAACAACGTGCATGTAATGCCTCCTTCGTGCCAGGCAGTGTTCTACCAGGTGGAAGAAGGGTAGATGAGCAGACCCGATTCTTACCTTCATGGAGCTCTTCTTGGGAATCAACAAACACACTCCAACACACAAACACACACACTCAAAACAAGATCATTTCAGAGAGCAGTAAGTGATATGAAGCAAGCAAATCGGGGTGACACGGCAGAGTGTGGGTTTAGACTGGGAGGAATGGGAGAGCCTCTCTGAAGGGGGAGGATACTGGAGCTGAGGCTTGAGAGACAAAAGGAGTTAGTCTTTTAAGGGCCAGAAAGGAGAGTCCCCCTATCAGGAATGTCAGAGCTACATTCTTAAGCGAATGAGGGCACTGAGGAAGTGAGGGAGTCCGGAGTCCCGAGTGTCAGAGAACCAAGGGAACAGTTTGTGTAGAAATTCCTGAGGCGGGAACTGCCTGGTGCATGCGATGGGCAGAAAGCCAGCAGCCACCCCTCACGTTTACTGAGCTCTGTGAAGTCCTTGACCTCCTCACAACAGCCCTGTGATGTAAGAGAAAAGAGAGTCTATATCCCCAGTTTTTTGTACTAAAGAACTGAAGTGGAGAGAGGTAAAGGGTCATTCCTAAGGTGACAGGTTATTAGGAAGCAAAGCTTAAGACAGTGCTTCTCAAACTCTCATGTGCACACAAATCCCTGGGGCTTTGTTCAAAGACCCTCACGCTCTAGGTCTGGGTGGGACCGAAGAGTCTGCTTTTCTGACAAGCTCTGAGGTTATGTCACGGCTGCTGGTCCGCAGACCACACTTTGAGTAGCAGAGGCCTTCGGTGGTTATTTTGTATTGTGGCTCTTTGATCAGGTGGACTGTGTCCTTGCAGTTGACCTCCTCTACCTACACAGGGGGCCAGTAGCTGAGGCTGAAGTCCACTCAGATGATGATATAACATCCAGGAAGAGGCTATGGGGACTTCCCCCCCCACCCCACCCCACACTTGCCTCAGGAGCACCAGAAAAGCCGACTGGGGTTCTGGCGGGTGTGAAATCCTTCCTTTGTTTTAGGTGCAGCTGTGGGTCAGGACCTACATACTGATGACCGCAGCATATTGGCTCCCTGCCACTCTGATTTACACTGGTGAAGTGTGCTCATCAGTTCCGATAGGCAACTTCTTGATTTATTTTAGGGTTTCGGATTTGATAGCAAAAACCACTCCATAAAGCCAACATTACTCTTCTTGGTTATGCTTCTAAGGCATTGCTGCCTCTAGTTTCCCGGTTGCCTTGCTAACCAGATCTTGATTTTCTATCAGGGCCTTAGAGCTGCTGTTCCTCCCTGGGGCTCTCCAGTCATGAATTTGGACTGCTGCCCTTGAGAGTCACCACGAGGATGGTCCCAGAAAAAAATTAGTGTAGACGGTAAATGGCTGGCTTTCTTTTAAATGGCAGGAGTGCCACTGCACTGGCCACTGTTATCCAGAGAGGAAAAAAACTGACAACACTAGATCTGGGGGACTTTTCCCAGTGCCCTGTCCCATGGGGTGAGCAGGGCCGGTCCTAAAAAGAAATTGCAGAGATCCAATTAAGACTCCTGAGCCTCCTTTCCTTCTTGCTGATGTGCCAGACAGTGTTCCTCACCCCTAGTATTCCAGACATCACAATTCAGCTCCCGTCATGATAAACAGCTTGCCCAAGGACTTAGAACCTGTCGCAGAAGATGCCTAAGCAGAGGCCCCTGTATCCGTTAACTGGGGCCCTTAGCGGTCAGGGGCCCGCCTGCCCCAGCTGTCCAGGACTTCCCCACACATTCCAGGCAACCCCAACACGAATTTGGCAGTAAACCGCAAGCGAATCCCAACCACACAGAGATGCTTGGCAGAGGCTCCCCCTGGGGCTGTGATTTCCTGAAGGTCCAGCAAAGACTGGAGTTGCTCAGAACATTCTCTGTTTCTCACCTTTTGCCAAGGGGAGAAGCCATGGTTCTAAATTAACAAAAATGACAGAGCTGACATCTATTTGTCTCCGTTTTATTCAATTCAACAAATACACCTTGAGCTGTGTGAAGGACCCTCGCTAATGACTTCAGGAGACACAGCGATGTGTAAGACGCAGTCCCTGTTGTCCGGATTGTAATCTAGTACAGTTGGGCCCATACCTACATCCACAAACACCCGGCACGCGGAACAGAATGCGATCCACTCAGGACTCAAGGCAGGAACCAAGAGCGGTTGGGAGCTGGAGAGGAGAGGAGAGTAAATCTAACTGGAGAAGTCTGGAAAGATTTCTTGGAAGGGGTGGCGGTGGATCTGGTTTGCCTGTGGGATGGACAGGATCTCAACCCCGGATGAGCATTTGGAGTGAAATGAGGAATATCTACCATTGATGAAACTCTTCCCACGTATTAGTGCTGTTCTCAGGGCTCCACATGCGTGAGCTTATTTGGTCCTCATTAACCTCGTGGGGTGGGCGCCGCTGTTACTGTCCTCGAGTTACAGGTGAGACAGGGGAAGCCCAGCCAGGTCAGGCAACCTTGTCCTGAGCCAGACACTAGTCTGGGGGCGGGGGTGGGGGGTGTGAGGCTGGGATTAGAACCGGGCAGCCGGGAGCCAGCGGCCAGGTTGGTAACTACTAAACCCTGTCGGTAACTACTAAACCCCATGTACAAGACATTTGGTTTTCTTTTTCATTACCCTCATTTAAAAATCACTAATCAACTGTGCTGAGCTTTGTCAGAAGCAGAGTAAGCACGGAGGACCTAGTGAAGATGTTTGTTTACTCCCTCACTACAGGCTTTTGAGCCACCTAATCAGCGAGGCCCTCGAGGAGAGCAGGCTGCTGTAGCCTGCCTTCCTGAGCTCTAGAAAGCCAAGGAGGGGCTCTCCAGGCTGGCAGCTCCCCCTCCCAGAGAGTCTTTCTGGTCCTCAGAGACCAGCCAAGCCCATCTCTCTTCCTCTGGGGCTCTAAGCTCGGTGTCCATCGTGGTCCCTTCGGAGTCCTAAGATGTAAGATGTGTTTGGGGGAGGGGGACCACGCACCGGGGAGATGATTCCTCTTTCTTCCATGGCTTCATGGCTTGGAGCTGTTCATGGCCCCAAGAGGCAGGAGCAAGCTGGTTCCTCACAAGACTGGCCCAGGTGCAGGCTCTGCCAGGTGCTTCCTGTTTCCTTCTCTCCGGGGCCAGAGGCTCTTGGTGCAGAGAAAAAAGTCATGTTTAGGCCGAGTCTCTGCATGGGAGCTGGGGGAACTCGGAGCGCCCAGCCCTGCACCTGTGTGAGGGTCTGCCGGCCTGGAGGAAGGGGCCCCCTTCTATTATTTGCACAAAGGGTCCCCTGGGACTCTGCAAAAGAGATGTGGCTCCCAGGTGGAACAGAAATGCCACCTGACAACAACCCCGTGTCTTTAAGGAAGAAGAGGTGCTCCATCCTAACCTGGGCCAGAGTAATGCCAAGGGTTAATCCTCTTTCTCCTCTTGGATGCCAAGTGAATCTTGCTGCTACTTCTCTGAAGAAAAGGAAGAGAGAAGACGTGCATAGGCTCCGCATCCCTACCCTTCCATCCCTCTTTTCCCCCCTCCCCCCCAACACAGGCTGACATCTCTGCTCTGGGCTGGGAGGTCTGCAATCCTTTTAACCTTCCAGCCAGGAGGCATGTCAGAAACAAGGGCTGCCTACCCAAGCCGGCAATCTCCGGGAGGAGCCCAAGGACCAGCCGGATCAGTCAGCCAGGCCCCAGGTCCTGCTCTGCCCTGGGATTGGTCTGGGAGCATTTTGTGTTAAATGCCGACATATAAATTTGTAGACGTTCCTTGTGAGCAAATTGGATTCCTTCCCTGGGCCCTTAAGTGCTGCCATTTAGGCAGATTTAACGGGAAGCTCAGGCCACCGCCACCCCCGCTGGCACCCCTCCCTGTGCTGACCCTCCAGAGTCACCAGGGAATAGATCGTGGGCCAGCCCACGGGAGAGAGAGCCGGGGGTAGGGGGCTGTACACACTCCAGCCTTCTCCGCTGCTGCCTGCGTATCCTCCTGGCTTCCTCCCCACTGCTGCCCGCATGCTCCCTCCCTCCTCTCCCCACTCCTGCTCCCTTTCTCCCAACGCCTCCCTCCTGTCCGCCTTCCCCTCTTCCCTCCAGTCTCTCCCTCCTCCTGTCTGCGCTCGGCAGCTGCTTCCAATGCACAGAGATGCACCAATTCATTCAGCCTCGCAGACTCTTTAAGGTCGTTACTAAATATATCAAGTAGAAGAAAGGGTCTTTTTTCCCATCTCTGAGCCGGGAGCATAAATGCCGGCCTTAGGATCCGAGCTGGTCCTCCCTGGTCCCACATGGGAGGCAGTCCGGAGCCAGCAGCCAGCCGGGTTACAATGAGAGTCCACCCTCCCACCTGGCAGGGGTGTGACCCCACGGGGCGGGACAGAGGTGAGGCAGAATGGGGTGCAGGGGACACTGGGGAGACCCTGGGATTAAGAGATGAAATCCATTTTATATCTTCAAGAGTTCAACAGCTCTGGAGATAATTTTCAACAAAGCTATCTCTACCCCCTCTAGATTAATTTTTTTCCTTTATTTTAAAGGAAATTAGGAAGGGTCGAAAGAGCCTGACTTGCCAGTCCCAGGAATGGACTTCTATCTGAATCTAAGCCGTGTTGTCACTGGTATTTTTCTAAATTGTAAGCAGGTGACCTTGCTGCTTGAGCCGTAACCGCAGGTAAACCGCCAGACTTGAGTGTTGCAGTAGAGGAAAACAAGAAAGTTAGCCTGCATGTTCCCCGCCGAAAGGAGGCCCAGCCAGCTCCTCCTCTTGGGTCGTGCTTTTATGGCGCACCCCATCTACCCAGTCCTCCTACTACACAGACACCCCCTTCCTGGGAGTCTCCGAGACTTCCTCCCCTCCTCCTAATGTGTGTAGGCAGAGCAAGCTGAGTTGTGATTTAAGAGAAATGCCTCCTCCCCTTGCCAGAATATCTCCCACACGGTATGCAGTGCCCATGGTTTAGAAGTTCTTTGAGGGGAGATAAAAATATAAATGGTATTTTATCTTCAAATAAAAAGTAGATGAGGTCACTGGAGAATGTATAGGGCATTCGTTTGTAACCTTTCTTTCTCTCTTTCTTTTTGTCATGGAATCCTTTATGCTGTGGGTGCCTCCCCAGGTAAAACGTGCCTGCTGTCATAACCACAGAGTTTTACATGTTGCTTTAAAAGGTGCATGAATCCCTAGGGCCTGTCTTCAGACCTGCCTGACCTGCAAGTAAGAACCAACCATGGGGCCAAGAAAGGGAGGCTGGGGACACTGGCATTTAGGTGACTATCAAAAGAAGATGCAGTGATGGTCAAGAATGAAAAGTTAAGTGGAGAATATTCTAGAAAAGTGAGAAATCATGGAAGCTACAGGCCAAGGGGGGGTCAGGATGAGGGAAGGGAAAACAGAAGGACTGTGTTCATTAGAATTAGAATTTGCCAGGCTGTCCGTAGTGACCTGAGAGATGGGTTTCAGCAGGGAGAGGGGAAGGAGTCAGATTCTCAAGGTGTGAGCAGCAGGCAAGATGCTGGGGACGGTTCATATGCCCTGTTCAGAATCTTGGGCCAGAGCAAGAACAAGCAGCAACCAGCACCTTGGAAGCACAGAGGAAGGAATCCTTGCTTTCTGGGTGGGAGGAAACAGGAAGACTTCACAGAGGAGAGGATTTCTGAGGTGGGTCATTGAAAAATAAATAAGACTTCACCGGGTAGAAAAGTGGGTGGGGGGCTGGAGGGGTGCATTTCAGGCAGGAGGAAGAGCACTTCCATGGAGATGGAGGTGTGGAAGAGGGAGGACTATGTGCTGATTTGCAGAGCACGTGAGGAGGAAAGTGGGCAGGAGATATCATGGAAAACAGCAGAAGCCAGAGGGCACAGGGCTGAAGGATTTATGCTTTCTCCTGTCAGGCAGTGAACACGTACTCAAGAGATATTTTTAACGTACTTTTTTCCCCCTTCTGATTCTAAAAGCAATATAAGCTCATTATAAAATTTCTTTAAAATATGGAAAAATACAAAGAAACATAATTACTGTTAACATTTTGGCATATTACTTTTAGTTTCCTTTCTATACGCTGCGTTTCGTTAAGTCTAAGACACCATCATCTGGGAGCCCATCGTTACTTTCTGTGCCACTGAGAACATGCAGTTACCCTTGATACAGGGCTTCCTTTCGGAGAGAGTGAGACACACCCCGTTTCAGCTAGGTTCATGTGGGGAAAAAATTCTGTGCCTTGGAATCGATAAGAGAAAGCTGTGGAGTTTTTCAAACGTCTGTTCTCCTTCTATTCTCAATTTTGTATCCTACTTCTTTACTCAGAATTATACCACAAGTATTCTCCAGGTTATAAAAGTATCTGTACAGATCATTTTTAATGGCTGCCTAATATTCCATTTGGTAGATCTTCCACAATTCACTCAAGCATCTCTTTATCAACAGGTATTAAGTCAATTTCTATTTTTTCTTTTTTTTATTTTATTAATTTTTTAATGTTTTTATAAACATATAATGTATTTTTATCCCCAGGGGTACAGGTCTGTGAATTGCCAGGTCCACACATCTCACAGCACTCACCACGGCACATACCCCGACCAGTGTCCATAACCACACCCCCTTCTACCGACCCCGCTCCCCCTAGCAACCCTCAGTTTGTTTAGTGAGGTTAAGAGTCTCTTATGGTTTGCCTCCTTCCCAATCCCATCTTCTTTCATTTATTCTTTTCCTACCCCCCAAACCCCACACGTTGCATCTCCACTTCCTCATATCAGGTAGATCATATGATAGTTGTCTTTCTCTGATTGACTTATTTCACTAAGCATAATACCCTCTAGTTCCATCCACATTGCCGCAAACGGTAAGATTTCATTTCTTTTGATGGCTGCACAGTATTCCATTGTGTGTGTATGTGTATATATATATATATATATATATATACACCACATCTTCTTTATCCACTCATCTGTTGATGGACATCTAGGTTCTTTCCATAGTTTGGCTGTTGTGGACATTGCTGCTATAAACATTCAGGTGCACGTGTCCCTGCAGATCATTATGTTTGTATCTTTAGGTTAAATACCCCATAGTGCAATTGCTGGGTCAAGGGGTAGCTCTATTTTCAGCTTTTTGAGGAATCTCCATGTTTTCCAGAGTGGTTGCACCAGCTGGCATTTCCACCAACAGTGTAGGAGGGTTCCCCTTTCTCCACATTCTCGCCAGCATCTGTCATTTCCTGACTTGTTAATTTTAGCCATTCTGACTGGTGTGAGGTGGTATCTCATTGTGGTTTTGATTTGTATTTCTCTGATGCTGAGTGATGTGGAGCATTTTTTTCATGTGTCTGTTGGCCATCTGGATGTCTTTGCAGAAATGTCTGTTCATGTCCTCTGCCCATTTCTTGATTGGATTATTTGTTCTTTGGGTGTTGAGTTTGCTGAACCCTTTATAGATTTTGGATACTAGTCCTTTATCTGATATGTTGTTTGCAAATATTTTCTCCCATTCTGTCAGTTGTCTTTTGGTTTTTAATACTGTCCATAGTGCCTCAGTGAAAAATGGTGTGTGGAAGCTTTTTTTTATTTCATTTTTGTTCATTTTTATTATTTTTCTCTAAGATAAATGTATACTACAGGGTAAACATTGATATGGTATAATAAGACTTATGTTTGACAAATGTGTTACACTTTCTAGCTCTCCAAGGAACATAAAGAAACTGCTGGCAAACTTAGCTGGTAGGTCCGTGTTCAGTCCTGTGGCTTTTTTCTCTAACTGTGGTAAAATGCACATAACATAAATGTTACCATCTTAACCTTTTTTTTAAATGTTTTATTTATTTGAGAGAGAGAGTGTGCACAAGCAGGGTGAGGGGCAGAGAGAGAAGCAGACTCCCTGCTAAGCAGGGAGCCCGATGCGAGGCTCTATCCCCAGTCTCTGGATCATGACCTGAGCAGAAGGCAGATGCTTAACCCTCAGAGCCACCCAGGCTCCCCCATCTTAACCATTTTTAAGGGTCCTGTTCAGTGACATTAGGATATTCACGTTGTCGTGTGGCCATCGGCACTTTCCAGCTCCAGAACTTTTTTCATCTTGCAAAAACCAAAACTCTATACCCATTAAACAACATCTCCCATTTCCCCTCGCCCCAGCCCCTGGCACCCAGCATTCCCCTTTCTGTCTCTTTGAATTAGACTATTCTAGGTACCTCATAGAGGAGGAATCACAGGGTGTTCATCCCTTTGGGACTGATTTATTTCACTTTGCATAATATTCTCAAAGTTCATCCATGTTGTAACCTGTATCAATTTCCTTCCCTGTTAAGGCTGATACTGTTTCATTGTAGTATGTGCCATCTTCTGTTTACCCGTGCATTTGTAGGCATGCATAAGCTTTCATCCGAAGTCTGGGCTCTCTACTATAGATTCCCAGTCATCACTCAAAAAATACGAGAAAAAGGTTCAACTCTTGATTCATATTATGAATTTGTTTTCCCAAAACTTTGTACAAATTTCTATTCTCACTAGCACTGTATAAACATGCATGTCAGCATTGCCTGTTACTCTTTGGTTTATTTTTGTTACTCTCCGATACTTGAAAAACAACATGTCATGGTTTTAATATGCATTTCTTAGAGCATTCCTAATGAAGGTGAACTTTCTCTTATGTCTTCATTAGCCAGATGTGTTCACTCTCTGTAAGTTGTCTTTGTGTCCTGTGATCATTTTCCTATAAATATGTAGTGTTTTGTTTATTACTTTATATGTGCTCCTCATAGATTAGCGAGTCCTTCAAACAGTCACCGATAGTCTCATGGTGCTTCCCGTCTTGCGTCAGGCACTGTCTAGGCATTGGGGACCCTGCTGGAAACTGTCAGACCAAAGCCCCTGCCCTCCTGGAATTTATGTCCTAGTGAGGGGAGAGAGAATGGAACAAGCTAAATGAGCAAATTGTGTCGTATGTTAGAGCGCTAAGGAGATGAACGGGGAAAGGAGGTAAATGCTGAGGCCAGGTGTCCCGCACTACCACAGGGCTACCTGAGGGCTACCACAGAGCTACCACACTGAGGAATCTGAGGCCAGCCCTAGGGGAGATGCGGGAAGGAGCTCGAGGTCCAGGACCACAAGCAGAGGGAACAGCCGCCACCAAGGGCCTGAGGCAGGAATACAGGGGTGGGGCTGGCGTGAAGTGAGGGAGGGGTGAGGGGTGAGAAGTCAGGTGTGAGCTGGCCAGAACAGCAGACCCTACCTGCCCTGAGGGCTGCTAGCTCCTGTTGGCTTCTCGCTCTGAATGAGAGGAAGGCTGTGAGGGTACAGACTCGGAGCAGAGTGCTGATACATGTGACCTGCACCGTAAAGCAAAGCTGTTTCCGTGTTGAGGCCAGACTATGGAAAGAAGGGGAGGCCAAGAGAACTGCTGAGAAGTTCTTGCAGGAGTCCAGATGAAAGATGACAGGGCTTAGACTGGAGGTTAGCAGACATGGGAGAAATAACCAGATTCTGCACCTGCTTTGAGGTCCAGGTGATAGGATTCGCTAATGAGTCAGATGCAGGGGCGCGAGGGGAGGAGGACTTGCGGCTTTGGGCCTGAGGACCTAGACAGTTAGGAGTTGAGAAAGGAAAGGCAGCAGGGATGAAGGTAGAAGGGCATCGGAGCTCGGTTTCTTGACAAGCTACATTTGAAACATCTATTAAACATTCAAGAGCAATATTGAGGAGGCAGCTGGGTATACGAGTCTGGAGTTCAGGGAAGAGGTCTGGGGTGGAGACATAAATCCGGGAGTTGTCAGCGTTCGGATGGTATTTAAAGCCCTGGTACTGTGCGAGGTCACTAAAGAATGGGAAGTGGCAAGAAGAGAGGGGAGAAGCCTGCTGCCTCCCGTGTCAGGTGCAACGTGCTCCTCTGGCACGGTTACCAAGCATGATCGGCACGCACCCTGAGGGCGACCAGGCTGGGGGTGAGCCGGGGTGGGGGCAAAGACGAGATCAGACCGCTGTTTCGGATCTGTGGCCCTGTGGCGTCGACTGTGGCTTGTCCCGTCTCTCCTGAGTGTGGAGAGAGTCTGAGAGCTTCCTAGCAGAGGTCTGCAGTGACCAATGGCTAATGTCTCAGATTTCCATGGTTACTTTTGACCAAAGATCAACTAACTCTTTCATCTAGGGAGCTATCATCAACAGGGTGAAGCACATTGGCAGCCCTTTGATATTGACAGAGGAAATGGCAGGTTTAAGAGAAAGAAAGGAGAAGAGAAGGGAAAGGCAGGGACCCAAAGAGAGGCTTGGGGCTGAGCAGGAGCACCTTCTTTAAGCAGTGCTCCTTAAGGGGCTAAGGGAGACCCATCCAAACACCTGGCAAGCTGATCAATCTATGTATCACTGGCCCCCAAGCCTCTGACCCCAGGAGACTAGAACCTGCTTCTGCCCCAACATGAACCTCTCCCTATCCCCGATAGAGAACCCTCACTATCTCTTAGATTGGAGCTAGGATGGACTAGCGGTGCTTGGCCAAAAAGGACGACTTGCCATTAGATGACTCCTTCCCAGTATGAAGAAGGGTGACTCTATAGTCAGGGCAGCCAAACCAGGGCACTTCTGACATGGGAGGAAGGGGGACCTACTAATAATTACCCAGAACAACAAACGTAAACTGGGTAAACTCGGGTGTGCAGATCACCAGTGTCACTCCAAATGTCATTAAGAAATTCCAGTTATCAGCATCACCTAAGGGAGATTATTTAAAAATAAATCTCCAAGCCAGAATGCATATGTACTGGCTCTAAATCTTTGGGAATGGGACCCACCTCTTATCCCTTCATTGCTTTTCTTCCCCGGAGAGGTGATTTAAGGTCTTTTGGAAAAGGTGCTGGCAGGAAGAAAAAGCGAGGGACTCCTCTTTCCCATCCCCTTCCCGGGAAACTCAGCCTTCTGTGTGTTCTGGATGCTCAGTTCCTTGTCTCCTCTCCATTTCCCCTGACTAGATGCTGGGCTGGGGTAGTAAGACATTAAGAATTGTCCCTCTTTACACTCCCAGGACTCCTCGAGGGACAGCAAGATTAACTCCATAGATGTCAGTCCCCTGGCACGTGTCCCTCCTACAAGCCAGCATCGTTTCCTTTTCATAATCCATTCTGTCTCTGTCATATGTGAATTTAAAACCGTTTTGAGTTTCATTTATATTTTAAGCCTGTTTTCTCTTCTTTGGATTACAAATGCCATAAATTTCTCACCAGTTGAATAGTTCTTCCTTGATTTGTCCTAAGTGCCAGCTCTCTCTCTCCTTGCCCAAATCCTAGACTTCTGAAAGGTGGAAGACAGTGAATCTTTCTGGGAAGCTATGTATACTCCTTCCTTACGTGATGCTTCTGTTTCAACAGTCATAGGGCAAAGGGACTTCAAACACAGAGCGAACTTACTTTTCCAATCTTGCCCACCGGGTCTCTTTCTTGGTAGCTACCCAGTCTGCTTGAATACCATCAGTGATGGAGTGCTTACTGTCACCAGAAGTAACCAGCCCCAAATTTGCAGAATGGCTTTTTTTTTAGTATTGGGGTTTTTCCCCCCAGCTTTATTGAGATATAATTGACATGTAACATTGTATAAGTTTAAAGTGCACAACATGATGATATGACACATATTTATTGTGAAAAGATGATCACAATAAGGCTAGTTAACACATCCATCACCTCCCAGAATGTTTTTTGTTACTGCTGCTTAAAAATCAGCCTCCCCTGGGATAGAATGATTCATGTGGTAATAGAGTTGGAGAAATCAGTGCTAACTCCTGTTTAGTTCAATATAGATACAGATGGTTACATATAGAAATGCCTCTAAATATGTCTATATACATGGGTTAGCTACACCCATATTTCCTTGCTCTGTCATCTGAGAGGGCCTAGAGCTAATGAACACCCCAATAGCAATGGGCACACCCAGCCCCCAGATCTTGGTTTCTAAAACCATTCTCCAATAAAAGGAAGCAAGACTTCCAAGAGAAATGGCTGATTCTAGGACTAGTGCAGGAAATACACAAGGCAAACCTGGGGCACCTGTTAGTGATAGAAGGTAAGGAATTGGTCAAAAATCCACAGTGAAGAGTATGCCTAAGAGGCCAGGAACCGACTGAAAGGGCTCCCAGTGATCAAAGCTGGAACAATTTAAACAATAACAAAAAAATAAAAGGTTATAGTATAAAATAATAATAAAATAAAATAATAAAATAAAAATAAAATAGTAAAGTATAAAATAACATCAATGAATCTATACTCATATAAGTAACTGATTAAACAATACATAAGTGAGCAAAAAGAGACAAGTCTCCCATGAAGAAGAATTCCAAATAATGTATGGAGATACTTCATCCGCAAGGTAGGCAAAGCATAACTATGCTCTATAACCTAAGTGCGGGCTCCACACAGTCACTTCCTTCCAAAGAGTGCAGTATGGAAAGAGAGGGGAAGAGTAACTTTACATGGAGAAATCTGCCAAATACTGCCTCTGCAGGTGGTCAAGGTTAATGTCGACAGGGATAATTCACATTGAGAGTATGTACCATTGATGTGATGAGCATGGCATTTTACCCCTGTGGTCTTCCTTCCAAAAACCTGTGACCTCGGTCTAACCATGAGAAAAATATCAAGCAGATCCCAAATGAAGGACATTCCACAAAACACCTGACCACTTCAGGAAACACCTGAAACTGTCCAGGACATCAAAACCAAAGAAAGTGGGAAATTGTCACCACAAAGATGAGCCTCTGGGGACCTGACCACTAAAGGTGATGTGGTATCCTGGATTGGAAGAAAAAAGGGGCTTTAGGTGAAAACTAAGGATATCTGAATGAAGTATGGAGTTGGTTAATAATGTCTCAATACCAGTTTATTAACTGTGGCAAATGTAACATGTGGCAAATGTAGGAGATTAATGATAGAGAAAACTGAGTGTGTGGAGTACAGTGGAACTCCATAAAAAATTTGCAGTTTTTCTATAAATCTAAAACTCTATCCCAAAACTAATTTTTTTTTTTTTTTTTAATGAAAATCGGGTCACCTGGATGGCTCAGTCGGTTAAGCATCTGCCTTCAGCTCTGGTCATGATCACAAGGTCCTGGGATCGAGTCCCACATGGGGCTCCCTGGTCAGTGGAGAACCTGCTTCTCCCTCTGCCTGCTGCTGCTCTCCCTGCTTGTGCTCTCTCTCTCTGTCAAATAAATAAATTCTTAAAAAAAAAAAAAATCAGCCTTTCCTGCCTGCCTCCTCCCTTTGTCTCTGTCCTTAGCCTAAATGCACTCTCCATTATATCTATCACACTCATCCTTTCTCCTGCCCCATCTGTCTTCTCATTTCCAAGTCTAATACCTCCATCTCCTTCATCAGATCCTGGGTCCTGGTTTCAATTTCTTACACCGACTGGATCACCCGTCTCCAGACAGCTCAGTTTGCCAGCAGCCTCCCAAGTTCACGGACTTGTCCAGAACTGAACATAACACTCCCAGCATGGCTGCTCAGCCGAGGGAAGAGCAGGGCCCTGTCACCTCCATCTGCTTGTACACTCTATCTCCATTACTATGGCCCTCAACGACTTGTACTTTTGGGGATAGCCACCTCATGTCAATATCTCAGTATCTCCAAATACCCAGATTTTTTTTTTAACAGATTCACGGCAATCAATATAAGGAATAACTTTCTGCAAAGTTGAAGCTTACCCCAAAAAAAGGCAGGGTGGGCGGTTGCCTCTAGCAGTAGTGAATGTTCCACGAAAGGGAGTATTCAAGTACACTCAGCAGCTGCAAAGAAAGGGGAGATCCAGTGGGCGGATTTACAGTCTCCTAGAAAAGTTACTTAACTGCTCTTGCCTCAGTTCCCTCATCTTAACACTGAGGGTAACAAGAGAATCTGCCTCATACTGGGGTTGAGAACAGAAGAGGTTAATGTGTGTAAAGGCGCTTAGACCGCTTTCTGGCACCCAGTATTATATACAAGTGTACTTAGAAGTACTATATAAGTGTTTGCTATTATTTTCAGCTTCTATCTAATATTTGTTTCAAGGATGCAGACGGTCCATATGTAAGATTTGCCAGTAGCCCCTGGAAATCACTCCTGACTCACAGGTTCCTCTTGGATCTTGGCTGACACCAGCCCCAACCTTGTTTCCTCCCCAGCTCTCTGTCATCTGCCCATTTGACCAGCAGGCCCATCGGTGTCCTCCCAATTCTTTTGTGTGCAAGTTGAAGAGAAGGAGACTGAGGGCAGAGCCCCGTGATGAATGAGATGAGGCGATAAGGCCGGTCTCCTAATGTAATATCAGCCAGGCTGGTATTACAGTGAGGAGAATGAAACAGCCTCCATCCTGGGGAGCCAGATTGGTTTTACCACAAATCATGACAAGTGCCTTACACATGCTAATGACTCACTTCCTTTGGTTTTAAAGCCCAGCCATTTCAGGAACATCAGGGTAAATGATGGGCTCAGTAGCTATCGAGAAAGGAGTTAGAGGTGCTGGCGTCTGAACTTAATTAGACTCCTGTGCTCTTTATAAGGCCTGATAAGGTCAGGCAAATACATTCAGCGTTAATAACATTATCAGCACTGCATGGTCGGCAAGCCTTGCCAAAGTCGATATGTCAAGTTTTTGTGGTTCGAAACATGTGTCTTCTATTCACGCTCAGGCCTGTGTCTTGCATGCCAGCAGCTGGTGCCACATCTGGAAAGCTTGTCACTGCTGTGGCTTCTTTTCTCCCATGAGTGTTTGATGGGACACGCCACCCCACCTCAAGCCTGTTAAGAAGAAAGGGCTCATTCATTCATTCTCTGATGGCTTGTCAAATGGCAGCCTGTGCAACTGCTCCAGGCCACCCGTGTGGACCAGACACGCGCTCCAGGGCCGTGGACCTCAGTCATCGGTGTGCAGAATATCCAAGGGTGTAGTGTGGAGCTTAGGAAAGAGGCATTTCGGGACCCCGCACCAAGCCCACTGTGTTAAGAATTGGGGGCAGGGGCGGTGCATGGCCTGGGGCTCTGCATTTCTCTGCATTTCTGGCTTTCTTGTCCAGGTGAGCCAAGGACCACACTTCAGGAAACACTGATCAAAGGGTTTTTAGGCCTCCATAAGCCATCCACCATAGTGCACTGGGTCCTGAGTGTAATTAGCAAGTCATTTTGTCTTGCAGGAGGATCAGGGAAGGCTTCACAGAGACTTAGAGCCCAAGCTGAAGGCAGAGAAAGCCTGTAGGTGGGAAGTGCATAGAGCAGGCATCGAGGACTGATTTGGAAGGGAAATACTTTCAAGGCATGAGCCTTGGAGACGGACAAACCTGGACTGAACTCCAGGCGATCACTTGGTGCCTGTATGTCCTTAGGCAAGTTACAGAAACTCTCTGAGCCTCAGTGTCCTCACCTGTAAAGGGCACCCACCTCCCTCTACCTCACAGGGTTGACAGGTTAAAAAAGAATAAATATCATAATACAGGGTTTATTCACCCAATCGTATGGCGTGATGTAGGTCATCCATAAATGGTAACTGCTAATAAAAATAGAACGATAAAGAAATAACCATCAGATAAATATTATTCTGTCTTACTGAGGAGCTTCTGGGTTATTTTGTGGAGGCCGTGAATAGCCAGCCCATCAAAGTTTTTAAAAGCAGGGGTCATAGCTCATTGGGTCAGCCAATAAATATTCATTAGGCACCTACCCCATGCCGGGCTGTGCCACACCCGAGGCCAAGCTGTTCTGTGCTTTAGATGGTGGCTCTGGTGGCACTGGCGGGAGGAGACCTTCCCAGCCTGCTGAATGGTCCCAGCCTGTGGTCTCAAACTTGAGCACACCTCGGAACCCCCTGGAGGCCTTTTTAAAAGCACAGATTACTTGACCTCATCTTTAGAGTTACTGATGTCACAGGTCTGTGGTAGAGTCTGAGAAACTGGCATTTTAAACCAGCTCCCAGAAGATCCCAGTGCTGCTGGTCAGGGGACCACAGGTCGAGAACTGCTGGTCCAGGCAAAAGACGAGGCAGGTATTGACTAGGGCTGGGGGGGAGGGTGCTGATTTTAGGCAACGTTTTTTAGGGGCAGAATGGAGAGGAAATGGTGATAACAGGGCCCCAGGGACAGTGTCCCTGGATTTTCTGCACACCCCTGGGGTCCTGCTGACCCACCATCTTCGGGGGCCAAGGAGCTGCAGCAGCATAGCCGGCTGTACCCTTGGAACCTCAGTCCTGTCGTCTCAGCGGGGTTTCCCACTGTGGTCTTTATCTCTGTGTATGTTCAGAGGAGAGCTTTTTTTTTTTTTTTCCTTTTTTTTTCCCCTCTCTCTTTTTTCTTTTCTATTCCTCCTGGGGATGTTGATGCCGCCGAGATGCACGGGTACGGTTCCGCAAGAGTGCCCGAGGTGTGTATTGAATTTTGGTCCCGGATCATTTAATGCGTGGTGACAGAGGGAGCGGATGTTGTTTGGATTCATGTGGAACTCTCCGCCTTTTCTATTTTCTGTACCAAAAACCGCAGAGCCTTGCTCAGCAGCCGGCCCCTGAGTTCCCCGCCTGCAAGAGCCTCGCAGCACCAGGAGCACCTTGTCCCTGAAGCATTGCCAGAGCACCCTGTGAAACCCAGTGGAAAATTGCCGCGTTCGCACAGGTCTTCCGAGCATCCGTTTCCTTTAAAGCTCTCCACCACTCGAGCTGTTACTGAATTAAACATCGAAACCAACAACAATCAATAGCCTAATAACATTATGTTCTGAAATGTGTTCTTTAATAATGACCGTGAAGCTCTTTGAGGGTGGAACGGGTCTGCGTCCGTGTGCACTGAACGGCGATCAGCATCCATTGCTTTCCAGCTGCTAGTTTTGAAAAATGGCTCTGAGTGTTTCTTACGATGCAGAGTGTCCTGTTTTCTGTGGATCAGAAACTTCTTGCAGATACTGGCTGTGATCTGCCCCTCCTGGGCTTGTTCGAGAAGGCTGCTGTGGCCTCTCAGCCTCTCTTCTTTTTTCTTTGACTGAAACACTAGACAGAGAGAGCCAGCCGTTGTGACCTGAGGCCCAACCACTGATGGGCCCTGGGTGAGGATGACCAGCAGGGGTGGAGAATGCGTGCCCAGGAGGAGGGATTTGCTAGCTTCCTGAGCACGGTGATGTTTTTAAGGCTTCCTAAAGAAAGTTAAAGACATGGAAACTGTCTTCTGGGATCCTGTGTTCTAAAAAAGACACCAGCGAAGATGGCAGACACAAAGAAGACACAAACACAGGTCCACGTGGAAATTAACCACTTACTGTTAAAATTAAATGCAAGCTTGGTGGGGGCAGATGCTCTATGGAGGGGAAGGCATGAGATCAGGGCACATGAACATTGGGGTGTTTCTGCTCATATGGAGTCAACATTCTCTTTCTCAGCCCCCACCACGCAAAGGGAAGGAAGAACTAGGAGAGAGTGCATTTTGGCTTTTAGATTTAGGATTGTAAGGCCCTAGAGAAGTTCATAATTTCTCCAAGATTCTATATCTGCCTGGTCTCCTTCCTGAAAACATGCCCAGTCCCTCCCCTCCTTTCTCTCTGACCCAAGTTCCAGACTTGGTAATTAATGTTTTCTGATATCATTGAAACGATTTTCATTGGGTTTTGGAGAGAAAATTATATTGAAGAATTTTAAACATATACAGAAGTAGGCAGAATAGTATAATGAGCCTCCTATAATTTTGGTGAATTTTTAATGACTGTCATACCTGATCATTGATGTCTCGGAGTGCCGTGTTGTTTTATTTCTTGTTTGGGGTTAACAAAGGATGAGAAAAAGGAGAGCCAGGTAGAATATAATGTTGAAAGTGATAGAAAGAAGGTAGAACGTACAATTTCTGTTTACTTCTGTCTTCTCCATGAGGGGCCCTCCAACTTGAACAGGTAGAACTAATAATCCACTAAGGGACTCCCAGCATAAGGCAGGTGAGGTCAACATCCAGTCTTGTGAAATGAAATCACAAAACAAGGTGCATTTTAGGAGCTGGGGATCCCACAGCCATGCTCTTAATGACACATGGTGATCCTAGAAAGTGGTGCAGTGAGAGAAGAGAATAGGCAAATTATTTCAAACAGGAGGAAAAAGAGTCTATCTATCAATTAAAGAACAGTAATTTCAAACCAATGGCTTTTAAGTTTTTTGGACATGGTGTGTCATCACAGTGAGCCAGCACTGGCCCCATAAGAATAATACATACACCACCCAACCTTGTTTTCTTTGCCAAGGAGGCATTTGGCTGGCAGATTGGCAAAATGCTGGAGACATGGTTTATTTTTATTTTAGTGAAGAAGTCAACAGCCTCCCCACATATTACAGTAACCAATACGTTGACTTATGAGCCAGATGATCATTCTTGTAACAAGATCCTGTCCCGAGGTTGAATCCAAAGTCTGAGGGAGGCTTTAGATAGAGTGCCTGGGGCCCTGTCCTGGGTCCTGCCTCGATGGACCCATTTTCATCAATGACTAAGCTGAAGGTACAGGAAGCATACTATTCAGAATTATAAATGGCAAACTAAGACCAGAGGTAAAAGAATAATGATTGTATTTGAAGAGGAAAGGGTTTACTACGTAGGCAGTTAACTTTCTCTTGGGTACACTCTCGTGTGTATAGATGTGTGTGTGCACCTGTACACACGCATGTTCTTCATTCTCCAGGCAAGCACCTGGTTGACTTGGACAGATTGACATCCTAGTGTTGGTAGGATGAGCTCTTCTTCCTACAGAGAAAGGCACAGAAATGCGCCACTGCTGGCAATGATAACTGCAGTTTATTGAACATCTACAAGGTGTCGAACAATGAAGCGGGCTGTTCAGAGAAGAGTTGACATAGTTGACATAAAACCGTTCTCCGTAGAGAGTGCTGCTTGCCAGATTGGCCTTGGCTGGCTTCTGGACACTTGGATTTAGGGAGAGTTCCCACTCTCCGCAGAACTGATAAGAATGACTCACGGTGCCTCAAGAGTGTTTATATACACTATGGTTTGTACTGAACACCTGCTTTTCTTCTGGGAGTCTGGAATTTTGGTACATGGTAAGAGAGTGCCTGCATGACCTGACCTCAAACACCTTGGGCACTGAGCCTCGGATGCACTTCCCTAGTGGACGACATTTCACACATGTCGTCATAGCCTGTTGCTGGGCCGTGAAGCGTGTTCTCTGGGACTCTGCTGGGGGACGAGTCTTGGAAACTCGTTCCTCCGTACTCCTTTTCCCTTTGCTTATTTCGCTTTGTACCCCTTCTCTGTGGCTGGGAGCACTGTATCCTGAGTTCTGAGGGTCCTCCCAGAGAATCACTGAATCTGAGGTTGTCATGGGGTCCCCTGATCCACAGACTTGCTACTCATCCCCTCAGATCATTCTTAGAGCAATCCTGCACTTCTTGCTGGGAACTCCCGGACCTGGGGCTTGAACCAGGTCCAATTCCACAGGCGCACCTGTTCTATGGAACCAGAGTAGCCTGGGGCTCCTTTCCACTCACTGCTAGTATAGGCCTTGAGGCTTGAGTGGGGGAGTCCTGCTGTTCTTGGACTTCCAGATGGTTTTCTGGGCTCTCCTCAGGTTTAATCCAAGGTCAACCGTGAAACAGCCCTCCTTAAAGAAGCCGGGTTGGGAGGTGGCCCTGTGGTATTTATTCCTGTTGGTGTCATGCCTATGGATTCTCTCTGCCTCTCTATCTTTCTGTCTTTCCCTGAAGGACCAGTTGGTCGTATTCTCTGGCAAAGAAGGTGTGAGTGTGAGGGTTAAGCAGGACTTAAGTGCTAATGCTGGCTGTGACCTTACCCCAGTGGGTGGCTAGGACCCAGTCATCCCTTCCTTTTCCAGCAGATAAAAAAGGATAGTCTCCAAACCGATAGAATGTGCAGAAAATGAGCCTGATGCCAGTTATGGTCTTTGGGTGATAACGTGCCCTTGCACATTCATTGATGGTAACATACACACTCCTGTGGTAAAAGGTGTCGACAGTGGGGAGGGGGGCAGGTTGTGTGTGCGAGTGTGGGGACAGCGAGTCCAAGGACAGCGAGTCCATGGGAACTCTCTGTGCTTGCTGCTCAATTTTGCTGTGAATCTAAAACTCCTCCAAAAAAATTAAGTTTATTATTTTTTTTTAAGAGACATGATGTAACTCTCTGAGTAGGTTTGAAGAAATGGATTAGGGCAGCAAGAGATCACTGCTTTTTCTTAAAAGCGTGACTAATTTCTAATGTCCCCCACTGCTATCTCCACTAAATGCACTGGAATGTCTTTGAAAAGGAAGAAATTATCCCCTTTCTTTTGCCAACTGGCTTGTGATGTGCCCATCCTCTCCTGCAGCCTGAGAAGGCCGAGAATGCCCAGTACACGGTCCTTCAGCCTGTACCCTTCACCTAAGGTGCCCTGGGGCTGAGGGAGCCAGATGTGTGTCACGAAATTACCCTTCTTATGAGTGTCCTTTTTCCAGTAGTCCCCATTTTTCTGTTGGGGCTGCAGGGTAAGAGGAGGTAAAGAAGGAAGTGACGTCCATGCATGCAGCCCTGGTGGGTGGTACAGGGATGGGAGGGAGGAGGGCCCCATAAGACCCACTCCAGTCCCTCCAGATTCAAACCCACTTGTCCTGAGAGATGCAGCAAGTGGCGAGAAGTCATGTATGCATTGAGGAACCTCATCAGCACATCCTGTGTCTAAGACCATCCCTCACCATCTGCGCTCCCCACCCCCACCCCTACCCCCACTGTCTTTGACTTCTTTCATGCTATGGACCTAACTTCCTGAGTATGGAGAGTCAATGCAAGGGAGAGTCCCCACTGCCTCAAAACTACCACCTTCAGAAGGCTGAGTGTGGGGGATCGGCCAGAGGGAAGGCAAGAGGAAAGCTGTGCCAGACCAAACTGTAGGTCTGGGTTTGAATGGGCTCTGCTGCCTTCCCACTGTGCACCCTCAGGCAAGTTGCTTGACTTTGCTGAGCCTTAGTTTCCTCATCAGTAAAATGGGGGTAACAGTGGTTTTGACCATTCAGAGTTGTCACAAAGATCAAATGAAGGCATTGGGCTAAAGGGCACGTCATTCATAATAAACATTCAGTGAGTACCCGCTGTTGCTTCTCTTGAGGAGGCTGCTGCTGTGGGGAACAGGCCCACCTTCCTGGGGCCACAGAAGAAACATGTTCCTTCCATGAGTACTCCTTCCCGTTCTCCTTCTGCACCTTACTTCTGTTCCTTCCTCTCTTTCTTTCATCTTTTTTAAGATTTTATTTATTTATATATGTATTATGTATTTACATATTTATTTATTTGTATATTTATTTGTTTATTTTAGAGCTTTAGAGAGCCCATGGCAGGAGCTGGGGGGAGCCAGGGTCAGAGTGGGGGTGGGCAGGGAGGGGGAAAGAATCTCAAGCAGACTTGCACTGAGCGTGAAGCCTGAGGCAGGGCTTGATCCCATGACCCCGAGATCTTGACTGGAGCTGAAACCAGGAGTCCGATGCCCAACCCAGGTGCCCCATCTCTGTCCTCTTTCTAAGAAAGCTTCCACTGGCCCCTGCAGAGAGCCCACCAGTGCCAGGCACACCCTTGTCCCAAAATCTTTTTGGAGTATTTCCTTCTTTCCCAGAGTGAGGCCTCTTCTCTTAAAATGAGTGCCCTGCTTCTCCAAGTGTCTTTCCAGAAAGCTCTCTCTGCCCCTGACATCTCCATCAGAGAACGTGTCTGTGACCCTGGCACACTACTGTGCCTTGAGACAATCGGTCTGTGTTAGTGTTTATTCCTTCTGAGAGCCCAGAGTTGTAGGTGTCTGTGATTTAAAAGAGAATCTGGCCGCAAGCAAGTTTTTGTTTGTTTGTTGGGTTTTGTGGATGGTGGCGATGTTTTCGTTCGTCTTGTTTTGCTTCACCACCACTGTTGCTAGAGAGAACACTCCTTTTCAAAGACCAGGATAAGATCCTGTCCAAAAGGAAGACGCACAAGAGCAGGCAGTGTGAGTTCTTTCTCGAGAACAATCGTCCCCAGGGCCAGTTCTTTCTCAAGAACACTGGCCCCGGGGTCAGGGCACAGCTGGGCAGAGAGCACAGGCTTCAGAGGCCCACACAGAGCCTACACTGCATCGAACACCACCACTCCACAACTACGTGACCTTCGGGGAGTCACTTGGCCTCCTGTGCCTCATCCATAAGAAGGGATAATTGGTTCATTTGGGGGAACATGAGAACATGCAGATAAAGTCTTTAGCCCAGTGCCTGGCAGGCAGCAAGAAGTCAATAAATGCTAAGCTCTCATTATGACACATTCTAAAATTCAATCAGAACCTGTGCTTAAAGCGGCTGTCTTGGAATACATTGAAGAGGTCGGTGTCAGTCAGCTTGCCTCCTGGAAGTCACGTGTTCCACTCATCTGACGGTGAATGTCATAGTAAGCCCTTAGCAGAGGAGGGCACGCTCCCCCCCACCCGTCACTTACATACCATCTTTTGGGGAGTGGTGCTTGGTCACCGAGGCAGCAGACCTTCTACTCCAGGATCATCTAGAACCCCACAGATGTCACTAAATAGACCTTTGTGGTCATCACAGATCCCCCCTCCGGGGACCACCTTTACAAGGTTTGTCATTCCGGACTCCTGTCTGAGGCCGTGGCTGCCCCTTATCATCATCACTTTGAAGTGAAGGACCCGTTGGTCATATTCTCTGGCAAAGAAGGTGTGGGTGTGAGGGTTAAGCAGGACTTATGGGCTAACGCTGGCTGTGATCTTATCCCAGTGGGTGGCTAGGACCCTCTGGGTGTAGGGTGGGTGACAGCACCCTCAAACATTAGCCAGGAAGATGGAAATGGAAATGGCAGTGAGGGAAAGACAGCTGGACCCACCTGTATAAAGAAACAATCATTTTCCAGGGGTTCCAGATTGAACATAAAGGGAAATGATGGGTAGAGATAACCACAAGCCAATGACGAGAACCATGGGAAAAAAAAAAAAAGGCTATTCTCTACTGAGCCCTTTGTAAGCATTATAAGTACCCTATTCCATTCAGCTCTCACAACAACCCTTTGAGGTGGATACTGTTACTGTTTCCACTGCACAGATGAGAACCAGGATGCTCGGAAAGGTCAGGTAACTTGCCCAAGGACACAGAACAAGGATAGGATAGTGAGGCTATTTGGACCCAGGTGTGTCTGCCTCCAGACGTGGGGCTCCTAAACCCGGGCCCTTGCCTGAGCAACAACAGTGGAGGGCAGAGCTGTGGCTTGCCCAGTTTTCTTTCCCAGTGTAACCCTTTGGAACAACAACAAAAAAATCTTCTGCAGCCTCCTAGTATCTAATCAGATCGGGGTGGGCCTGCTGTGGTCAAAGAGGATTAGTGGCTTAGAGCCTTGCTCCTCTCCTCAGGGTCCTTAAAGACCTTTGAGCCCCACAGGACACAGACCAAAAACCTCTGCTGAGACTGGAGGACGATGGACCTCAGCGCTTCTGTTCTTTCTTTGCAATGGGAAACCGTGGATATTGGCCTTACAGAGTCGGGAGGGTCAGACAAGCTGACACCTAGGAAGTACCTACAGCTCCTCAGCCGCCATTATTATTATCCTGATATGTTTTATGGGAAAATGAACATTAATTCAGAGGGGGCTGTCATGGGTTGGATGGTGCCCCACTTCCTGGATCCTACGCTATCTTAATGGCCAAAGATATGATCAAATTAAAGACCTTGAGAAGAGCTTCTCCTAGATTATCTGGGTGAGCCCCAAATGCGGTCACGTACTTCCTTAAAAGAGAGGGGCAGAGGGTGTTTTGAGAGAGCAGGAGGCCGTGAGACCGTGGAGGCAGAGGCTGGAGTGAGGTGGCCACAGGTCAGGCGGCACCTGGAGCCTCGGAAGCTGGAAGAGGCCAGGGAGAGATTGTCTCCCAGAACCTCCAGAAGGAATGCGGCCCCGCCCGAACCTGGATTTCAGACTTCACTGGCCTCCAGGTCTAAGAGAGCAGACGGTTCTCTTTTAAACCCCGCAGCCTAAGGAAAGTAACAGTGGAGCTTGTGGCCCCAGCACAGCCCGGCCAGTCCCCAGTACCCACTGCATACGTGGGAATCGTTCCACACAAAGACGGAGGAGTAGGGCACGTTAGCAGAGCGACATGCCTCCTCCTTGGAAGTGGGCAAGCAGGCTTCGTCAGGATCCCTCTTGGCTCTTGGAAGGCCCTTCCAGCAGAACCTCCTGGTCACTGGAGGTTCCCGCTCAGATTTCCTTTCCCTCCTGAGCCTCAGCTCCGGCGATCACAACGATGAGTCAGTTATTAGTACTACCCGGATTGTCATTTCGACAACAGGCCTGCATTTATCTGTGGAGTCCAATGATGGCGCAGACAGGAGCATTATTTCTGCTGTCACCATTGAGCGTCATCACCATCCACATCCAGGCCTGGAGGGGGCTCTCAAGGCGAGCAGGAATGCCTCCTGGATCCTGTTCCCACTAGAGCAGCTCCCCACCCCCAACTTCCCTGCAGTGTTAACCTTCAACACGGGCCACCAAGTGGGGGGCCTGTATGGTCCATGGCCCAGCATGGGCCTCCCTGTTTCCTGCTGCAAAAATATCCCTCCCAGAGTGATTCCACAGCAGCCAGCCCGTGGTGACTTCTCCGTGAGCACCACCTGGCATTGCTTTTTCACCGACACCTCGGAGACTTGGCCAGACCCCCTCCCCCGCCCGAGTAGAGAAGCAGCCACTCTTTTTTGGCCACCATACCTGCTGAGGGCGTATCACGTGCTAGTTCTGCATTCACTGGTATAATCTGGGAGAGCTGTGCCAAAAGGAATCCCTGGTCTAGTTAAAATAATATGTTAGTTCGTGACTAGAATAAGGGATTATTGTTGGGTGAGAGGAAACTAGAATCTGAAATCAGAGGAAGCACATTCAAGGCTCAGCCCAACCCTTTCCATCTTTCCAGACGTATGAAAACCTGTGGCCTTCATTTTGCATTTAAAGGGAGAGAGGAGAGATGTAATGACCCCTACTAGATGGCTGAGAGGATTCAGTCATACCTATGGGTAAATCAGAAAGCATTTGGCAAGTGCCTGGTGTGTTTTGAGTCCTCAGATCAGGGCCAGGTTGGCCCAGCCTACACATTTTTCCACTACAGGACCACTGTGGAGGCTGGCTTCCTTGCCGTCTATTGAAGCTTCGAGTCCACAGAGACCTCCAGCCAGGCTCCTATCCCGTGTTGCCCCATCTCCCTTGTCATACATTGAATTTCAAAAGATGCTGGCTGGTTTTCTCTTATCTCTAAAAAAGAGCATTATGGTTTGAATCTCTCTTTCTGAAGGAACCAAATGCAGACATCAAAAGGAAAAGAAAAAAGCTCATGCCATCCCCAAGGACTGAGTGCTCACAGATGCCTAGGCTTGATCTGACCCTTTCCTGACCTGCGTGTTGGGAACAGCTGGGCGGAGCTGTACAGGGCCGAGACCCGCTCACCCTGGGAAGGGGTGGTGGGCAGCAGGAGGAGAGGAGAAGGTTAAGAGGAAAAGGTTAATGAAATGGATCACTGGTTCCTTGTCTCTGCTCTGAGCAGGACAGTCATGTGGCTGAACTGTGGGCTGGGCCCGACTTAGTAGCCCAAAAGAATGAATCTCCCCTTGGAATAGAGATCCACTGGGCAACAAGAGGAGAGCTGGGAAGGATGACGACAATGTGTCCACTATTCTCCGCCTTCAGAGAGGACGCATATCCACAAGTGTGGGAGAGTGCAATGCATTGTGAATATATACACTCAATGTATAATCCTTCCAGGTGTTTCTACCATAGCTTGCTCGCTACCTGTTCCGCTGTAGCAATGTCATTAAAAACCCCTAAATGGCAGAGACGATGCCCATCCGAATCCTTTCGTGCTGGACTCAGCATGCCATGTGCCAGCCGGCCCTTAGTGGACCTTGATGAGAATGGAAAGACTGAGTGGATCTCACAGTTTGGGGAACATAAAAACCACCTGAGAGGTTGTTCATTTGAAATGCTGATTCCTAGACTCCTTTTCTGAACATCCTGACACAGCAGGTTTGGTTTGGGCTTAGGAATTTGTATTTTGGGTTCTTTTTTTAACTTAAATTCAATTAATTAACATATTATTAGTGTATTATTTTCAGGGGTTATGAATCACTAAGTTCATCAGTTGCGTATCACACCCGGAGCTTATATCAAGTGCCCTCCTTAATGCCCATCACCCAGTTACCCCATCCCCTTCCCCCTCCCCTCCAGCAACTCTCAGTTTGTTTCCTATGATTTAGAGTCTCTTAGGGTTTTCTCCCTCTCTGGTTTTGTCTTGTTTTATTTTTCCCAAGTTTCTTTCTCTTAGTAACCAGAACCATGTTGTATATATTGTTCTTTGATGTGCTTGCTGGAGATGTTCTCAGCCTAGCACACTCCTTTTATACATTATATACTCCACTAAATTAGTGTCAACTATTTGGGTTGCTTCCTTCTGCTGTTATAATTATGCCTACTTCTCTGCACAAACTTGAACATGGGGTGGGAATTTAAGGGGAAGAGTGTCAGGTTGAGTCCTTGTTGATCTGAGCTGAAGGCATGTTGACTTGGCATTCAGCAAGTGGCTGGCTGTGCATGCTGACTTGGGAAGGAAGGTGGCTGGACTGTGGATTTGGGACCCACAGGCTGATGGCATCATGTGTGATGGGTATGTGGCTGGTTTTGCTCTTGGTCATGAATTCCTGTAACTTTTGTTTTTTGGGGAAACTCTCTCTCTCTCTCCTTCTATTCTGAATGAAAGCCTTGCTGGATAGAGTATTCTTGGCTGCAGATTTTTTGTCTTTTAGCACTTTGAATATATCATGCCACTTTCTTCTGGCTTGCAAAATTTCTGCTGAAAAACCCACTGATAACCTCATGGGGTTTCCCTTGTGTGTAACTGCTTTCCTTTCTCTTGCTGCTTTTAAAATTCTCTTTATCACTACTTTTGGCCATCTTATTTACTTTGTGTCTTTGTGCGGACTTTTTGGGTTGGTTTTGTTGGGGGCTGTCTGTGCCTCCTTGATCTGGATTTCTCTTTCCTTCCCCAGATTCAGGAAGTTTTCAGCTGTTATTCCTTCAAATAAATCTTCTGCCTCCTTTTCTCTCTCTTCTCCTTCTGGGATCCCTATCATGCAACTCATGCTTGACAGTGTCGCTGAGTTCCCTGGGTCTGTTTTCATTTTGCATTACATTTTTTCCCTCTCATCTGCTCAGCTTGATTACTTTCCATTACTCTGTCCTCCAGGTTGCTGCTACGTTCTTCTACTTCCTCTTGTTTGCTATTTATTCCAGGTGGCCTAGTTTTAATTTCACTTAGTAAGTTCATTTTCTGTAATTGGTTCTATTTTAGGTCTCCTATCTCTTCATGGAGGGTCTTGTGGAGGTCCTGCCTTCCTTTCTCAATTCTAGCAAGTATCTTTATGAGCATTACTTTAAATTAACTGTCAGACATATTACTCATCTCCATTTTGTTTAGGTCTCTTGCCCTGATTTTGTTCTGCCCTATAATTTGGGACATATTCCTCTGGCTCCTCATTTTGTCTATTGCTGTGTCTGTTTCTCTGTGTTGGGAAATCCAGCTATGTATCCCACACTTGAAAGTAGTAGCTTTGTGAAGAAGAGGTCGTATAGTACCCCACAGTGCAATGTCTCCTTTCATCAGAAAATGGTGCTTCAGGGATGTCTCCTATGTGTGTCGCTACAGGGGTGTTCTACTGTTGTGGCAGAGCTGTGTTTCCCTTCAGTCCAGCCTGCGATGGCTCTCTGCCTGCTGCAGGCAGCATCTGGTGCCTGCGGTATTGCGGCTGCCTTGGGCTTGAGCTACCTTGAACCAGGTGTTTTCTAAAGATGAAGTAGCACCAAACTGCAGGCCATGTTCCCTGTGTTGTCTCCTGAGAAGCTTTTATTGATGGGTGGGGCCTGCAGTCAGACTGATGTGTGGTTATGTTCCCCTTTCCCTGGAGCAGGACTCACTTGGGAGGGGTGTTGGTCCTATCTGGGCTGCGTGCACACTGCGGGGCCTGTGGCACTGCTTTGATGGGATCTTGCCAAGAACATATGGTTGGGGGTGGATCCACTTTGCTTCGGCCTCTTGTCTCCACCCAGCTGTGGAGAATCTGTGCTGCCAATCTTTGGGTCACTTGCCGGGTTACTATTCCGACGTGGGCTAACTAGGCGGCCGCACAAGGTGAGGCCAAGGCCCTCCTACTCTGCCGTCTTCCCATCAGCCCCTAGGAATTTGTATTTTTAAAAAGCTCCCAGGTGTTTCTGATCTAAATGGTTGCCAGGCTACCCTTCGAGGAACACTGATCCAGATCAGCCCTTCTCAAACTTGAACGTGCACATGAATCACCTGAGCATCTTGTTTAAATGCAGGTTCTGACTCAGAGATCTGGGGCCCAAGATTTTGCATTTTTTGCATGCTCCCAAATGTTGCTGGTGCCACCTGTTCCCACCCACACTTTGAGTAGCAAGGATCTTCCTTCTGCAATTACTGTGTGCCAGCTCTAGTGGGGCCTTACTCTAGACGGACTGTTCAAACATAAAGTGTCTACATTACCTAATATCTTAGATTATAGTCATGTACCTTTTGTTTTTAATTAAAATAACTATTTTTAATTGCCATTCAGATAGGTAATTTTTATACTGCAAGCACTTTAAAGAATAACTATCTAGGTACATCTGGTACTTTCTTGCTAATACTTAACACACAACATTTTCTATCGCTAAACTTTAAATGCACATTTGCTCCAACAGCCAGATTCTGATTAGTGTTAATGTATGGCTAGGGAAATTCAAGCCAGCTTGGCAACAAAGACCCCTCTGAATGAATGCCTTTCATTGTTGGCAGCTTTATTTTTTTTTTTTTTTAAGCAAGAGTCTCTTCTAGGACTGTTTTCTTCAAATCAAAATGAAGAGTTTAATTCATCAGTTAACACTCCATAGCAACTAGAAGGCTTTTGCTGCCTCCTCCAACTATTAATTCTCAAGACACAGCCAGGCAAGCCTCCATTAGCTGCAGCCTGAGAAACAACTACAAGGAACTTGGTTTTCCCACTGGGGTGATAGCAGGGTGAATAGGAAGTAAAGTCCGGCAAACAGCTCTATGGGGTCTGGAGAGAGTGTGTGACGATCTAGGCAGGCAAAGGGGTAAGGGGCCAACATAGCATGGCCTGTGTATCCTGACAGGCATGGGGCAGGTAAGGAGATTCCAACAGTGACTTAAATTAGAAATTCCAAGCAGATAGTCAAGGGAGATGCACCCAGCTAGAGTCTGGCCAGGACTCCGGTTGTACAGAGCCCTGGTCTGGAAGGACTGGACTCTTCTAAGCTGAACATGGCCATCTCCACCCTCGCAGGAGCTGTGACCAACAGGAGCCTGCCTGATCCTTGTCTTCACACAAAACCCTGCCCTTGGCCAGCCAAGACCTGTCTGCTCTCTTTCCCTCACCAGGGCCTGTGACCCGTACCTAGTCATCTGTGTCTTTCCTTCCTCATCCAATGCAGGCAGCAGGCCAGATTGCCTTAAAGCAGCTTCCTGCATACCTCATGTCCAATGAAGTGCTCAGCCCGAGCTTCCTCCTTGCTGGAGAAAACCACAGCCACCGTGACCAGATCTCAATGAATTCCTGTCGCCTCCCTTTCACCGGGCATTCCTGCAGCTCGATGGGCCTATCATTCAGCTCCTGTCAAATAGGGTAGAAGAACTAGAGCTCCCTGGGGGCTTAGGTGGTGGCCTGTGCTGCAGACAGCAGCCATATACTGTGTGTGTGCACGCACGTACACATGTACGCACGTGTATGTGTGCATGCCCATGCAAAACCTATCGCTAGGTCACAATTTATGGTTGTCGTCTTGTCTGACCTTGAGGTAGAGCCAATATCATGAACCCTGCTTTCTAGATGAGGAAACCGAATCCTAGAGAATGTAAGCAGCTTCCTTTATTAGACATTATGTTAGGAACTAAGAGAATAAAATATAGTCCAGAACTCGGCAGACCTAAGTCTTCTGCGCTCAAGGCTACACAGGTAATAATCATAATAATTCATTCTTTCAAAAATATTTATTGAGTTCCCATTGTACATCAGGCACTGAGTGTATATGGGAAAAGACAGACATGCTAATTAGTGTTTTTTGAGCACTTGGCCCAGCACTGTATTAACAACTTGACGGGAATTCTCTTAATCCTCTGCACAACCCTGCGGCAGGCATGACCAGGCTTCATGACTTGCCCAAGGACACCCACACCACTAGACAATGGCAGAGCAGGGATATGCCCTCAGATGGTCTGACTTCTGGTCATACTCCTCCCCACGGAGCTACACTAGCTCTCAGATGTTCTGTTCTAACCCAGGTCCGGTGCACCTTCTGCGGTCCCTGTGTTGCGGCCACAGAGCCCGCCACTCACTCCCTAGAGAAGATGCTCCCACCATCCTCACCCAGCCACTCCCAAGGGCCGAGAGGCATGCAGCCCCCGTTCCAGTTCTATGACCCCCAATGCCTGCCCCCATCCTGAGCTCAGCTCCCTGAGACAGTGCTGCCTACACCCCACTGCTGCCTATGCCTTGCCCCCGACAGACTCCCTGACCCCTGTCCTGGCTGCCCTGCTGGGAGGGCTCCACTCCAGGTGCAGAGTGTGTCTTCCTTGCCCCCGACAGACTCCCTGACCCCTGTCCTGGCTGCCCTGCTGGGATGGCTCCACTCCAGGTGCAGAGTGTGTCTTCCCTGTCCCCTCAGTTAATCCTGTTCCGCACCCCCCCCCCCCCCCCAGTTGGCCTGACTTCCCCCCTGAGGTGGCTCACCCTGCATGCCCCTTTTACCACAGAAAATGGCCATGGATTAGCTCCTCAGTTGTTATTTTGGCTTCTTCCTGCTTCCTCAAGCTATGACTTCCACACCCTCCTCTCAGCTATGAACCTCACTTCTTCTTCACCTGGGAGCAGACCAAGGTCTCTGGGCACCAGCTGTCCAGTCATTCTCTTCCACCTCACCCTGTCTTCTTACCCACCCTGCCCTCCTCTTCTCTTCTCTTAATTACAGGTGATCTGAGCTTAGATTGCTTGTACTTCAACTCTGTCCTTCCCATCCCCTATACATCTTGCCCAGGTCCCTCCAAATCCATTGCCCTTCTGGGTCTTTTCTCCCTACCCACAGACATGCCCAGGCCCCATAGTGTGGTGAAACTGTCACTTCACTCTGTGTCCCCTGGCCAGGATTCTAGGCCTTTCTGAGCCCTTCTGGTCCCACAGAGCTGCCCATTCATGCTCTGCTGCCCTCAACCTAGCTCCTCTCTCCTAAGGAAACAGCTTCCTTGAAGGTCATGAGTGCCTTCCAAGTTACCAAATTCCATTTGCTTGTTCCAGTCCTTGGTCTTTACTTTAAAAAAAAAAATGTTATTTATTTATTAGAGAGAGAGAGCATGAGAGGGGAGAGGCCAGCGGGAGAAGAAGACTCCCCTCCAAGCAGGGAGCCCAACGTGGGACTCGATCCCGGGACTCCAGGATCATGACATGAGCTGAAGGCAGTCGCTTAGCCAACAGAGCCACCCAGGCTCCCCAAGCCTTTTGGACTTCTTGAGAGCATTTAGCACTCTTGGCCATGCCTCTCTATTTAACCCTTTCTTTCTTGATTTCTGTGCCTTCTTGACTCTGCTCTATCTTAGGAGTCACTTGCTTGCAAGGAACAAAAATCTAGTCAAAGTAGTTCAGGGGTTTTTAAAATAATTCAGGGGACTTCCCATTCTTCTGCACTGTCATTTCAGTCTCTCCTCTGGCCTGTCTTCATGCGCTCAACCACCAGACAATGCTCTTCAGAACGGTGCTATTGTAATGGCACATCCAGACAGAATCCTCCAACAGCTCCCCATTTTCCACCAGATAAAATCCACAGTCTTAGCTTATGTGCCACATCTTCTGCAATCTTAGCTGCCATGTACTTTCCAGTTTGCCTTCTACTCTTTTCCCTGATTGTCCAGCACACATCTCTGCGTCATCAAGTTAGTCTACCCTCTATTCTCTAAGCATATGTTTGTTTCTGCTTCATAGCTCACACTATTACTTTTGTAAATGTCCAATTCATATATCTTCTATAAAAATCCTGTCCAGCGTGCCTTATTAGCACAGTAGGTAGCACGTCAGTCTCATAAAAATCCTGTACTTCCTTCAGGTTCTGAATCAGGTTCTGTACCTCTCTATCAGGGCTTTACCCCAGGAGAAAGCTTGGGATTGGGACCACTCCTTATTTGCCATATTAGACTGGAGTTGCAAATTATATCGTGGGCCATGCAGAGTGCCCATCCTGGAAACAGAATCCCAGAAGGATGGAATATAGTCCACCATTGGAGAATGACTGGCTTATCTTTTTCACTCTTGCATCCACAGGTTACTGGCCTTGCTATTCTGCCTCTAAATTGGCCCACCTCTGTAACCAAAAGAGAGACAGAGACAAAGACTAACATCTTTTTATCTAAAACCTTCTAGGTAGTTATAGCATGAGGAAAGAAAGTTTAACTAGACATCTAAAGTATTTGGGGACCAAACAGTTAAGTGATTTGCCTGAACCCATGGAAAGTTGATCACAGAGTTGGGCCAGAGCTCACCTTGTGTCCCCCCCCACCCCCCACACCAGGCTCCTCACTGCCAACCCTCTGTGCCCTCTCGCCTCCTTGCAGCTAGCAATGGAGGAGTGGGCAGGAGGCCAAGAACTGGACCCATTTCCAGAACATAGTGAGTCAGACAGTCACTCCACTTTCTGTGTTTACCTCTTTCTGGGGCTTCTGTAGGGGAGTGGAGAGACCTTGAGATAGATCTAGAGGTCACAGGGATTCGACGGTGCCAGAGAATCATTGCCTTTCATCAGGAGGCCCTGGCAAGTCTCTCTCTGGAATGTACCGACCCAGATGAGTGACTGTCTGTCTGGAGACACATCCCTCATCCTTCCTGGCACTCCTTTCCCTGAAAATATGTAGCTCCTGAGGCGCTGCTCTCACTAGCTCTGGTGCTAGCTAAAGGCTGTTGACCACAGGCTCCCCGCTCCTGAGGATGGGCACGTGACTCAACCTGAACTAATCAGAGCCCTGTCCCGGGACCTCTCCCATGGGAACTGACGGAAGAAAGCTTCTGCCATCTGTGTATAAGCTGAGGGGCCAGGCTGAGAATGTTGCCACAGGTCAAGCCTTGTGGAGGAGGACGGTGTGAGAGAAGGAGGCCAATAGAGGAAAAGGAGAGGAGAAATGAAGTCTAGACAGACTTCCGGTCAGAACCCTTGTTCTGGTCACCCTGAGGCCTGGCTGCACCCTTTCGGTTCTGGCAGTTTGACATCTGAGAACTAACCTCCTTAGTTCAGGTGGAGTGTTTGCCACTTGTAACCATAGAATCCTGATTAACACAGTCTCCATCTGTCACCTGGATCCCTCTTTTAACTATTTATGGAATTCCTGCCTCCCTGTCTTCCTCTTCTCTTAAGATAAACATGCAGTGAGGAATAGAGTCATGGTCATCACGACCATCACCATCAATATCATCACCATCATCATCATCAACAACAACAACAATGGCTGAGCACCTGCCTCTTCCTGGCATTGTCCTAGGTACCATGTGGGAAAGAGCTGCACACCGTAGTCCTCTGCCTTCTGGGTGCTTCCATGCTCATCAAAATATAAGAAATTCCAAGGGCATATAAAGCACATGCTGAGCACAGATCTTTTTTAGAACAAGGTGTAAATCAATCAGTCGGCGTGGAGTTTTTACAGAACACAGACACTCATCACGACAGATTATCCTGACCTTTTGGTGCCAAACATCCCTTTCTTGAAAAACCATCCCCCACTTAGGACAAAAGGTTTTTGTCCTCTATCTTAGAGTTACCTTCTTCTTCTTTGCACTTATTTATGGGGTCTTCTCCGACCTGGATAGCTCCAAATTCAGGATCAAATTAATTTGTTTGTTTTCTGGGATGCCCTTTCCAGATGTACCCAACTTGCTCCTTATAAAATCCTCAATCCCAGAGTTCTTATCATGCCTAGAACCCTCCCACTACCAAACTTTCCATTCCTTAAAGCTAATATCTGGCCTCTGGATATATCCTCTTCCAGGATACAATCTGTGCATCTCCTGTTTAAATAATTTCCCATATGTTTTCTGGTCCTATTTAACCTCAGTGGCTTTCAAACAATTAAATATGTAAAAAGGGGAAAAGAGCATTATATATTTTCAAAGAAATGATCTGTATTCAAGGTCATATATTCAAAATGGGAAACGGTTAGATTTGTCTAGAAATTAAAGAAGAATGAAAAGGAGAGGTAGAAAAGCAGGGATGTCCAGAATCCTTTTCTTTCTTAGTACCCTTCCACCCTCAACCGTTGCATAGATCACTAGCTATTCTGAGATCCAAGTATCAGCCCAAGGAAGGCCTGGGGAGACCTGCCTACTGTAAACTGAAATGGCTGACTTAGAGAATCCCACTGATTTATAATACTGTTTCCTACTTGCCAGGGATAAGTTACTCTAACCCACTGAGGTCTGAAATGATAGGTCATCATTATCTGCTTCCTCTTCCAAAAATTTAGAAGCTGAAAAACAATTTCTTATTTCTCACCATTCTGTGGGTCAGGAATTTGGGCAGGGCTCCTCTGGGTCATTCTTCTGCCCCACAGGACATCACCTGCTGTCACTCACTTGGCTGCATTCAGCTGTAGGCTGGGCTGGGCTGGGCTGGTCTGGACAACCCATGATGTCCCCATGCACGTATCTGGTGCCTAGGTGATCTTCCACATGGTCTCTCCATGGGGCTAGACTGGGCTTTCTCAGAGCATGGTTTTCTCAAGGTAGTCACATTTCTTACATAGTGACCAGCTTTCCGCAGAGACAGGAGTTGCTGGCAGACCTTGTAAAGGCTGGGCCCTGAACTGTCTCAACATCACTTCCATCTGTCATATTCTACAGTCGAGGCAAGTCACAAAGCCAGCCCAGATTCAAGGGGAAGAGAAAGGGATTCCACTTCTTGATGGGTGAAGTAACATGTGCTTACAAAGAAGAAAGAAAATGATGGCAGTCATCTTTGGAGGCTATCTACCACACCCCATTTAACCCTTTCACTCACTTAAAGGGCACATGCATTTGCTCATTTCTTAGCCTTAGGTAAACCCCTACACATGGGACCCTGTTCTCATCCTGGGCAACTCTTCTCAGTCTCTTTTATTTCCCCTGGCACATTATTTTGCCTCACGGTCTCCATCCTAAGAACTGACATCTTCCTTACATTCCACCTATACTCATCCTCAGTTACTGGTTTCAGAAAACTGTATGTTCCCAAGTGCAGACCCCAAATTAATTTTTACTAAAACTTATTCTAATTTTGTGTTCTAATAATGATCACTTAGAACATGTAACATACCCACCATAGGAGGCTGATGATCCTTTATTAAAGATTTATTTATTTACTTTAGATAGCATGTGAGAGCACAGCGGTGAGGGGCAGAGGGAGAGAGAATCCCAAGCAGACTCCATGCTGAGCACAGAGCCTGTCTCGGGGCTCGATCTCACAACCCTCGGGTCAAAATCCCAAGATCACAACCTGAGCCAAAACCCAGTCAGACAGTTAACCAACTGCCACCCAGGTGCCCTGAGGCTGACAATTCTTTCAGTCCTTAGAAATCTTTTTCTGCAAAGAGCCAAATGGTAAGTATTATCAACTTTGGAGCCATATAGTCTGTTGTGTAGGAAAAGCAGCCGTAGATAATACATAAATGAATAAACATGTCTGTGTCTCAATAAAACTTTATTTACAAAAATAGGTAGCAGGCCATATTTGGCCCAAAGTCCATAGGTCTGCTGATCCTTGCTTTAGCTTAAGTGACAAGTACGTCTTTCAGTTTATTTTCTCTAATGATTAGCTGTTTGACTTTCAGAAAGTCACTTTCCTCTGAAAGTCACTTTTTTTATCTATAAAATAAGGATACTGTGGAAAAAAAAAGGGGGGTATTGAACAAGAATAAAATAGTTCCTTATGCCCATAGTTGTGAAAATGCCATACATCTTGAAAACTTTTAAAGGAAATGCCCAAGATGGCCACAGGATGGGTTGTTTCTCTGTGATGATATCCCAGAGTCCTATTAGTACTTCTCTGACTTTGCATCCTTCCCAGAGTCTCTCTGTTTGTCTTGGTATGTGTGCGTATCCCCTTTCCACATGCGTCTATCTGGCCATTCTCTTTACCTGTGTTTATGTGTGTGGCTTTCTCTCTGTGCTCGGGGTCCACTGTCCCTCAGTTTTCATTGGTGTGCATTCCTTTGTGTCTCTATCTTGTTTCTTTGTGTCTGGATACATCTGTCTCTTCTTTCTACCCTGCCTCTCTCCCGTGACTATAATGTTGAATAGCCATCTATTTTTCATTCTTTCCCTTTTGACTGGAAAAAAAAGTTTCCTAGTCTTAATTTTTAAAATAGATATAGCATATTTTATATATTCAAATTTTTAAAATTTCCATTTACCTATGATGAGTTACTTAGCACAATATCTAATATTCAGTAGGTACCCAATAATTATTATGTCCTTTGATCTGGCTTCCCTTTGTGTAACTGCCTAAGTGACCTTTTTTTTCCGCATGGGTCAATGATTCTCAGCAGGAAAAAAGGTAGATCCTCTGTATCTATCTATGACACTTTGTTGTTCTCTCTGATCCTCACCCAGGGCGCCAGCCCTCGGCCTCCTCTTTGTCATGACGCTGTCTGTGCCTGTCTTTTGGGAACTAATGAAGGTGCAGAATCAAAGTTAATTTTTTGCTCAGCCGCCCCGTGGTGACCCTGTACCTTCCACAGGCTCCTTCTCTTTTGTTCACCCTGCAAGTATTTAGTGAGCGCTTGCTATGTACTCAGTCATGGGGAGACAGGCATGAACAATGCAGACAGTAGTCTGTGCCCTCATGGAGCTTATGATCTGCTGGAAGAAGTGAGCAGAAAATAGGTACCTGAACAAGAGAGGGACAGTGGAGGCAGTGATTGGGATACCGACCAGGGGATGATCTCTCTGAGATACTTTCAAGGCAGGACCTAGAGTATAAGTAGGAGCCAACCTGGGACAAAGCAGGAGGGAGGTGGAGGGAGAGTGTCCTCATCAGACAGAGCAACCCTGCAAGAGGGCACAGGGTTGGGGCTGCACCTGCTGGAATGCTGGGAGCTGGGTGGACACCAGTGTGGTTGGAGGAGGTCAGCGAGCTGACAGCAGACTGAGCCAGGCTCCCAGGTCAGTGCAATAAGGGCTCATTCCAACCTGAGGGGAAGCCTCCGATGGGTTTTGGGCAGGAGAGGGGCTGATCTGGTTTATGTGTTTAAAAGATGACTCTGGCTAGTGTGGGGGGGCTTAGATTTCAGAAGCTGGTGAGGAAGCCGGCAGAAGGAGACTCTTCAAAGATGGTGAGAGTAGGGAAGGAAAGAAGAGAAAGCCTTTGGTAATATTTTAGGAGGTAGAAATGACAGAATTGGCAGACGAATGAGATGTGAAGACAAGGAAGTGGGAGAACCAAGGCTGGTGCCGGGTTTCGGGCTTCGGTACTCAGGTGCCCATTGCAGGGAGGAGGGGGGCTGAGCAATTCTCATCCCATTTTGGGGCATGAGAATTGGGCATGGACATTCCATCAGAGATGAGTGTAGAGCGTGCAAGGGGAGACATCAAGCAGGCAGGCAGATATAGGAGTCTATACTCGGGACTGGGGACTTGGGTTGGGGATAGAAATTTGGGAGTTGTCAGTCATGGGAATGGACTATCCCCCAGTGCAAGGGGATAGAGAGAGGAGCAGGGGGCCCAGGAATAGGACTGGAGACTCCACCATGAAGAGGGCAGAGCAAGGAGGAAGAACCTACCCAAAGGAAAAGGATTGGGAATCAGAGAGACGGCCCCAGTGGGCAGGATGCATCCTCAAAGCCAAGAGGACAGAGTGTTTTAACAGGGACCCATGCAGTGGGAGCCCAGATTGTGAGCCAGTGTGCCAGAAACTGCTGGAGGCTGGGGGAGAGTGGGGCAGAAAACCTGTCCCTGGATGTGGCCACCTGAAAGCCCCCTATGGCAGTAACAAGGGTGGCTTTGCTGGAGTTGGGGGGAATGTGGATCAGGGTAGGGTGAATGGGTGGTGAGAGAGTGGAGACAGCCTGGGAAGACAGGTCTTCTAGAAGTCTGGTTATGAAGGGCTTTAAATAAAGAAACATACCCATAGAGGATGAGAGATCAAGGGTGGGATCTTTGGGATAAGAAATACTAGAGTGTGTTTGGAAACTCTCAGAATGATCACTGGAGAGTGAGAGATTGGGCCTCAGCTGTTGTGTTACTTTTCACAATGATGAGAAGTTATCATTGTGTAACTCTTCACAGTTTACCAAGTGTCATCACACCCACTGTCTCAGCCTCACGGCCAGGCTATGAGGTATGCGGCAGCCCTGAGTTAAGAGGCAAGGCACAGCCTTGGGAAGGGGCGGGGCCAGACCCTTGTGCCCACACTGTGCTCTGGGCCCCTCCCTGTCCATAGCAGTCCTGTCCCAGGGGACTGGCGCCACACTGGGACGACGCTCACACAGCATGGGCTGTACCCTGCCAGTGTCCCTCAGGCCCTGTTTCCTGCTACCATCCAGCCAATCCCTTCTGCCTGCAGGCCCAGCTTTTGATATTAAGAAACCACGGCTACTATTCAAGAGCACAGGACACTGTCCCAGTCCCTAAGCCCATCTAACTGAGCCTCAACACCTCTTGAAATTCTGGAAAAAAACAGCAATCTCTGGCAGGTGTCAGAGAGAGGAAACGTGACCTTTCACATCCCTCATGTCCAGCCCCCCAGGCTTATCCAACCCCCCAGGCTTATCAGCATGGGGACTGTCACACAGAGGGACTGTGACTGGGTTAGTGACTGTGGCTAACCTCTGGACCGCAGTTTCCTTTTCTAGAAAATGCCTCATCTACCCTCTTTCTGTGGGGCTCAGGTGAGACAAAGCATCTGATAGTGCTTTCAAGAAGCACAGCCCTCTGGGACCGTGGTGTCTTGTGAGGAACAGCAGGGATGGCAGCAACCAGAAGATCCAGAGGCTGGGAGGACTAGTGCGTGGCACCCAAGGCAGTTTCTGTCCCTGGGGGCTGGAGCCAGCTGCTGACGGTGCTGGAACCCAAGTGTTCTGTCTCCCCTGCCCAGACACGTCCATGGGTCGTGCTGTGCCCTCGACTCGCAGCCCTCAAACGCTGTTCGTCAAGGCGTCCAAGGCGCGACCTTCCATTGCCGGGTGCTGACTCAGCTCCCAGTGAGCTCTGTTTCCACCCTCCCTCACACACTGTGGGTGCCAGAAGGCGCCCGGCCAGTTGCTCAGCATTCCCCAAACTTCACGGGCTCTGCATCTCGGTGACAAAGGAGAGGGCCAAGTTGGATCCATTTCAGGAAAGCAAGAAGTGATTTCTCTCAAAGACCTTGGAGAGGTCTTTCCGCCCACCCCATCCCCACCCCCAAAGCGTTCTCAGCCAGGACAGCCAGAGGCCGGCAGCTGAACGTCACTCAGGATGTACACGCTTAGGTTAAAACAAAGGCAGGAGGCCAGGACTAATGGATGGACATTGGCCGGGTTCCTTAGGAGAGCCTGGCAAGCCGGTGTTCCCTAGAGGTCGGAGGAGGCCTTCAGACATTCACGGCCATACTGCTGGAGGGTGACCTTGGGTACAGTGCTTTCTCTAGGTCAAAAGGCAATGGGAAGAAACCAACAGTGTGACACCTAAGCCCTATGACTCAGAATAGACTCTGAGGTTTCATTCATTCAGTCATTCAACAAGTATTTACTGAGCCCCTAGTGTGTGCCAGGAACTGTTCTAGGCCCCGGGGAACAAAACAGACAAAAAGTTCTGCACTCGTGGAGCTGATACTCCAGTGGGATCAGACAGAGAAGAGAGAGCTAAACACGAAGACAGAGAGTTGTCAGCTGCTGGTAAAAGCTTTGCGGGGAGAGAGCAGGGATGAGGGATAAGGAGCACGGGGAGAGGGTGGTGCTTGCAGATTTCAGGAATGTGTCCAGGCAGGCCTTGCTGAGAAGCAGCAATGGAGCTGGGACCTGAACTTGGTGACAGAGGGAGACAGCCATGTGGGTATCTGGAGGAAATGCATTCTGGGCAGAGGGACTAGCAAGTGCAAAGTCCCTGAGGCAAGGACGTGCCTGGGCTTCAGTGCAGCAAGGAGACTGTGTGGCTGCGGGAGAATGACAGAAGAGATGAGGACAAATGCGCATTTTAATCTTTCACATTGCGTTCCTTCGAGAAGGAACTCCAGCAGGTCCACCTACAGACTTTAGATGTGTTCGCAATCTCCCATCTGAGATGCTTACTTTACACCATTGTTTAAATGCTGGGACTCTGTCAGGAAAGTCATCTCAAACCTCAGCAAGAAAGCCTCTGCGCCTCCAGGGCTCATTTGCCCAGAAAGAGCCTGGGTCCCAGTCCTAGCACCTGACACCTAACTTGGGGAAGTGCATTCACTCTCTCAGCCTCATTTTACCCCAACACAGCTTTTCAGTTACCTCATCTGCAAAATGGGTTAATAATACAGCCTCCCATGCCTACTCTTCTTGCTTATTAGATTTAAATTAGCGAGATTACAAATAAGAAAGTGTTCTGACATTGAAATGCGCAAGGGAGATGTAGGGGGTGGTCGTTTCCTTCTCGAAGCCTATGGCAAGGCTGCCCGTCTCCCCGCGCCACCCTGCTTTCCTATTGTGTCCCACGTGGGCCCAGCTGACTCTTACTTTGAGTGAGTCTGTAGCTGATTCAGGGACACTCACCAAACACCCAGGAACCCCTGAGGCGAAGCTGTCGGGGGTCCCCCCAGAATGTCCCAAGGCTGAATTGCCCCACACTTGACCTGTCTGGGAGGATTCTAAGCCCCACTGTGGGACGGGAGGACACCAGGTGAGCCCAGCTGCTCCTCAACACCCGCTCCTTGCTCCTCCTCCAGGTACAACGGCCCCAACCTGGTTCTGAAGTATGACCGGACCCAGAAGCGACTGGTGAACATTGCAGTGGATGAGCGCAGCTCCCCCTACTATGCCCTGCGGGACCGGCAGGGGAACGCTATTGGGGTCACGGCCTGCGACATTGACGGGGATGGCCGTGAGGAGATCTACTTCCTCAACACCAATAATGCCTTCTCAGGTAAGGGGCTGGAGCCTCGGGCCCCTTCCTGCTTCCCACACCAGCTGGGGGAGAGGGGAGCCGTCCTCAGGTTATTCTGTCACAGGCTCCCCCAGGCATAGGTAGGACCCTGCTGCCTCCAGGAGCTCGCTGCGTCCTAGCAGAGACCCCCGAGAGGATCCCTGGCCTCCCTCAGACTTTCCGCCATCTTCATCTCCCAATCTGAGCAGCCTCCCGGCCCCGGTCTTCCTAACCCCTCCCCCACCCCCAACTGCTCCTGCCATTGCTCTGCCACTCAGCCCTTCTCACTGGACAGATGGCCCTGGAATCGCCCTCCATGCTGCTTCTAGGGGACCTTCCAAAATGCTTTGAAAGGGCCCCCCACCGCTTTTAGCTGAGCTCATTTATTCACTCCACAAATTCCTGCTGAGCACCTACTCCCTTCCAGACTAGAGACACTAGCTGCTGGGGAAACAACTTGGAAGCAGACAGACCTTGAGGTCCTGGAGCCTTTCCCGGCCTAGGGAGTCTCGGCCGACTTACCTGGGGGTCTGGTATGAATGGGCATTCGGACACAGCAGGTCCGGGCGCTGCCCAAGGTCCTGCATTGCTAACACACCCTCACGCTGGAATGCTGTTGCTGGTCCAAGGACCACCCAGGGATGGCTGAGGGACACTGATGCCAGAGGCTGAGTGACAGTAAGGGTAACGGTAGTGGCTAACTTAAGTATGCCAGGCCTGGATCTGAGCCCTTCACACGAATCGTCCCACGGGAGCCTCACAGCAGCGCACTTAGGCAGGTTCTGGCATCCCACTTTCCGGCTGAGGAGACTGAGGCACAGAGGTCACATGACTGGCACAAGGCCACACTACTTATAAGTCCCAGGACTCAAACCCAGGGGTCCAACTCCAGATCCACCCTTTAATTAAGATACTCCATGGCCAGAGCGCCTGGGTGGCTCAGTCAATTAAGTGTCTGCCTTTGGCTCAGGTTGTGATCCCAGGGTTCTGGGATCGAGTCCCGCATTGGGCTCCCTGCTCAGTGGGGAGTCTGCTTGTCCCTTCACCCCTCCCCCCTGCTCATGCTTTCTCTCTCTCTCTCTCAAAAAAATAATACTTAAAAAAAAAAAAAAAGGATACTCCACGGCCTTACTCAATTCTGTGTTCTCAGGGCCTAGTGGAGAGCCTGACTCATAGAGGGTGCTCAGTGTTGCACATGTTGGGGGCTGTGTTCTTGGGCTAAAAATCCAGGTCATTCCCAGCCCCTGTCCACATTCTCAAGCCTAAGCTCAGCGCCGTAGAACAAAGTCCACTCCCATGGAGCCAGAACATCTGCAAGGAAGTCTCAGGCCACGGTGTCCTCCTAAACCATGCAGAGCCTCATGTCCCTGAGGGGCCAGGTGGGACACGCATTGGCCTCTTCCAGACGATGACAACATTTTGGGTTGGTCTAGATGATACCCTGCAGTTCAGACCTGTGTATTTTCCATCCTGGTCCCTTCTGATCTCCCAGAGGCAGAGGACTGCCTGGCTCTGGGGATCGCCTTCCCTGCCTCTTTCCCAACACACACCCACACACACACGCTTTCCCTTAGCCCATAATGTTACACACACACACACACACACACACACACGCTTTCCCTGGGCCCATAACGTTGCCCCTATTGGTTTTTGAGGCCAGGCCAGGATCCACACCCGAGACTGCCCCTGATGTCAAGCCCCGCCAGTGGCATGAATGGCAGGGGAAGAGGTTGGGGCCTGTTCCAGGGGCAGGGGCAGGGGCAGGCGGGGCTGACTGGCTGACAGCCAGCCCTGTGCAGCCAAGAAACAATGAGCCACAGCCCTGAGTGGTGTTTTATGGGTTTTCATCTCATCTTGCCACCAAGTGAGGCCTGAGAGATAGTAATTATCCCTACACAAATATCAGGGCATGATTACCCAGCTGGATTTACTGCCCTCTCTCCAACTAAGCCAAGATTGGATTAGGACACAATTAATTGATGGGCTGATCAACCCTTTAAGTTGATCAAGGTCAGGAGGGGAGCAGCAGCAGGGACAGCCGTGGAAGGGGTGAGTCTCCAGAAAGAGGCAGTAGGGCAGGGAAGCAGAAATAGGGAGAACTGTGGAAGAGGGGTGGTGTTGAACATGGGCTTGGCAGGCGGGATGCCAGAGGAAGGGGACAGACTGTCCTCCCCACTCACCAGGCACTGAGCACCTGGGAGGAGAGGGTTCAGTGGCTCTGAGGCTGGAGACCCTCCCACGCTTTTGGAGCGTTCCATTGCAAAGCCGGGAGCAGGGGTGCTCAGCTCGAGCTGCACATTGGAATCTCCTGGGGAGCTCTTAGCACTCCTAGTTCCCAAGGTGCACCCCAGTCCAGTCCAATCCAAACCTCTGGGGTGAAACCCAGCTATCAGACTGTAATGCTTTCCAAGTGATTCCCAGGTGCTGTCGAAGTTGAATGGCGACCCACCCCCCCACCAGTCATGTCAGCTCCCGGGTCAGCCTTGCCTCACCAAAGTTCCACTCAGTCATGAACCTATTCATTCACTGCACAAATATTGACTGAGCACCTACTGTGTGCCAGGCACTGTTGGAGGCACTGAGAGTGCCCCCTGAATGAAACTGACAAAAACCCTGCCCTCCTGAAATTTACTGTCCCCAGTGCTGCCTTATAGTTCTCTAGGTACCTGATTCTCACCGACTTGAAGCTCCTTGAAGGCACAGTCTCTGTACTGGTGCCCCAGACCCAGGTAGACCTTGAAGGTCCTGAGAGCACGACCTAAACTTGATAAGTAAATCCAGGAAGAACAAACAAGCCATGATCCATCAGGCATGAGAGAAGTTTTGCCAACAAAGGGAGGACGAGGGGAGGCAGACAGCATGGAGCCCCCCCACCAGAAGGTCCTGGGTTTCGGGGCACAAATGTTCATCTGGGAGAGGCTGGAGCTGGGCCCCCAGTGCTGGGGGTGACCAGTGCCCAGAAGCCTCCGTTCCAGACGTGCACCTCCCGGTGACCTTCTGTGGGTTCGAGGGAGGTCTGTGGGTTTGAGTTAATTTTGCAGTTGAGTGATTCAATTGATTCATCGACAGTGGGCAGGGTGTGGAGCTGGGACATTTGTGCCATCTCAGCACTTCCTGGGGTCCAGCTGGCACAACACTCAGCCGCTGCCACCTGCCCCCTGTGGGCAATCTGAGATCCCCTCCAGGAGCCCTGCCAGCCCATGCCTGATCGTGGCATGTGCCTGGGGGCTCCTTCAGCCTGTGCTGGGGCATTGGAGGGACCTGTGGAAGAATGGCCCTGTCCTCTCCCTCAGCCAGCCTTTGGGATGTTGGAAGAGGGTTGAGACCCTATATCCTGGCAGTGGGAGTTAGTCTGTATGACCCTGAGATCTGCACCTTACTCACTGGGTGACCTCTCTCAGCCTCAACCCTATCATCTATAGAATATGAAAAATCATATCAACTTCATAAACTCAACTCCCTCCAGCAGCTCCATAGACTATGCCCAGAGTCTCTGCCATGGCCTACCGTACCCCTCCTTGATGTGAGCCCTAATGCCTTTCTGATTCAGTGCCTACACCCTTCCTCTTGCTCACCATGTTCCCACCGGAGGCTTTCATGCTTGCTGTTCCCTCTGTCTGAAATGCCTTTCCCACCACTGTTCTCAGGGCTCACTCCTTCCCTTCATTCAGGCTCATCCTCAGATGGGGTCTCACCTGAACACCTGAAAAGCATAGCCGTATATCTCTCGATGACCTTAATTTGCTCTATTTCCCTTCAGAGCACACAGCCCTATCTGAAAGTAGACTATATATTTGCTTGTGGTTCATCTCTTCTGCTCTGCTAGTCAGCCTCACAGGGATAAAAACTTAGTCTTGTTTGTCACTGTATCTCCAAGACCACTTAATGTCACTTAATAAACATTTAATACAGACATTTGAATGAATAACTGAGACACTGAACGAAAAGCACTTATAATGGTATCTAGGACTTAATAAGCACTCTCCAAACAGTAGCTGTTATAATCCGGCAACGTGAAGAAAGCCAGAAGTGTCCTGGATGGTGGTGTCAGGCCTCCCTCCTGGCCCATGGGAGAGAGACTCGAGGAGCAGAAACAAAAAAGGACCATCCCGTAAAAAAGATACCACTCAGAAAAGGATACCAGGAGGGCCTGGGTCAAGGACTAAGAATTAGAAAACAAGGAGGAGGGAGGGACCAGAGGAAGATCAACCACGATCCCAAGAAGGCCTGGCCAACGAAACCAGCTTATGGCTTAACTGACATGGAAACTGACCAGCCAGTGTGGTTCAGGCAACACCTGACTTGGTGAAAACCAGGTGGGAGAGCACATAGGACGAAGGGAGACAAGAGGCTGGTTCCAGCACCTCTCTCAACATCCAAGAACACAGGACCTCCCGCAGCTTCCTCTAGGGGTCTGGCGCTGGTCCACCACTGAGCTTTGTGGCCCAAGCTCTCCGGCAACTCGAGACCCTGGGGTCATGGTCAGCAGGAACTGCGAGCCCCACCCCTTACATGAGGTTCACTCCCTCCGTTCAACAGAACAGTCACTGATAATCTGCTGCCTTCCATCTACATACAGCTCCCTCCTTTTCTCCACTTACAGTAGCACACTCCGCTCGCACTGCTGCTCCTTGCTTGTTTCCACCGACAGTTTCGGATATGATGTCACAGCCACACGCAGACCGCTTGCTCTTTCTTGGGATGCTGTATTGTACTCCACTGTGTTGATTTGCCCGTCACTGCACTGGTCCTCTGTTGATGAACACTGAGATGACTTACCAAGTGAATAAGCTTATCTGGCACGCCGTGGTCCACCATCGCAGGCGTGTCTGTAAGGGGCGTCGGGAGGAGGGAATTGCTGGATCAGAGGACAGTCCTGTGACACTCGCATAGGCCCTGCTGCAAGCGAGCATCTCCTAACATTCTCATCAACACAGCGTGCCATCATTTTTTTTAATATTGCCAATCTGATAGGAAAAAATTGGTATCTAAGTGTAGTCTTAATTTTCATTTTTCTCAAAACTAGTGAGGCTGAGCATATTTTTATATATTCGAATCTCTTGTCTGCTCATTGCCTTTGCCCGGTTTTTCTATTGATTATTGGCCTTCTTCTTATTGATTTATAACACCTTTTTATAAATTAGGGAAATGAGCCCTCCGTCTGTAATGCATGTTGCAAACACTTGCCCCTGGTTTGTCATTTGTGTTTTGTCTTTGTTCCTCATGGGCTTTGCAATGCAGAAAATTTTGATTTTTATGAACTTGGATTTATCACTCTTTCCTCTGATGGCTTCTGGGCTCCGTGTCACCCTTAGGCTGTCGGCAGGGACTCCTGTACCCTGGCGGAGAGGAAGAGTCAGTCACTGTGCCAAAAACGAAAGGCACTTGGGGACAGGTTGTACTCCCGGCCTCTGCCCACACCACAGGTGGGCCGGCTGCTTTGGAGAGCACAGCCCTGGTCCAGCGGCTCCCTCGCCAGCCAGGTCCAGCGATGCCCAGGCCTTCTACATCTCGCTACTGGCAGCAGCACTGGCAACAGCTAGAAGCTCTTCAGAATGCGGACTGTCAGGGCCCTACTCCAGACCTACTGGACCAGAATTTGCACTTCGCCAGAATGCCCTTGACTTCCTGTGTCTGGGAAAGCCTGAGCCACATGGTGCTGAGTCTCCAGCTTCTTTCCTAGTAGGCTTCCAGGTCCTCCTCGTTCCTCGCCATGCTTTCCTGGGATGCGACGTTCTGGTCTTCAGCTCCCCCAGCCTGGCGCCATTTGGGAAGACAAGCTCATGACCTGCTCAGCTTCCCCGCCCCCATCCCCACGGGGCTCCTTTTGCATGTGGGCCCATAAGAAGTAAGGATGGACGAGGCTGTCAACACACTACCATAAACTGGGACCCCCAAAGGCCATTTTCTCAGTCCTAACACAGAATGAGTTTTCTTAGGAGCCAGGGACTAGACTGCCCTCTGCCAGCCCCCACTCCAGCTCTCTGACTTGAAGGGGGGCAGGGGAATGCTTTGCAGTCACACCGCAGTTTGAAGCTCAGCTTAGCCACCAGCTGTGCAACCTCAGGCGAATGACTTAACCTGCAGAGTCCCAGTCTGTAAAATGACAAACCTGTCTTCCCGACACAACTTCAGAGACATCTAAATGAGCTAATGTGAATGAAGCACCTGGCAGGGGTTGGTCAGGTTTCCGCTTTCACCCAGGGATGGAAGTGGGAAGACTCGGGTCAGAAATTCTATCAGGGTCAGGGGGAGTCTGGCTCCCTTCTTTATTAAAATGCCCTTTGTCTGAACTAGTTCTTTCTTCCCCTGAAGCCATCACTGCTTCGTAGGCTTTCCATTGACTAGGTCTTGTAAAGCATATTACTCTCTGTGTCAGTTTATACAGTTGCTTCCTGGAATGTGGCTCATTGAAGACCTGCGTTCCTGAATGCCCTGTCATTTCCTGGATGATGATGGTGGGGGGTAGTGGCGCTGGTGGTCATGATGATGGGGATCGTCATGATGGGAAAGATGAGGATGGTCATGATGATGTGATGGTGGTCATGATGATGGGGATGGTGAGGATGATCATGATGATGTGATGCTGATGAAGATGGTGAGGTTGGTCATGATGTTGGGGATGGTCGTGATGGGGAAGTTGAGGATGGTCATGATGATGTGATGGTGGTCATGATGATGGGGATGGTGGTGATGGGGATGATAAGGATGGTCATGATGGTGAGGACAGTGATGGTGGTCATGATGATGGGGATGGTCATGATGGGGATGGTGAGGATAGTCATGATGATGGGAATGGTGGTGATGGGGATGGTGAGATTGGTCATGATGATGTGATGATGATGAGGATGGTGAAGGTGGTCATGATGATATGATGGTGGTGATGGTGATGATGGTGATGATGATGATGATATTGTTTTTATTATTTGTTGAACTTATCTTATGCTAGATATTGTTCTAAGTACTTCACATACATTATAGAATTTAATTCTCACAACAGCCTGATGAATAGGTACCCATTCCACAAATAAGAAAAGGACAAGTTTGTGGCTTGCCCAAGGTCAGCCTAGGCCAGGGGATGTTGCTGGCTCCCTCCTGACCCTGGCTGTTTGGCAGTAGTCTCTTTGCCTTATGAAGGAGTTTGGGGGCAGAGCCCTCTTCCCTACCACACATACTTGCTCACTCTTCTCTTTTTCACCTGTACCAGACCATAAGTCTCGTCATCTCCCCAAGGTGGTGGCAGCCCATGGGGAAAGAGGCACTCAGACCAATGATCCTCAGGAAGAGCCCTCTATGACCCCAGCTCACCCTTCCAGCAGTTACCCCTTGGAGGCAGAGCTTGGTGTGGAAGGGATGACAGGATAGTGAATTGAGGGCCATTTGCTTGATGGACACTCCTGCCCTCGATGCAGAACCTTCCCCATTTGTCTGATGATTCTTCCATATCTGTCCCTTCTTTTCCTATGCCTGACTGCAGCTGCTCCTGGGACACGTTCTTTCCCCTCCGCCCCTACCCCAGACTTGCTGCCCTGTAAGCTGCTAACCTTCATGGCCAATGACCTCTTGGATATGTCTTCTCAGCCACTTTGTGAACCTGACAAATGCAAATGGTGTGAAGCCAAGCTTCTGCTCTCATGCCTAGCTGGCCGGTGCCCCTGCTTCAGTCGCTGTCCCATTCAACCCACTCAGCCCCACTCAACCCCCACCTCCAGCCTTCCTGCACCTGCCTCCTGCATCTCCTGCTTCCTCCCACTCCTACTATCATCACAGAAGTGGCCACCTTTTCTCCCTTGCTACCCCACGCCTCACTCCATTGCCAGGTTCACCTTCTGGAGATACCGTCTTCCCCAGATCAGAAACCACCAAGGGCCCTTTCTGCCCTCAGAATTAGTGGAGCAGAATTCTGCATGGCATTAGTGGGTCTCTCCTTCCCTGCATGTTTTTCCCTCTCAACCTCCACAAATTCTTCTCTCTGGGCAAACTGTATGGCCTCTGTCTCTCTGTTTATGCCAAGTTTTAATAGACTGATGTCCCCTGAAAGTCTCCAAGTGAGGGGTGAAAGAGTACGGCTGGGACCCTGGGCAACTGACTAACCTCTCTGCCCCCTCAATTTCTCCATCTGGGAGAAAGGTGCTGCACCACCTCTCAAGGTGGGTTTAGGGCAGATGGTGTTTATAAAAGAGAAGCTTCATGCAAAGCCTGGCCATACTAAGTGCTCTATACACAGGAGTCTTTGTTACTCGGACCCTTCAAGTCCAGGTTCAGGTGCCTCCTCCATCACAAAGCCCTCCCTCATCACCGTAGCCCCTTCCACCCCGACGTCATGGCATCTCCAGGATGTATCATCCCATCCTGCCCCTCCGAGCTCTGTCAGCTGTGGGGACTTAGGCAGGTCCCTTGTCTCTTGCGCCTCGGGTCCTTCATCTATAAATCAAGCAGGCAAATCATTCCCAGCTCGGGGTTGTGGTGAGGGTTAATGAATGGGTGTGAAATGGCTGGCACACGAGGGAATATATGTGAAATGCTGCAGAAATGTTAAGTAGTATCAGTTTCACTGTGGTCCCACGGCATCCCCTCTACCCGTCCCTCCTGTTGTTGAACGAACCGTAAGCACCCGGAATCAGCGACAGAGACTCTTCTTTCCTGGTGGCCTCCTACCATACCTGGTGCACACAGGGTGGCAGACTCCTGAGCCTCCCCTACTGGGCCTTTCCCCCGGCCGCCTGGTAGCAACTGGCAGTCCTACTGTCCTCTGAGACCTTCAAGTCTCCTTCAATACCCAGATGCCAAAGTCAGGATGGGAATGGAAGTCCCCAGACATGCGTCTCAGAGGGGCTGTGACCCCTAGAGCACTCTGCCCTGCCCATAAACCCTCTTCTGTTTCTCCCAGGCCTCTGTCCTCTCAGAATCTGCCCCAGGGGGCTCAGCAGAGCCCCTCTCTCCAGCAACTAACAGCCTCTCTTCTTCCTGGTCAGCTGCCCACCGACTCAGTGCGGGACACCAGGGCGGAGGGCAGCTACAAGGAGCCAGAAGGCAGATTGCACACCGACATGAGCCGGGTGCCAGTGCTAGGTGGTTACTGCCGGTGCCATCGACCCACACCGCCCGCTGTTTATCTGTCTTCCTGACACACCTAATTACCCAGGTTGCAGCTGCCAGAGCATTTGCTCCTCCTAAATCATGGGCTCCCGTCTCCCCTCGCCCGGGCCTCCAGGCCTCTGCCTGCAGAGGGCCTGCCATTGATTTTGCCGTTCCCATTTATGATCTACAAGGCTCTGCATCACTGTTGCACATTTTACCTTAATTAGTTTATTCTTCTGGGCGTCCCTAGTCAGCTCAGAAGCCAGGAGGTGGAACAGGGGAAGCTAACAACACGGGACGCCCTGACCCCTCCGGCCACAAAGCCCAGGGCCTGGCCCGAGAGCAGCCCCCTACCACAGCAGCTGGCTAAGACCAGGGCTCGTTCTGCAGGGTGCTAATAGGTGAGCTGCACAAAGGGGTTGCGTGGCGAGCTGTGCTCGGGACAGGCTGGATTAAATAAGATTCAGTAGGTAATTTATTGCAGGACTTGTCAAAGTTTTAATAGACTGATGTCCATTGAGATTCTCCAAGCAGGAGGATGGAAGTTGTGGTCGTTCCCAAACTCAGATGATCACAGAATCTTCCAGGCAGCTCACAGAGACCAGGGTTCCGTAAAGCACACTCTGGGAAATGTTTATCTTGGGGGAGCAGGGGGAGTTGGAGGTGATGAGGCAAACAGAGGAGGACAGAGTCACCCTGGGGACATACGCTCCTCTGGTCTCGCTGAGGCAGGAAATCCGCAGCATGAGGAATTGCTCCCACTGAACGTGGAGGTGAGTGTCAAGCTCCGCAGAGCCCCAGCTGCTGGCAGCTGCTTTCTCACACTGGCCCACGCGGGGCTAGAAGTTAACCCCGGTATTGCAGGGGGGACGAGCCTAGCTGGAGGGACTATCTAAAGGGGCCCTGGTCTGACAGAGGAGGGCAAGGGTTGCTTGCTGTTGGTGGAGGCTAGAGACCCAGAAGCCTGCAGGGCCATCATCAGAGGTCCCCCAAGCATTGGGAAGTGATGACAAGGTTGCCACTGCCTCGGGAACAGCCTCGAGCACGGCAGTCCAGGCCCACAGCCCCTTCTCCGCAGTCCTCAAATCCAAAACACTCTGAAAGCCTCAGGTGCTTTTTTTTTTTAAGTTTGTGGGAAAATGAATTGCTGGCAAAACCTGTCCTGAGCTGACGTGAGCTATTTATAGGCTTTATTTATCCCACTTAGTGTGAATATTCATCTATTTTACTGCAGAAATATTAATGTGTTTAATTACAAGGTGCTGCCCCATCCCTCCCGGGGGTGTTATGTAATAAACGGTGTGTGCACTGTGTTACCTTTCTAAAATGTGAAAGAACAAAATCTAAATTTCTAAGTACGTCTGGCCCCCAGGGATGGCGCTGCGGTCCACGGACTGGGGTAGCATGGGCCGACCTGGGCAGCTCCGACCCGGGGCTGGGGGCTGCAGTGCATTTTATCCTGTAATTCTCACAGCCACCTCTGAGGGAGGAGGCTCGGCTGGTACCCTGAGGCCCAGATGAGGAAACCGAGGCTGGAGAGGATAAAGGGCCAGCAAGGCCCCAAGCTAAGGAGAGTCGGCACCTGTGCTTCCATCCAGACCCAGTTCCTCGGTTGCCCCGGTGGGCTTCCCTAGCCAGCCACAGCAGTTCTGTGCCCACCCCAGCTGCACTCCCCAGCCCAAGCCTCCACACACAAATACTGGCAGGCCTCCCGGATTGGCTTCCAGCTCTGCTCACGAAAGGCCTTCCCTCCCCCGGACGGGCCTCTGCACCTCTGGGAGGGTCAGGCCGGGTAGGAGGGCTCTGCTCCGGGGCCAGCTCCCTAGGGTCTGGGGAGCATCTCGGAAGCCACTGCCAGACCCCACAGACCACACAGCAAACCCGTTGGTCCCTGTGGAAACCTTAGGAGGTTTCCACAGGAGGCCACTTAGAGAGCAAAGCCTTTTGTCCTCTCCTGGACAGAACTCCCTGAGGGATCCTTCATAAGTGCCCTCTCCTAACAAGGTCCCACTCCCTCAGTCCTACTCAGCCACTCATTTCGCACACAGACTCTCACCAGGCAGTGTGGAGCCGAGGTCCCTAAAGGATCTTGGAGAGGGCCCCATCCGTAACCTGGGAATGACCACTTCTGGCTAATACCCCCCCACCTCGAGGGGGCGCTGTACTCGCCTTCCGTGTACATCAACTCCTGTATTCTTCACAGCAAACTAGATGTAGCTATTACTCTCATCCCATCTGCAAATGGGAAAACTGAAGCTCAGAGATGCTAAGCAACTTGCCCAAAGTCAACAACTAGCCCCTAGAATCGTGGAATCTGGGTAGAACAGAGACCAGGATGGGGGCTTGTTTACTTTAAACCCCAAGGTCTTAACTACTGCACCATAGAGCTCCCTTCAGCCTAAGCCATGGCCTCCGCCTTGGGCCAGCCAGAGAGTCAAGTGCAGGGGTCTGTCCCCAGGGCCACTCGTCCCCCAGCTCACGTTCCCAGCTTCCTACAGTTGCCCCTTTGCTGTCTCTCCTGTGTTTCCTATGCCAGACCTTGAGCGTGGAACATGACCCCTCCCAAAATACGAACGCTCTGGGGCTCACATGAGCAAGAAACCAACTAGGGGTCATGGCAGAGTGGAGCGCTCCAAGTGGTCTTACAAGGGATTGAGCCTCTGGCCACCAGAAGTTCTTTGCCCTTCCCCAAATAAACCTTGGCCATGAGCGAGCTCCGGGAGGCCACAAAGCTCCCACAGTTACATGTGGTATGCCGCGCAGTGCCATGCGTGTGACTCCCTGAGCTAGTGGTCCTCGGCCTCCACCCAGCTCTGAAAGGGGTGGAGACCCCGGCCCCCGAGGGCCTCCCAGGGCTGCTCACCCCTTTCACCCCACCTGGGCACTGACCCTGACCCTGCTGCCATCGGGTTCCCCTGGGGGTGGGCGACAAGTCCGTCAGAGCTCCACTTCCTGGATCTGGGCTTAGAGCCCCAGCTACCAACCAGCATTGTTTCTTCTCAGACCCAAATGAGGTCCTGCGATCTAGCAGAGAATGCAGGAGGAGGTCCCGGAGAAAGAGACATCCTGGGTGGGATTTGGGTGCTGGAATATCAGCAAGCTCAGATCTCCCGTATAGTCGGCACAGGAGTAGGGGGCCAGGTGTGAACCCCACTATTGAGGGTCATCTCAGACCCAGGGTAGATCTGTGGCTACTGAGGCCTGGGTTGGCCATTTTCACAAGCCAGTCTCTTCTCTCAACCGAAAACACCCCATCAACCCCCAGAGAGAGCCTCACCCTCCTGCTGTGGGGAGCACTCACCTTGCCTCGATGACCTGTCTACCTGTGGCCCCAACCAACTGCGCAGGTGTCCCGAAACCTACCTGCACACTGGGCCACCATCCACCAGCCTCCCTTCCTCTTCTCTCCAGGGGTGGCCACGTACACGGACAAGTTGTTCAAGTTCCGCAACAACCGCTGGGAAGACATCCTCAGTGACGAGGTCAACGTGGCCCGCGGTGTGGCCAGCCTCTTTGCCGGGCGCTCCGTGGCCTGCGTGGACAGGACGGTGAGCTTAAGGGTGCATGGGGGTCTGGGGAGAAGAGGGGGCCACACAGCAACATGAGAGCCCACAGGGGACATGGAAGGGAGCCCACGGGCAGACATGGCCCGACAGAGTGGGACTGTCCAGGGCAGAGCCCAAAGCTGCACCCCCCACAGTGCCTTGCATGTAGCAGGTGCTAAATACTGACAAGATTTGCAGGGTGAGTTACTATCTGCTTTCACATCCTTTCTCCCTTGAGGCTCTCCCAGCAACCAGCAAGGAAACTGGTCAGGGGCTGTCCTCACTGCATCCATTGGGCAGAGGAGGGCACTAAGGCCCAGCTTGGGCACTGACTGGCCTGAGGCCCCCAACGAGATTGGCAGTGTGACTAGGACATGAATCAGACTCTTCCAGCTCTAAACCTTGTGATCATTCAGTCATTCAGCCAATATTTATTAAGCCTTTACTATGTGCCAGGCATTGAGCCATACGGCTCTTGCTGAAAATATTTGTGGAACGATGAAGGAATGACAAAGAGGTTGGTTAGTGGGTGAGTGGAGGGTGGCCTGAATGTCCCAGTCCTCTGGTTAATCAGTAGCTCGGTCACTGCTTTCATCCCTGCTAGTTACCCCATGGCAGGTGCCAAGCCAAAGCAGGTAGGGAGGAAAGGCGGAAGGGGAGGGGCAGGAGCAGACAGCCACCTGCCCCAGGGGGTGGCCCCGGCCCAGGCTTGCGTCCCAGCAGCCCCAACCAGAGCCTGAGTCTTGCCGTGGAGACCATTTATCCCTCCTGTCACCTGCTCCCTTGCTGCCCCCTCCTTGGCTTTAGAGACAGGCATCAGTAAATCAGGGGCCCAGCTGCTGTCTAGCTTCCATTCCGGGGGCAGGGGCAAGGGGCCAGGGGCCTGGCTCCTTTCAGGATGGAGATGGCACCGAGGGGATTGGGGATTCAGCGTGAATCTTCACAGCAGGGGCCTCCAGGCCTTGGGAGAAGGCAGGTGCCAGGTATAAATATTTATTTCTTAACAAGCTGGTGCTGGGAAAAGAAGCCAAGCTGGGCTGTGAAGCCACATTTAGCCCTGACCTGAATCTTTGCCACCTGGACTCCTGCCTGGTGGGAGGGAAGGAGGAGGCCGTGGCTCTGTGAGCCGCCCCAAAAGAGTGAGAAGGGTCTGGAGGGTGCCAGGCCTGGCCACTGCAGGGAGCCTCTTGCCAGCCTCCTGCTTCCTGCCTCGCTCCTGCAGAACCAAGACTTCCCACACTTGGCCAAGGTGAGAATCATCTCCGAGCTGGGGACAGGGCCTGAAGGTTAATCACAAAGAAATGCACTCTTTGTCCTAACAAGGTCATCTGCACGCCCACACTTTTAACCACAGGACAAAGGCACCATGTGAAATACAAAAAAAAAAAAAAAAAAAAAAAGCTTTGGCACGCCGGCACTCGGGGAACTAGAAAAAGCCCCTACAGGGTCAGCCACCAGGAGAGGGACTCCTTTCTGGGTCCAGCCACCACTGCCACCCTAGCAATCCCTGGGTCCTGAGAACTGGAGAGGGGTGGGGGGAATAGAGCCAGGTCATGGCCACTCTGGGATGCTGCGCAGTGTAGGAAACACAGAAGCAATCTTAACAATAATGACAGCTAACCGTAATGAGCGAGCAGCACACCAAGCCCTGAGCTTGGGGCTTTATTCACGTTGTTTACTGATTCTTCACAATAGGCTTACAAGGTACCTGCTGTCATTATCCCCATTTTACAGATCTGGAAACTAAGGCTTCCAGCAATTAAGAAACTTGACCTTGGTCTCATAGTTAAATGGCAGGCAAAGACAGAAATTGAGAACGAATCAGATGCCTTTCTGTCCCACGGCGACCCTACCCCTGGGTGAACCAGTGTCAGTCACCAATTTCTAACCACAGGTGCTGTTACAGTGTTCACCTACCCCTTCCTCAGCCCCACAGCACCCCCACCCCCCAGCACTGATGCCTTTTAGTGGACCTGTTCCCAGCGTGTGGTCTCCAGACCAGCAGCACCAGCAACGTTGTCGGAAATGCAGATTCTCTGGGCCGGACCCGCACTCCCTCCTCCAGACCTACTGCGTCTGAACCCACAGGGCGGAGGAGGTGGGCAGAAGTCTGGGTTTGAGCGAGCCCTTCGGGTGACTCTGGCGCAGGCTGTAGTGGGACAGCCGTCCCTCAGGTAAAGGTCTCAACCCTACCACATGCCCTTCCTGTCCTCTCTCCAGCCGCCCCCATCCCCTCTAGGCCCCAAACCTGGCACCCTCGCCTGCCCTTTGTCTGCAGCCGCCTCATCACTCACCCACCTTTCTGGATCCAGCTCAAAGCCAATCTCTTACAAGAAGCGTTCCCCGATCGATAATGATTATGCCTCATGTTTATATAGCATTTTTATCTTTTGGAGACCTTTCACATGTGTTGTCTCATTTCATCTTCTCAACAACCCTGCCAGGAAGCAGGGGGAATATGATTCCCCTTTAACACATGAGGAGACGCAGCCGAAGGGGGTGAGGAAACTGCCCAAGGACAAAGCCACGGAGGGGCAGAGCCTGGACCAGGACCAGGCTAATATCCCTAGACCGTGGCTCTCCGGGTGTGGTTCCTGACTCAACAGCATCGACTTCACCTGGGAACTTGTTCAAGATGCAAACTCTCGGGCCCCACCCCAGAGCTCCCAAATCAGAAACTTGGGGGATGAGACCCAGCATCTACGGTTGAACAAGAGCTCCACGTGATTCTGATGTAGACTGAAGGGGGAGCCCACTGCCCTGGGGAAGCCTCTCCCCAGGCTCATCTCTGCAGCCCCCTCGCTGTCCCAGGGTGACTGTATTCAAGCCACATGGCAAATTTCTGCAGTCCCCTGCCATCGTAACGCATCTATGTTTGTCAACTTTTATCATCCCCATACAGTGAAGAAAGGCACTAGGTATAATGGGATTCTATAAACATCCTAATTTCCAGCCAAGTGCCTTTCAGTTCATTTGGGCTTAATTGCCCATTTGTGGCGGGGATTGCCAACAGCTGGTAGGGTCAGGCGTGGGCCCGGGGATGGCACACTTTCCCCTTCGGCCCCATTCATTCAGTCTTCATCCGATCATTCCACGCACATACGCCATACTCCTGCCACCGGCAGGTGCCTCTCAGAGTTCTCCCCTAGTCACGAAGCTGTGCCATGAAGCCCTGCATCTCTAACTTTGGTTTTGCACGGGGATCACATGGGGTTGGTGTGAAAATGCAGATTCTGCTTCATCGGGTCTGGCAGAGGGGACAGGCCACCGAGAGTCTGCAGTTCTAACCTGCTCCCCCATGACACCTATGCTGCTGAGTGACAAGGCTGGGAGCGCACTGGCAGCAGGATGGAGCCTCAGATAACCGAAGCAGAGGGGGCTTCGGTATCTTTAGGGAATATCTTTGCCTCCTCCTTCTCCAGCTCCACACCCTTTCTTGCATTTTCTATTCCGGCAACACCGAATGAACCACTTGTGGTTTCCCTACATACATCATTCTCTAGAGTATCATCTCTGCCTGGAAGGTTCTTTCCTGCACTCTTCACCTGGCTGAGACACCTCTTACAAAACCTTTTCTGAACTCTGCCGGTTCAGTGCTCCTTCCTCTGGGACCCCCTCTTCTGTACACCAGCAAATGCTGTACATAGTCTCTCTCCCTCTCTTTAAAAAAAAAAAATTCCAGTCTAGTTCACATTTTTTTAAATTTTATTTTCGGGATAGTTAACTTACATGTTCTCTGAATCCTATATGTTCTTGTATTACGGTTGCCGTGTCCGCATCCCCTCAGGAGACCATGAGCCCCTTTGTTGGCCTCAGCCACCCGTCAGTCAGACAAGTAGCTCTTCGTCAGCTCCTCCAATGAAAACATTCCCACGGAAGGGATAAAGCCAGTGATCGGTTAGGTGGGATGGGGGTTCAGCTTACGAGAAGTTGGGTTGGGGAAGAAATCAAAGTCAGCCACGCGGGCCAAGGGCAGAGAAGAGAGTGGCCTGGAACTCAGCTGTTTCTCTCGCATTGTTTCATATTTCTAGCTTGTGTTTAAACAAGGCGACAAGCAACTGGAGAGCGAAGATGTTGTTTTGGGGACATTTAGAGCAGAATCCGTTGCAGGTAGATGGAGCTCAAGAAATATCTGCTATCTGATGGGTTGGAGGGAAATGATGAGAAGGATGAGGGGAAAGCTGGAAAACTGTTCGGAGGCAGAAAACAGGCGGCTCTCTGGGGAGAAAGGAGGCATCCATTGAAAAAATGACACGGTTGTAATAACAGGCAGACAAGAAGCGTTTGTCAGTGGGGTTTCACACCAGAGCAGACAAGGATGGTAGCAAGGAGGAGCTGGTGCCCAGGGCTTCTCCTGGATGCAAAGGCAAAAAATGTTTGAGACAGTGTTACAAAGGCAGAAGCAATACACTATTTCTTTCTGGTAATGTGGGCAAACAGAGGAACTGGAAGGGGGCCCCCCTGCATATCCAAGCCTCTTAGGCCATCGAAATAGCAGAATGAGGGAATCCAGAGTGGGAGGTGGGGAGGGAGATGACTCTGGAATTTGCTTGTCATCTTGGCTGGTGTGAGCTTGAATGGGAGAGAGAGAGAGAGACTGAGAATAATGGGAATTGGTAGATCAATCAATCAGCAAATATTTATTGAGCAGCTACCCTGGCTGGCAGCTGGAGAGAGCTCAGCTGGAGAGAGGCACATTAGAAAATTGTCTATAAAAAGGTGGTTGTGGGGGAGAGGGAGGGATGTGTTCTTCTGGAACAGGATAGAAGGAGAAGCAGGGCTGCTTTGTTGTAGGAATCAGCGGCGGGGGGGCTGGTGTTGTGCAGTCTGCAGCCTCAGGGAAAAGTGATTCTGGAGTTGGGCCCCACATGGCCCGAAAGGCCCTTCACACCAGACCCCAGGGAGAGGAAGCTGAGCCAAGAAAGACCCATGGTCCTACACGAGGAGAGGGAGAGCCCCTTTCTTGGAAAGAGACCACAACGAGCCCAGATGGGCCTGCTCACCTACCCTCCTTCCCTTCTTCCCCAGGGCTCTGGACGCTACTCTATCTATATCGCCAATTATGCCTACGGTAACGTGGGCCCTGACGCCCTCATTGAAATGGACCCCGAGGCCAGTGACCTTTCCCAGGGCATTCTGGCGCTCAGAGATGTGGCTGCTGAGGCCGGGGTCAGCAAATACACAGGTAGGCAGAGTGACACCGGGTGGCGGGGTGGCGGGCCGGGGTGCTGTGAGTTGGAAGGGCGGGAGGCCTGGGGCTGGGGGCTGGGCCCGGCAAGGCTGAGTCTAGTTCATCAGCGACCATGGGAGAAGAGGGGGTTTGTGTCCCTGGGAGGGGAGGATGAAGGCTTTTTTCCCAACCCACCCCCAACAGGCGGCTCTTCCAACACTGCCTCTCTAAGGGTTGGTGAGCTATCTGGCAGGCGTGGGCTTTGGGGGACCCCGTGGGGGCCGTGAGACATAGGATGAGAACACTATAACATCCTATCCCCAGAACCTCTTGCCCCATCCCCCGCTGTAACCCAAATGATGGGCGAACACATTCTGGAGGAGAAAATTGACAAATCACAAAGGCCGAGGTTTAAAGCATTCTTTATTGCCAAACAGCAGATGAAATTATTTACTTATACATAAGCAGCCAGGAATTGAGTGCTAAATCCCTAAGCTTCAGCTGGGTCCCGTCTCGGATAACTGAGCTCAAAGAATTGTGTTCTTGTTCCAAAACCTCTCCAGCCCCTTTTCTTGAAGCCATGCCCCCCTCCCCACATACACACACCTCTCTGGATGGGGGACCCATTGTCAGAGTCTCTGACAGGGAGATCTTTCTAGGGAAGGCTGTTTTTCTAATTCGAGCACGGCTGCTGACTAAACTCTGATAAACTGCCAATAGACTGCTGATTGCAGAGCAATCCGGTTCCTGCTCCGGGTGCCAGAAACCAGGAAGCCAGAGCTGTGCACAGCCACGTCTCACGTGAACTTCGGCTTCCCTTGTCCTGGTCCTGTCATTTGGACGTAGAGATCTGCTTGCTGGTTGACCTTCCTGATCTCTCCGTCCCAGCTTGCCCTACAGACTTCCAAAGGGCCAGCCCACCCCAATCCAAATCCTGGGCCCAGAAGGATGCTTGGTTGGTGGGGGGTGGGGGTGGGGTCATTTGGGCCATCCCCCTGCCTCCATACACCTGGGTAGGTAGCCAACTCTCAAAGCCCTACCTAGAAAGGGTTGTCACAGCCTCTCCTGAGTTTATAATGCCTTTCTCTAGCCAACTTTCCACTTCGCTGAGATGGGGAGATTGATGTTGACCTGTCTGACGAAGTTTGTGGGAACAAACGGCTAGACAGTAAAATAGTTTGCACAGCTCCAGTCCCATGCCAGTGCGCGCGAGCTCCGCACGTGAACGTGCAGACTTCCTGGCTGAGTGTCAGTAATAAACCATGCTTTCCTGGGAAAAGGAATAAACATGCAGGAGCTTCAGCCTAGATTTGTACCGTCAATTTTTCTGAATAGTTCCCAGTTCTGTGCATTGGGCTGGCTTGGCAATTAAGTGCCTTCGTCTGCAGGAAAAGGAGAGTGGGCTGGGGAGATGAAGTACTTGAAAATGATGAGCTGGAGGGAGGCGAGGTCTGGGAGAGAGGCTTCTACATGGAATAAAAGAATTCAGGAGGTTGCGGCTGGGATGGAGCATGAAGAGGGCATTGTTCATGCTGGCTGGATTGATGGAGGGGCTGGCAGGAACCAAGGAGGGGGCAGGAGGCGACCAAGAGGAGACAGCTGAGGAGGACGGATGGGGATGGGAGCAGCAGCCAACTGAGCCAGGCTGTACTGAAAGGACCGGGCAGCTCGAGGAAGGGACAGCAGTTTCTGTGGAACACACAGGCAGGCGGGGGCAGCTGGCGTGCCCAGAGGACACGTTAGAGCGGCTCTGCAGACTTCCAAAAGCCATTTGGCTGAGAAGAACCTATTTGGCCCACCAAGTTACTATTGTGTCTGCCCGCCTTCCCCAGCCCACCCTTTCCTTGCCCGCCAAGCCCCTCAACTCTACCCCGCAGACCCCGTTGTCACTTCGTTAATGACACATGGACATCTGGCTGGAAAACTAACCCAAAGCACCCCCCTGAGCCCCAGGGACGGACCCCAAATGTAAGGGCTGCCACTGGAGCCTGGCCTGATTGCTGAGTCTCTGGCACATGGCCAGCGCTCAGCTCCAGGCTCGGGCCCTCAGGCCTGGAGAAGGGGAGGGACACAGGCAGTGACGAGCAGGCCCTGGAGGAAGCCAGCCATAGCCAGATGTGCAGTCCAGGAGCCACAGGTCCCCAGAGCCCAGCCACACAACACCCAGCTGCTGGACAGACCTCAGAGAGCCTCTTGTTTTACAAAAGAGCAAACCGAGGTCCAGAGAGGAGAAGGGACTTGCCCAAGGTCACACAGAGGGTTTGCAGAGAAACTAGCGTCCTGAGCCCCAACCCCCAAAGCTTAACCAGCCATAATCCACTGACCTTTCTGGTGACCTCCAGCTGGAGCCTCCCAGCTCCAGCCCACAATACAGGAGGAAGGTCTTGCACCCACCAGGACGCAGCCCCAGGGATTGGCACTCAAGGGCATGATTTTGACCCCCAGTTTTTGTGACTCGAGCAACTGCTTGGCCTAGGCCGTGCCTGGCAGTAGGGGGAGGCCCGGGCAAGCGGTGGGCAGGCTGGCCAGTGGTGCTGCCTGCCCTGTGCTGTCTGCTCTCCCGCGGGGGAAGGGAGGCCAGCTCTCCAGACTTGAGCGAGTTGGCCAGCAGCGCTGCTCTGCTAGGTCACAGTGCCATCTAGTGGCCAGCATGCCCGCTCTCGGGGGACAGGAGGGCCACTGGCAGACCAAGGGTGCTGAGTTGAGCTGGTGCTGACTTGAGTGGAGGAAAGCCCACTCCCCCATGGTTCCTAGTTCAAGAGGAATCCCAAGCCCTGACTTTCCCAGATGCCTGAGGCCCCTCGGAGCCTGAAGGGTGCAAGGAATCCTGAGAATTAGTTGTCCATGTGGCAGAGGGCCCGGCATGGAACCCAAGGAGAGGGAAGGTAATGACCAGGACTCTGCACTGGCCTCTGCAGACCTGAGTGACCTTGGGCACCTCCCCCAGCCCCTTTGAGCACCTTGAACTCACTGTCTGAACCACCGTCTCGCAGAGCTGCTGAGAGGACAGGATCTGGTGCCATGGTCTGGTGGCACAGGTGGCACCAGAATCTGGTGCCACAGGTCCTGCCTCAGCCACCCGTCCTGTCCAGGCAGCGACTGGCCATTTATTAACCTCGTGGGCCTCAGTTTTCTCACCTGCAGTGGGGGCATGAGAATGAAAGGAGGCATAGGACAGGCCTGGCACAGGCCTGGCTCAGGGCCGGGACCTTCAGAGTACAGCAGACAGCAACACCCTCCTCGTCCGAGGTGCCCAGGAGGACAGATGCCAGGGCTCTCTGCTGGGCACTTCCTGGGTGCTGGATGCAGAGAGCGTCATGCCAGGCACAAGGTGCAGCCCAGAGCAAGCCCGCCCACCGCTTCCCTGGCGGTGGTCTCCGTGGGGTCCCCTGCCCACCTTCCAGCCCTGGGTACGGTCACGGGGTTCTTCATGCCCCTCCACTGGAATCCATTGGTCTCCCTCTTCACGCTGCCTCCCCAGCACCCCGGGCTCCACCCCTTCCCCAGGAGCTCTGCATTTTGGCCTCACCTCTTGAGGAAGCATCTGTCTGGGCTGCAAGGTGGCAGTTAAGGAATCCTTATAAGAAATTTGGAAAGAAAATGAAGGTGGCTTTAGGATATGGGGTGGGGATTTTTGCTGTTGGCTGGGAGCAGTGTAGAACAAAGCGGAGGGCAGATCTGATTTATAGGAAGTCATTACTGGAGGAGAAGGAGATGCCTAAAGCCCAGCTGAGGCCTCTGGCGGCTCCCTGTCAGTGCACTCCAGAGAGCTGACCACGGGTAACAGAGGGGGCCGCAGAGCCTCCCAGGCTGGCAGGCGGGCACTGCCTCGCAGCGGGAGCCCAGCGGATGTGACAGGCGGAACTGGAGGGACAGGCTCCTCGATGGGCCTGGGACCCTCGGGGTGTGCAGCCCCGGGCCTGCCAGGGGGACCCAGTGCCCCCAGGACATTGTGGTATCCATGCATTAGATGATTGACAAGAAGGGACATCACTTTTCTTTCAAAACAAACACAAATACTCATATAATAGAAATGCGATCATGGTGCACTGTTTCTTCTACTAAAATAAGAGATTTTAAAGAAAGGTCAAGCCTGCGGCTGGTCACTCTGGGCCTTACCGGGAGTCCAGCTCCCTCTTCTGCCGAGAGGAAGCTTGAGTAGAAAGGTTTGGGAGCGCCCTCTGGGGCCAGCCCAGGCTCTGGGGTCACTCAAATGTGCATTTGGACTGCGATCAGCGGCCCGTTGGCTGCCCTCGCACCTCCTTGAGCCTTGGTTTCCTCGCCTGGAAAACAGGAGTGGGATGAGACGCGGATGGTGCCTAGGACAGGGGACTGGAGAACAGGGGCCCAGATGAGCTGGGCTTCTTCAGACCCCTGCCCATTCTGTCCACTGTCCCGGTGGCATCCTACAGGGAGGGGCTGCCAGGATTGAGGGAGGAGTGGAATGTCCGCGTCTAATACCCTCCACCCTGTGTACTCGGAACCCTACCAGCTCCTGGGGCGGCTCGCAGGGGGTCGTGGGTGGCAGCACCAGCCCTGACACATATTATTCTACGTTTGAATGTCTGGGGAATTTAGGATTAAAGACCCTGTTACCATCCTACCCTGACCCTCACTGCCCCTTCTCCCACACACCCGCGCACACGAGCACGCACATGCACACACACTGCCCATTCTTCCGCCTCTGTGTTTCCCAGCATCGTTGCTACTCTTCTGCAGTTTCTTGGATGCTCTTGGCAGCCTGCAGGCCTTGGCGTCCACAAGAATTGTATTTCTGTTGAGGTCTCAGTAGATTAATCCCACGAGTCCAGATTCTTGGGCCAACGAGCCTCACAAAGCCTCCCTCCACTGGCTTGGGCTCCAGATGGGCCTGGTATCTACTCCCAGCCACGCTGGTCCCGAGTTTCAACCTGGAGAATTCACTGAAGGAGTGGGAAGGAAATTGGAGCTCTCAGTCCCTTCCCCAGTTCATGGGGAGGGAGCCCAGGGCCTGGAGGGCACACAGCTCAAGTTCCTTTAGCCAGAGCAGGTGCGGAGGCCAAGCAAGGACCTAGAGGCTCTTCCTTAGCATGGCAAATACTCCTGCCTCCTCGTGCCTGGGTCCTCCGGCCCCCAACAGCACACCCCACCCCCGCTATTCCATGCAGCCTCCCTTTCCCATCGTCACCCCTACCCGCTCCGGCTCTCAGATACAATCCAACTTGGCGGCCGACCACCCCAGGGCCGCCTAGATGCCATCTGAGAAATGGATCACCTGTACCTAAACCGGACTTGGGTCCACCTCACCAGAGTGCAAGGGTTCGAGGGTTTAGCGGTGCAGTTTTTGAGGGTAAATGAGGTTACCCCGTGGGACTCAGGACCCCTGGGTGGATAATCAGAGGGGCTGCCAGAATGTGGCAGGGGAAGGCTTTTTCCCCAGTCGCTCCACCTCTCCCACCCAGCTTCATGGGCAGAGTGAGAAGCCTTCAGGCGGGGCTGGGCAGGGAGCTGCGTTTGCACCCAATAGCAGAAAAAGGAGGCCTTAGGAACCTGCAAGTGCTGGGGAAATAAGGAGATTTTATTCACCTAGCAGGTGGGAAATCGTCCCAGCTAATAATGACTATGTGGCACCTGACATTTTCCAAAGTACCTTCTGAAAACCAGCTCACTTAATATTTATGACAGTTTATGAGAAGAAGCTGTTGTTACGATCAGCCTCCCATTAGCACTGAGAAAACAGAGGCCCAGAAAGTTCCGCTGATGTGCCCAAGGTCACATGCACACTTTCTGATCCGGTCTTCTTTCCCATCACCAGGGCTGCCCTCCAGCCCTAGCTGGGGAGCTGCTTGTCCCCAAGAGCATGGGCCACAGCAGATATAGAAGAACGAATTGATGTAAAGTAGAATCTCACTCCCTACTGGGACATCGTCCTCTGAGACAGTTCCTCACTGCCCCTTGGGTGACCCCGGAAGGTGTGGGCTCAACCTCAGGAGGGAGAGAATTGGGGGAGGGGAGAATGTCAGGGAGAAGAGACAGAATTGGGAACCTCTGTCATGGACCCTGCAGGGTGGATGGATGTTACTGGTTTGGAGAAGATTTACGTGCTCCACCTGGGAACGCACCTCCGAAGCTCAGCAAGGGGCACAGACAACAGGCAGCCCCTGCCTCAGCCCGGAACTGGGCTCTCCATCCTGAGGTTGCTGGGGCCGCTGCCCAAGGGGCTGGCTCCCTGACTGTCGATCACCTGCTCCCCAACTGGGCGGTGAACTTGCCAAAAGGGAGTCATGGGTAACGTCTCTGTTATGGTCCGGTTGCCATGGCAATAAATTGTCACTAATTAGTAGTGTGGTTACCATGGCAATTTTCTAATAATTACAGGTTACAAATGGTACAAGGCTTCAACCCAACCCAATTAGTTAATTAGAAAGATTTAGAAATTTGTCCAAGAGGGAAATAACCTGCTTTGTAGAAAATGAAGAGAATGTGTCACAGCTTGAGAGCCAGAAGCAGAGAGGAAATTGGAGGACACCAGAGTGGGGAGGAAGGATGGAGTTGCATGGTGGCAAGTCCCACAGCCCCACCTGGAATTTCCGGGGGCCCAGACAAGGCCCAGGGTTCCTCACCGAAGCCTGTCCCTGGTTTGGAATCTGGCAGGATGGGTCAGGGAACAACTGTCAGCAGCCACTCCAGGGCTCCTCTCTGAATGGGCCTACGTGGGGCCCAGGTTACAGCTCAGCAGCCCTCCCTGCTGGCCTTAGGAAAGGCATCCGGAAGCCTCCCCGCCCCACACTGTGGCTCTCCTAATGAAAACTGCACGCCCCATCTTAGGTGATGCTACCCAGGATTACTGTGGATTGAGTGACTCCGTTTTCAGGAGGCTTGGGCTTTCCTGGAGAGCTAATTAGATTACCTGTGTTCCTCTGGAGCTCAACCACGAGAGCAAGGGGAGTGGCATTGCCGTTGGACCCATCCCCTCTCCTGGCCCCTAACTCCTGACCTGGGAGGCAGGCTGCATTGCACAGGTGAGAAAGGCCCCATGATTTCCTCCAGGGACCTTTCCCAGAAGGCAGGAGGAGTCCGGGAACCAAGTGAACCTCCGTCCCACTTTAGCACACTTTATGGAAAGCTCTTCCCCAGCCAGAGCCAGGCAGGCAGTTGGTGGGGGTAGTGGGGGTGGGGCGCCCAACATCACTCAGGTCTGCCTGAGCTCCCGCTTATTTAACAAATGACAACAGTAAGTTCTTCTGAGTTTTCTGATAACTATTCTTATTGTACTGAACAGCCTGTTAGAGCCACACCTTTCAAAATTTACTGGGCACATAGCCACCCAAGGGTCCTGCTAGAATAGAGGTACTGACTGGCAGGGGGGCTGGGATTCTGCCTAACAAGCTTGCCCCCTGCCGTGGTGGGCCCACGGACCTCACTCTGAGTAACAGATGGTAGGGTTCACAAACCCCGTTCATGTGTCTCACCTCACGTGATCCTCGTAAAGATCCTAAAATAGAAAAAGCAGGTCATGCTACTCCTGTTTTACAGTTGAGGAAACTGAGGCTCAAAGCATACCATAAATTGCCCAAGGTCACACAGCTTATAAACAGCCATGCTGGGACTAGAATCTATGTCCTGTCCTGGTCAGACTGTCTTCTGCCCAGTATTCCCAGGCACTGGGGCTGTGGCTTCCGGGGCTTGATTCAAAACCCAGATGTCTTCATATTGGACTTGTTGACACTGGGAGCTCAAATTTTATCTTGGAGACATCAAACCCTAATGTAGAGCTGGCTTGACTTCTTCCTTTTTAAAAAAGTATGGAATTATTGGATTTTTCCCTTTCCAACTGCAGAAGCGATTTTGTTACAACAAGCCAAACAACACAAAGACATTCCCAAAAAAGGCGAACTCCTGTCTCTCCTTCCCTCCCTGAATCCCACCCCATCTGGCAGCCTGGGGTTAACAACGCAGGGCATGGCCTTTCCCACTTCCCCCAAACTCAAGGACAAGCTTGCATGAACACATCCAGAAATATCATGTGTTTTCTTTCTTTCTTTCTTTTTTTTTTAAATAAAACTAAGATGACGCAACACCATTATTTGGTGAATTGCTTTTTCACTTAACAGTATGTCATGGGCCCTCCTCCAAGCCAACACATATGGATCTGCACAGTCTTTTCAGCGGCTGCAAAACGGTCCGTCCTATGGATGCAGCCCACTCCATTCAGCCCATCGTTGTTGGTGGACTTACAGGTTGTTCCCAGTTGCTTACTGTACCAAGCAAAGTCAAGAAAGTATCCTGCAGCCTTAGCCAGAACCTAGTCCCCTGTGTTCTTGGGCCAGGAGCACACCCGGTGTCTTGACTGGCATACAGATGACTCGAGGTGGGGGTGGGGGTTGTCAGGAAAATCTGTGACTTGATCAAAATGTGGTGGGTAGGGGCGCCTGGGTGGCTCAGTGGGTTGAGCCGCTCCCTTCGGCTTTGGTCATGATCTCGGGGTCCTGGGATCGAGCCCCACGTGGGGCTCTCTGCTCAGCAGGGAGCCTGCTTCCCTTCCTCTCTCTCTCTGCCTGCCTCTCTGCCTACTTGTGATCTCTGTCTGTCAAATAAATAAATAAAATCTTTAAAAAAAATGTGGTGGGTAGATCTGGGCTGGGGGATCGTTGAGAGTCAGCTTCTGAAGGGAAGGGAGGGATCTGTAGGATGGCCTCTGTGTTCCATAGGTCATGGGGTCATGACTTGGGCACAAAGTGACACCATCTTGCCCCTCCCTTGCCTTATCCTTCCTTGTATCATCCTCTACACATGTTAACAGGACTTTGAGCCCAGATCTGGGCTCAGAGAAGCATTCCCCTGTCCCCAAAGATCTTCAGAGGCCTCGCCACAGCGGCTTCTCAAAGGCCTCTGAGGCCCACCCATCCTCCTCACAGGCCTGAGGCTCTGCTTATGCCACTCACTGTGGGTTGCTGTCCTCTCCTAGGGGGCCGCGGTGTCAGCGTGGGTCCTATCCTCAGCAGCAGTGCCTCAGACATCTTCTGTGACAATGAGAATGGGCCCAACTTCCTCTTCCACAACCAGGGTGATGGCACCTTCGTGGATGCTGCTGCCAGTGCCGGTGAGTGTGGCCCCTGCCCTGGGTCCCTCACTGCCCCAGACCCTCGGACGCTGGCCTCAGGGAGACCGGGACCAGGAAGCATGCCCACTGTGCAGGGAAACATTGTTTGTCACCTTCCATTCTGTATCCCCCAAGGCTCCAGCCACAGGGGATGTGTGCTGCTGGGGAGAGGGGTTGCCTGGAACTCCTGACCATTATCCATTTTCCAGCAACTAGATTTAGCCCGTGTTCCTCTGAGTCCTGCTTGAGTCTTCAGCATTAATTTCCCCTCCAAGCCACCTCTTTCCAGTTCCCCTCCCCACATTCACCTTAATCACTAAATTCAATCCAATAACCATTTATGGAGCACCTGCTAAGTGCCAGGTGGTACTTAGAGCTGGGGATGCTGATCCCAGGAAGGTTGTACCATCCTACCCACCTGCCACACATATGCACACAGGCACGATGAACAAACAAATAGCTAAGTAAGGGGACTAAAATCCACACAAAATAGTACTTCAGGCTCCCAGCTCTGCTCCCCTTCCTCCTTTTGTGCTCATCCCTCATCTGCCTCAGGGCCTTTGCACCTGCCATTCTCTCTGCTAGAAAGTGCCTTCTCCCTTTTCTCCTTCTGCAGAAATTCTATTTATCATTCAGCACTCAGCTCTATGAAGCCCTTCCTACCTCCCCCTGGGCCGCCTGGCAGAGATTCACACTTCCTCATCTGCATTCACACTGCCCTTACATGCACATCTCGATCAGGCTTCTACATTGCTAGAATAATCTAGGTCTACAAGGACGGGACACTGTACTGTTCATTCTTGACACACCACAGTCACCAAGTAAATCTTGCTGAATGGTGGAAGGGACACTTAATGAAAGTTTGTGGGTGTTAATCAGCCTGCCCTTTGACCACTTCTCTCCACCCACTTCCTCCCCACCTTGCCAATGAAAGGGTTGATTTCACCCTTCTCAGGGCAGCACAGAGGCGAGCGCTACCCTCCAGAAGAAGAGGTGAGCGGGGATTAGACACATAGATCAAAGGTCCTACAAGCTCCAGCTAGTGCCGACAGCGAGCATCAAATCCCTGAGCGTCTGCCAATCCATCCTCCCTGACTTACAAGATCGTAATCCCCCACCTCTCTGCTTGAGAGTGCTCACTTCCAGCACCACCCCTCCTCTTGGAGCCTGTCCACTTGCCTTGTGCCTTTCCCTCTCCTCCTTCCTGGGCAGAGCTAGAGCTGGAGGCAGCTCCCCTGGCCTGTCCTCCCACCTGGCATGCACACACACACACACACACACACACACACACCCCCCACAGGGCTATATACTCTGGCAGCAAATTTTCTCATTGCTGAAAAATCATAAAATGAAGGGGAGGTGGTGGTGGAGTAAACCTAGAGGATTTGATAAGGTGTTAAAGAGATGGGAGCAGAGGTGAGCGAGCAAGTTGGAGTGGGAGAAGGTATCTGGCGGGAGGAGAGAGGAAAGGTGCTAGGCCCGTAATTGAAAGTCAGAATGATCGCAGGGGTTTAACAAGACATGTCAAGAGGGCATTCGTCACCCAAACAGATGCTGCTGTGAAATGCGGCCTGGCACCGATTATTCCCGTGAAAGGGAACCAGCTCCTTGTCAAAGTGCCTCGTAGATAGGAGAGAAATGGGCCAACACAGAAGGCCACCGACATTTGGGCTGGGGAGTTTTGTAGAGAATTAATGGGGTATTAATCCTAGAGATTAGAGGCTGCCCCCTGCTTGGAAAAGCCTCTTCCTCAAGCCTAGGGCACACTGCCTCTTCTCCCCACATCTCCCACCCATTGTCCAGATCCTTCCCTCCCCCGAGAGGGTACTCAGCATCCAAGGTGCTCAGGGGGCCCCACTCGCACCTTCCGCTGGCTCCCGTCCCCAGGAGTTCTGTGATTGCCGCTGGCAAGAGCTCCCTGGACCCTGGATTCTGTGATTCTCCCCTCCATTATCTTGTCCTATCGCCCACCCCATCTCTGAGGGCCCGATAACCAACGGCAGTTTGTCCTCTGAGAGAGTCAGCATGGGTATTGAGAACCAGCACCCAGCACCTCTCAGCTCCACACTTGGCCTGACGGAACATATCTGCCTCAGGCAGCCGGGAGGTCAGGCCATCCCTCTAGGCAAAGCCAGCCCCTGTCCTCCACCAGGGTCAGCTCAGTGGACACTGGCAGATGCAGGGACAGCAGAAGCCAGCGACACTGGACACACAGGCTTCTCTTCCCCGAGCTCCCAAGGCACGCTGTGGGTTTCTGTGTTATGATGCGGCATTTCCTCTGCTGTCACCCACATCCCCAGAAGCCTTCTGGCAAATTATTTATGTCTCTTCATTCATTCAGCAAGTATTTACTGAAAACTACTGGTCAGATGCTGCGTGAATACGGTGAACCAGAAGACAGCCCCTGACCTCATGGAGTATAAGGTCTTGTGGGGAAACGGACACTAAGCAGATAAACCACAAAGGAACCCGATGGTCGCTGTGATCAGCACAGTGGAGGGAAAGAATGAGAGGCTGTCAGGACAAATACCAAAGTAGCTGGGAGGAGCTGTTTTCATGGGAGTAGTCAGGGAAGGCTTCCCTGAGGAGGTGACAAAGTAGCTGAGAACAGAAGAAAAACAAGGAACCAGATAACCAATAGCCGGGCGAAGAGCATTCCAGGAGCAGCAACACGCTTGAGCAAAGGCCCAGAAGCCAGAAAGGGCAGGGCTCATTTGAGGAATGACAGGAGCACAGGTCACCAGAGTTTATGAGTAAGGGGGGAGGGGAAGGGGTACCAGATCAAGACCAGATAGGGTGGGTGGGGGCCTTGTGCTCCCCAGGCACTTGAACTTGACCCAACAAGACTGGGGAGCTACTGAGAGATTTAAGCCAACGGGTGATGACCAACTTACTATACCCCAGTGGCAGCGTTGGAGTAGCTGGAGGGGCCTTTGGTCCTCCAGACTTTGCAAGTCCCCTTCCCCGACCCATGCTACCCCCAAACTGAGTGAAAATTGTGTGCTTGCTGGGTGGATGCCACTGAAGGCAAGTCTGATTCCCTTTGCAACCACGCGGCTGTCCCACCTCCTGCCCCCAGGGAGAAATTCTGAGCTGGCGGCTAGGGCTTCCCGTCTGCCCCCTGGGAGGGCAGGGTGGGCACAAGGGTCACCCTCCCTGTGTCTCTCCAAGGAGCTCTAGCAAGGCGAGCGTTTTTAGGGCCTGCAGGGGATGCAGCCCTGAGGGTCCCTGTCGTTCCTCCCCAGGTGTGGACGACCCCCACCAGCATGGGCGAGGTGTCGCCCTAGCCGACTTCAACCGAGATGGCAAAGTGGATATTGTCTATGGCAACTGGAATGGCCCCCACCGGCTCTACCTGCAGATGAGTGCCCATGGGAAGGTCCGCTTTCGGGTAAGAAGGGACCTCGCCCTCCCTCCCCGCCCCCTTCCACCCATCCCCACAGCACTGCGTGCGGCCCTGGCATGTCCTAAGGATGCCACCTTGCCTGTGCCTCCCACCAGGCTGAGAAGGGGCTTGTGGCTCTGCAGGGCTTGGAGGCAGGACAGCCACAGTGAAGGCAACATCTAGGGAAAGACGATGGAGTCCAGCTTGGGCTTCATACCATCTCTAGTGCCCGGGGCAGGGAGAGCCACTGGCAGAGGAGGGAGAGCAACATCCCACAGTGGGCAGGAACAGGGCAATGAAGGTTCTGGGCTTCGTTCCTGGATTGGCAGTAGTTTTCCAGGTGGCTCCTGAAGAACCTGATCTTTTCAAGTTTAAGTTCTGGCTAAGGATGCGGTGGGCAAGAGAGGGACACATGGAACGCTGAGGCTCCGGAGCCCCCATGGCCCCCGAAGACAAATGGCAGGTGGCGGGCACCCCCAGTCCCTGTCTGTGTCCCCTCCCTGAGCTGTCAACAGACTGTGATGCCAAGAATTCTTCAAAGAGACTGTTGGGTGCCACCCCCTGGTGAGCTGGAGTTTGGAGCTTTCTCCTGGAGCTCTCATGGGATGGTTGAAACTGATCTCAGTGAGTCTGGATGGTTCTGGAGGTACCTAGGTCTTGCCAAAGTCCCCCGTGGGAGTGAGCATTTTCCCGATGCTTCATGGTCCCAGGGGAGTCTCTGAGACCCTTCTGTCTGGGTCACCGCCGCAAGCTTCCTCCCTTGTAGCAGCCACCTGGGGACGCTCAGGCCCAGCAGCTCCCTCCTCCCTTGAGACCTGGGCTCTCTGGGTGAGAAGGAGGCCTGCCCTGAACTCAAGCAGTTGATCCCGGGATCCAGGATGATTTTCATCCTTATTTAGCTTTTTGTTATTTTTTAAGATTTATTTATTTTAGAGACAGAGAGAGAGGGCATACACACGCACAAGCTGGGGGAAGGCAGAGGGACAGAATCCTCAAGCAGACTCCCCACTGAGCGCAGAAGCAGATGCAGAGCTCCATGTGGGGCTCAATCCTATGATCCGTGAGATCATGACCTGAGCAAAAACCAAGAGTCAGATGCTCAACTGACTGAGCCACCCAGGCGCAACCACCCGCCCCCCGCGCCCAGCTTTTTGTCTTAACTCAGGTTCTCCACCAGGGGTCATTTTCTCCCCTGGACATTTGACAGTGTCTGGGGACAGTGTCTGTGACACTTTTTGGTTGTCACAAATGGGAGAGGGGTGTGACTGGCATCCAGTGGGTGGAGCCCAGGGGTACTGCCAAATGTTCTGTAACGCACAGGACAGCCCCCCAGTCAGGAATGATCCAGGACCAAACATCAGTGTGCTGTGGTTGAGAAACAAGGCCCTGCCTCCTGGTGGCCCCTCCCCAGAGCTCACAGGAGCAAAAACAATGATAATAGACGCCCCATGTATCAGGTGCCTTCCATGTGCCAGGAACTGTGCTAAGCGCTTTACATACGTTATCTCAGAAGCCCGGGCGTCCAGGGGGAAGCCGGAGGGAACTATGTAGGTTTCCATTTTTATAGGATCAATAGAATAATAAGGACTTAGAGATCCTGAGGTCCCTTTCTCTCCAGCTCTTAAGGCCCTGCTCAGCCCACCCTGGCCAAGTGGCCAGGCTCTTAATCAGCCTCATTACCATGCTGATGGGGACAACCTCCCTCCTGGGCTCCCCAGAACAGGCAGCTCGCCAGCTTTCCCAGGCTGGCTCCTTCCTGCATTGGTTGGAGGGGGGACCTGCAGTGAGAGGCCAAGGAGCAGGGCCAGGCCAGTGGGCAAGAGGGGCACTCCCGGAAACATGAGCTGTCCCTTCCCAACCCTTTCCAGGTGGGCCCTGAAAGCCAGACAGGTTGCTAGAATCTTTAAGAGACAAAAGTATCTGTGATGAATATTCTTATAATCAGAAGGTTGCTCTCTACGCCTCTTCTTCTTTTTCAAAAGGAAATCCCACCCCTGAGACCCTTTGCCGGGTCCTCCAAGGCTGTGTCAGCACTTCGAGGTCCAACCTGGGCTCTCCTGGGCCTGGGGTCTCCCCATGAACCCCAGACAAGTGTATCTGATACTACAAACCCCTAGAGCAAGGGTCTCAAAAAAATTGAAAGACTTTCAGGAAAAAAACTTAAGATAGCAGCAAAAACACAGCTAGAAGCCCTCTCTTGCTTTCCATGGGACTGATGGCACGAGCAAGGCCAGGACCGGTGCCAAGGATCTGGTTCATGCCCAGTGCTTGCCAGGCATTTTTCACGCAGTGCTCACAGCCTGAGCCACACTATTCCTAGCCCCATGTTACTGACGGAGAGAGTGAGACCTGAGAGGTTAATGACTTACCTAAGATCACATGGTTAGTCGGGAGAGAAGCCTGGATTCAAGTGCAGAGCACTTTCCAGCGTCTCCCACCCCCCAGCCCCCGCTTCTGACTCTCCTGCAGAGGAGGAAGGGACATAGCATCTTGAGTCAGAAGCCCCAGCTACCGCCCCATCATTAGCCATGACCATGGGTGATTCCCCTCCCTCCCCCAGGACACCATCACCTTGCCTGTTAAATGGAAATGCTGATATCTGCCCCACCTCGATGGGAGGGCTGCGTGTGACTCTGACCAGGGAACAGCCAGGTGCTCTGCTGGTGGGAACTGGGATTGTTCCTCTCACCTTCTTGTCCTACAAGCAACCCAGGGTCTTTGTGCTCCTGGGTGCTACCACCACAGGTCCCTTCAAGGGGAGGTGAGAGAGGAGGTGTTAGGTGGGCTGTCTCTTCTCTTGGATTGCACCCCCCCCAACACACACACACACCTCTGTCTGCTGACCTGCACCCTCTCCTCCGTCAGGACATCGCCTCGCCCAAATTTTCCATGCCATCCCCGGTCCGTACCGTCATCGCCGCTGACTTTGACAATGACCAGGAGCTGGAGATCTTCTTCAACAACTTCGCCCACCGCAGCTCCTCAGCCAACCGTCTCTTCCGGTAGGCACTGCAGCCTGGCAGTGACTTCTCAATCTCAGGGGCTGGGAGTTGGGAACAAGGTGTAGGACTCAGAGGGGAGTTCCTAGGGCCGATTCCCGACGGTCCCCTGATGAAGGAACAGAGAGGAGGGAAGGAGGGACTGAGCAAGAGGCTGTGGAATGAAGGGCAGATCGGGGGCAGGAAGCTGGCCTCCTGCTGTTGTGGGGGAAACAGGCAGAGGGACATGGCCCAATGTGTGCCCAGAACCCAAGCTCTACGGGAGAGAAATCCACGTCACCACAGAAAGGAGTTACAGAGTCAAATTTGTTAGGGTGCGCCTGGGGTTAGCAAAGACAGGCAGATTTACTGGCTGCAGGACTTCTCAGAGCCTTTAACACAAGCATGAGTGTTTTTAATTTCTGAAAGGAAGATGGAGTATTCCAAACAGATTTGACCACAGGACACCTCTTTCAAAGATTTTATTCTTGAGACTGGTACTCCGCAAAAATCCCTTGGGAAATGCTAGATGAGACGATCAATGGTAGACCAGGAAAAGGGATTGACAGATGGAAGAAATCTGCAAGCACCTACATCTGGGGAGGAAAGGTTGGAAGTTCGAAGGCAATACTTCTCTAAGAGGGGCCCAGAGACCATTGCATCAGAATCACCCAAAGTGCTTATTTAAAGTACAGCATTCCGGGGTCCACCCAGATCTCCTGAATCAGAATCTCCAGGGTGAGGCCCAGAAACCTCTGTTTTTAACAAGTGCACTGGGCATCAGGTGACTCTTAATGACACCAAAGCTTGAGAACTGCTGTTGGGGAACCTCAGGCCCCATGTGGTCTGAGACAACCCTGTTCCTGGCCTAAAACATGCTACTGGGGCTCAGGAGCCGGTGGGGAGAGGAGGCAGGGGAGCAAGGGGCCTTGGATTCAGGAAATGGGCCCAGTCACCTGGCTCAGCTCCGCAGGGCCCCCATCCTCTACCCCAGGAGGGGGCCCAACTATTAATAAAAGGCAAGAGCTGTGACTAAGCATGTTTTAAAATATGATTATTAACAAAGCATCAATCCTGACTGGAAGTAATCACCCCCCAAAGGCACCAGGTTTACTAATTAGGTGCCTTGGAAAAAGCTTATTCACAACTTCCAGATTAATTGCGGAAGATCAATTGCTCCTTAACAGAGATACTACTTTCCTTCTCTGGCTAATAAAGTGTCACTCGCCAGGGCCGCTGAGCACAAGGGAGTCTAGTGATCTTGTCACTGTGGCCTGAGGACCCAGGCCCCTCCCCCATCCGCCTGCCCACCTGGCTCTGTCACACCACCCAGCCTCCCTCTGGCCACCCCGAGGGCAGGCTGGCCCGGGGCTGCCATGGACGAGGACAGGGTCACCCTATAGTGGTCCCATGGGTTAGTGTCTTGGCCTCCACGCAGCTGTAGCGTGAGCCCTTCCCAGGCAGACCCCCTGCACCCTGCCCTCCGGCCACCACAGGCTCCAGCTCAGGGGACCCCTGCCCCCCTGCCCGAAGTCACTGGCCACGGCTCAGCCCGCTGGTGACTCTGTGACTTGGGCGGACAAGAGCCATTGGCAGTGTCACAGGGGTAGAGATCAGATCCGTCCTAGCCCCCTAGCTCCCCCAGTATTGCTCCACACATCCAGGCCAGAGCAGCCAAGGCTGTAAGAATCTAACGAGTGAGAAAAATCGGGGGAAACTCGCCACCATCATCAGCATTGAGCTCGGTGCGGAGACAGAGCAAGACGCTCACAGTGGGCTTTTCTGAAGCAAGTATTGCCGTGATTCAGAGCTTAAAATAGAACCCCTGCAGCTCAAAGGGACCCGTTTCCGCCCTCTTTGCTGCTGGACTTCATCTTCGCCTCCTGCAGACACACTCGCAGAGCTTCCCAGGGGGGCCACGCGCTGTGCCAGGTGCCCGGGAAAATGCAAGAACCAGTAACACGTGGTCCCAGCCTGTGAAGAGCTCCCATCCAACTGGAGAGAGAAGAGGCCCTCGCTCAGAGCTTGACCACAAGGCAGGAAGTGACAAAAGCCGAGCAGGAAGGTCCTGCTTCCCACAGGATCGTCAGGGAGGGCTTGGAGGAGGTGGCATCTGAACAGTTTGAATCCTGGCTACACCCAGAACTCAGAAGCCCAGGGCCACTTGAAGGAAGGGGAAGGTCAGTTGAAGGTAGCTGAGTCCCTGCCCCTTCTCCATCCATCAACTGCCCTTGCCCAGGCTGTCTATAACTCATCCATTAGAGAAAGAAAAATCAATATTTACCAACGTAAATTAAAACCCAGGAAGGGAACAGGCAGGGTGTAGGCAGGCTCTGTGAGCAGATGGTGGCTCAGTAGGCGTCCACGTGGGGCCCCGGGGCTGCTCAGGGGACAGAGACGGGAGCAAGTGGACCTCTGGGTTCAGGGGGCCCGCGGGTGCCATGCCGGGACGTTAGTCATCTGGGAACGACCTGTCTCCTCTCCTGCAGGGTCATTCGCAGGGAACACGGCGACCCCCTCATCGAGGAGCTCAATCCTGGTGATGCCTTGGAGCCTGAGGGTCGGGGCACAGGTGAGGGCACCTGGGGGCTCCAGCCTTCCCTCCTCTGTCTCTGCTCTGCCTGGGCATGGGATGAGGGCAAGAGGGCTAGGGCTGCCAGCTCCCTAGAGCACAGGACCCCACCTTCCCTGCCATGCTGAAGGCTAACACCCAAGGGTTGGGTGAGCCCCTGGGAGCCTTGGGCTGGAAGCAGGGAAACCAACGATCCGTGTGGGGTTCTGGAAATCCATGGGCGGTAGGTTCTCTGGCGCCAGGCAGGGATAGAAAGGAGAGGCTGCGGGTCCTGCAGTCTGACCCTTCCCCTCTTGGTATTCAGCCTGGTGTCAGAGAAAGAGCACTGGAACGGGAGTCCCAAGCCTCTATCCTGCCACTGCCTCACTTGTGGTCTTGGAAGAGGTGCTTCACCTTGTGGGTCCTACCCTGCACATGCATGGAAGGGATAATGCCATCTGCCCTCCTTACCTGTGTGGTAGTGAGGACCCACAGGAGCCCATGAATGTGCAGACATGACATATGGACAACAGCTACAAAGGCAAAGGGCGTGTGTGATAGATGAGGAAGAAGTCCTCATGGTCTGAGCGGTTGGCACCCACTGTCTCCATGCGAAGTTCAGGGAAAGGAAAGGGAGCCCCTTTCATGATCTCCTGTCATGAGCCGGCTGTGAGAAATCCGAGGACAGAGGCTTTCCCCCGGCTTCCTGCCCCAACGCTGTGCTCTCAGCTTCCCCCTACCCCCCAGGGGGGCACGTGCATGACTGGGCAGTTGTCGGGAGCCCCTCTCCCTCTTGGGTCTCCTGGCCAATGGCCAGAGTGAAATCTGCCTTGTTGCAGGGGGTGTGGTGACAGACTTCGATGGAGACGGGATGCTGGACCTCATCTTGTCCCACGGGGAGTCCATGGCTCAGCCGCTGTCTGTCTTCCGGGGGAACCAGGTGCGCATGCGCCCCGGGGCCCGTGGAGCGCGACCCCGTGTGCTCCTCTGGGTCTAAGGCGGACGAGGGCAGAGGCCCCGGGGATACTCGCTTGCCCAGCATGCTGGGAAATAGAAACCCAGGAAATAAATCGCAGCCACACACAGTAAGCCTCCAAGAAGGGGTCCTTCGTGGGAGAAACTCTCGGCCCCTCCGCTGTCCACCGGCACTTCTCCAAAAACTGCTTTTCCTGAGCCTCTTGGCTTTTCCCTCATTTTTTTCAGTTCCTCTCTTTCCAAACTTCAGCCCACCTGTGCCTCGTTCACCTTCCTTCTCTCTTCCGTCTGCCCCCCCTTCCTTCCCTCCCCTTCCTTCCTCCCTGCCCCTCCTGCCCCCCACCCCCTGATACTCACCTGCCTTCCTCCCTCCCTGCAGGGCTTCAGCAACAACTGGCTGCGAGTGGTACCTCGGACTCGGTTCGGGGCCTTCGCCCGGGGAGCTAAGGTCGTGCTCTACACCAAGAGGAGTGGAGCCCACCTGAGGATTATCGACGGGGGTTCGGGCTACCTGTGTGAGATGGAGCCCGTGGCGCACTTCGGCTTAGGTGAGTCAGGGCGGGGGATGGGGCAGGCAATGGGGCAGGCAATGGGCTTTCGCGCCCAGATGGTGGTGGGCTCCTGAAAGTGTATCCTGAAGCATGCTCGGGAGCGGAGGGCTGCCAGTGTATGGTACATCCAGGTCCGGCGAGGCTGCAGCAGACACCAGCCATGCAGGCAACCCTGCTCCGAAATGAACCTGAACTCCAGAGGGAGGTTTCCATGCCCTGCTCTTTGCATGGACCCCCACTGCAGTCCTCGGTTGAATTCGTTCACCTTCGGGTCAGAGTATTTAATCATCCCTGAGTCCAAGACTGGGGCCTTGTTGGAACATTGCCCTGCAGACTTGTCCACACCAGCTGTGGTCTTGGCCTCTTGGGGCCGGCTTGGTGATTAAAGCCTCCCCAAACCACAGGTGCCTTCCCTTAGCTGGAATTGGTTCCTGTCTGGAGAAGGGAAGCAAGCAAATCGTACTCTGTGTTTATAGGCTTAAGATAGACAGCACGTGAACAGTGATCCCGTACACCTGTCGTGTGCATGAGCCATCGCCACACACCTATCAGAACAGCTACCAAAAATAGCGATAACACCACATGCCCGCCAGGGTGTGAAGAAATGCGCTCGCCGGTGCATTTCTGGTAGGAAAGCAACATGGTACAGCCACTCTGCAAAACAGTTTGGCGGTTTCTTTAAAAAGAAAAAACCAAACCCACAACTACTATAAGACCCAACCATTGCACTCTGGGGTACTTATCCCAGATGAACAGAAACTTCTGTCACATAAAATCTATGCAAGATTGTTCCAGTAACTTTGTCGGCAGCCGCCCAGACTGGAAGCACCCGGAGGACGCCCAGTAATAGGTTACGGTTCAACAAACCGGTGTCCATCCGCACCAGGAATGTTACTCAGCAATAAGGAGGAGGAACTGCTGATACACGTAGCAGCTTGAATAGCTCTCCGGGGCATCACAAGGAGTGGGGGGGGAAGGCCCATCTCATAAAGTAGGCCCATACTGTTGATTCCATTTATATAATATTCTCAAAATGATGAAATTACAGAGACAAAGGGGCACCTGGAAGGCTCAGTTGGTTAAACGCCTGCCTTCAGCTCAGGTCACCATCCTGGGCGGTTCCCAGAGTCCCAGATCGAGCCCTGCTTCGGGCTTTCTGCTCAGTGGAGAGTCTGCTTCTCCCTCTCCCTCTGATCCTCCCCATTCTCATGCTCTCTCTCTCCCTCTCAAATAAATAAATAAAGTCTTAATTTTTTTTTTTTAATTAGAGACAGAAAATAGAACAGTGGTTGCCAGGGGTGGGTAAGGCCACATAAAGGGACAGCCTGAGGGAGGTTTCTGGGGTGATAGAGCAGTCCTGTGTCTTGATTTTGGTGATGGTTGTTAGACAAATCCACGCATGTGATAAAATGACATAAAACTACACACGGTACCAATGTCGATTTCCCAGTTTTGGTATCACGCTACAGGGGCACAGCTCTAACCTTTGAGGGCAACTGGGGGAAAGGTACACAGGGCCTTTCTGTACTATCTTTGCAACTTCCCGAGAATCTAGAATTATTTCAACATCAAACGTCTTTAAAGAAATGCATTGGGGAGGGAATAGTGTGGGAGGGTAGGAATGTCTAACAAGCCTTCTTGGGAGGAGGGGCAATCCTGGAAAAAGTGTGGAGGAGCCAAGAGTCACTTTATTAAAACACAGCGGTTAAGAAAGCATCTGAATCGAATATACCTGGGCTCCAAGTCAGACACCCTGTCCCATGTGTTAGCAGCTCATGGGGAGATATAATATTAACATTGGAAGAGTAGACAACATGGTCTGAAGTTAATATACATGTATATATTAATATTATACACAATATTATACATCATACAGACAATGGAAAAAGCAGGAAGTAGGAACGTGATTCTGAGTGGCTGGACTGACTTAGTAACTCTCAGTCATTCTGGGAGGCATTTTGCTCTTATTATGTCCTTTCATGCTCGCAATCCCCTGAGAGACGGGCATTACTTATCCCCATTTTACAGATGGGAAAACTGAAGATCACAGCAGTTAAGAAACCTGCCAAGGTCACGTGATCGATGGGTGGCAGAGCTGACGTTCAAATTCAGACCCACCCGACAGTGTGATTTTTATTTCCTTCTGTATGTTTTGTGCGTGTGTTCCAACTTTTATAGGAACGCATAATATTTATGCAGTCTGGAAAAGAAGCATAAAGTTTTAGGGGACCCAGGGCCTGGTTCGATGAGCATGTTTTTGGGCTGTTTCACCCTGGATGGGTCAGCTCTCTGTTGAAGCATTTGTCACTTTTAAGGTAACCATTTGCTACACTGGCCAAGTACAGACTTGAATACATAGTCCTCTCTCGCCGAACACCGTAGCTGACTGTCCTTGAGCGCTAAGCATGTGCCAGGCTCTGGGCTAATGGACTCCACACAAGAAACTTCACGCAGTTCTTACCGCAGTGTGATAAATCATAACCCTTTACACAGGTCAGAAAACTGAGGCTCAGGCTAAGTAACCAGCCCCAAATCCCATCTCCAGAAAGTAGAGAGGGCCGGATTTGGATCCCGACTCCTTGGTCACCACTGACCACCATAACTTAAGGTCTTGACCTCCCAGAGCTGCTCTGCATGGACCCAGCCAAGGTCCTCCTGCTTTGCCTCTTTCTTCCTGGACATCCATGTCCCCTCAGTTACCAAGAGACCCATGCAAGGCCATCCAGTCACCAGGATAACAGCCGCGGTATCCTAGGTGGGATGTTCACCCAGTATCCAGCTGGACAGCAGCTCCCACCCCACTGTATAGACAAGGAAATTGAGGTTCCACATAGCAGTGTCAGGACAAGTTAGAGATGCTGCCCCTGGTTGGGAGCCCCTCCAGACTGCCAATCCTCGATACCTTGCAAGGCCAGGGGATTTGTTCTGGCTCTGAACTCCAGCTCAAACTGCTCCATGAGTCCCCCTGTAAGCTCCTCTCCGTTGCCAGGATCCACTCCCAGAGAGTCACGGAAGGAAGGCTGCTCTTAGGAACTGGTCCCTATGGGTCAGCCCTGGGCCTGGCAGTGAGAGTCCCAGAGGCGGCAGAGCTGGCAGCAGGACCAGGAGGAGGGACACAGCCAGAAGCAGGTGGGCTCCATCCCTGCAGCTCCAAGGTCCCCAACCCAAGAGGGTCTCTCCTTCATGGATCCAGCATAGTGCAAACCTTCCTGATTGATTGAGGGGCAGCCAATGGGGTGGGAAGAGAGGGAGCCACAAGGAAAGGCCAGACAAAAGGAAAGGTTGAGGAAAGAGAGAGGATGGGGCACACAGGCAGACAGGGGACTAGTGAAACCATGAGATGCAGAGAGATGTGGGAAAGATACAAATGGGACAAAGAAGAGATACTCCCTGCCCTCCAGGCTCACAGGCTGAGAAAGGCAGATGGACACAGAAATTCCGGGGCAAGGCAGATCTGGACGCACCGTCACATTGGCCCAGGGGCTGCGTGAGGACAAACACAGGAGAAATAGTCCTGCTTTCCCAAGGACATGGGCTTAGTATGGGGTCTAGCTGGGTGGTAGGGATTTAGAAGGCACAGAGGGTGGCAGAAGAGAACATCCCAGGGGCTAGCCTGGCTTGAACAAAGGCCCAGAGCTGGGAGTGTGTTCAGGTGCCCACCTAACCAAATGGTCTGGTAGGAACGGAGCCTAGAGAGGGAAGCCAAAGCCGAGCTGGGGGTAGTGGGGGTAGCCAAGAGCCAGGCTGGAGGGGACAAGCTGATCAGAGGGGTTGTTCAGCCCTGCAGGGCAAGCCGAAGCCAGGCTATGCTGGGCTGGGGTAGGGCCACCAGAGGCCTTCCAGGGAGACCAGTGCTTGCAAACGTTCTTAGAAGGATTTAATGGTTTTCCTGATTGTAGGAATAACACATATTGATTATAGGACAATTAGAAATTATAACATCATTACAAAGAAAGGAAAAAGAACCCCTGATCTCACCATTATCTTTTGAATATTAAGTGAAAAGTAAATGTTTCTCCCTTCACCCTCTCCCAGTAGCATTTGATTCATTTAATCAAAACGCATTTACTGAGCATGTACTATGTGCCGAACCCTAATGAGACACAGATCCTTGCCATGATTGATCTTACCTTCTAGTGGAACTAGTGGAAACATACACTATGTAATAAACATAACGACTACATAAATATATGAAAGGTTATAAGATGTTAAGCGCTATTGAAAAGGAAATGCAGAACAGGGTAAGGGGGTCAGGAGTGTGGAGGGCAGGATGTGGGAGGGTGGCCTGCTCCCACGCCCATGCTCCGTGATATAACTTTATTACATGCAGGATGCATGGGAGCACAGTTACAGGTAAGTACTCCTCGGGGATTTGTTTCCAACGAAAATGATTATGTTCTTCCCGTTATTTCCAAACTTGCTTCCTGCCCCCCTCAACAATATAACCGAGATGCCGTTCTGCACACAGGTACCCCTCCTTTGTTTCCCTCGGGTGCTGCCCAGTAGTTCACTGTGTGGCGCGCTCGTCATTCATTGAGCAAGTCTCCTCCCGACGGACAGTTCGATGGTTTCTGGTCCTGACCAGTTTGTTTCGTGGCACTTAGGGTGACATGCTCGGAGCATGTCCAGCCCACAAATACAAGAAAGGCCTGCCTAGTCGTTCCAAATGACTGAGCCACAACTGTGGGGCACACAGCTGTGTGAGGAGCCGGGGGTCTCTGGGGGGAAGAGAGCCGCCCTTCCAGCCCTCACGATGCTCCCACTCACCCCAGCTGACCCTGCTCCCTTCCTCCCTTTGAGACTCATCCCCTGCCTCCCACTGGCTTCGCGGCAATGGGTGGCGAGAGAACTGGACACAGACACGTGGGCGGCTGTGCACGGGTGCCCCTCGGCAACCTGTGCCCTGGGCATATGCGTGTCCTGCTCATCTCTGCACTGAGCCCAGGTCAGAGGACTAGCTTCTCCGCCCCTCATGTGCTCTCCTCACTCCCGAGGGTCTGGGCTGCCTTGTACCTACAGTAAAAACTCAGGGACCTCACTGGGCGGATGTTTCATTCTCTGGGGTTCCCAGAGGTCCCACTCGGCCGAGCAGAATGCCCTCATCTTCACCCGTAGAAGCGGCGTCTGCCACCACCCTCCCCACCCCTGCTCCATGATGCTCCTGGCCTTGTCCCACCCCTGCTCTGGCCCACCCTGGCCTTTGCCAGCTCCTTCTGGTGCAGATGGGCAGCCGGGCTCATGAAAAAGCATTTCTGCTCACGGCCGCTGTGGGGTCCCCACTGCATGCTGGTTGCTCTGAACCGACATCCTAGCTTCCCCACCACGCCCCGTGCCCCCACCCTACGTATCCCACACCCTGGCTCTCCATTTCCCGCTTTGCAGAGGGCTGAGGTCACTCAACCAAACCCAGAGAGTGAAAATATGCACCCACCACCGACTTGCTTGCCCCTGCCAGCCCCATAGGGGGCTCCTCACCAGCCAGCTCACCCCAAGCAATGATGGCACCCCCGTCCCCCCACCACATACTACAGCATCTTCCTTTAATTGTTTGCAAGTGACTCAGAGCAGCCTCCAAGCCTGCTGGTGCTCATTTATGGAAGGAAAATTCAGTGGCCCACATAAAAATTGCTTTATTAAAGTGCAAAAATATTCCACCAACTGTATTCCCACCATCTGTTTTGCTGGTACATCTGAAAAGCGCAATTCTCTGTGCCTCTTTGGCCTTTGTCCTTTAAAAGCTGCCAGAGGTGACTCCCTGCTGCTCTTGGCCTCCCAGCTGCGCTGGTGAATGGGGCCTCCTCCACTCCCTGACTCACAGCCCCAGCAGACAGACGGCTTCCACACTGCCCTTGTGCGGTGCCTGGAAAGACCCGAGACGTCTGGAGACTTGAGAAGGAACAGCCAAACCTGGGGACAGGAACCTGGGCTCCAGGCCTCACTCAGACACCTGCAAGTCACTTCTTGCCAATGTCTACACCTGGAGAATGCGGCTAGAACACCCACCTCTCAGGGCAGTCAGGAGGATTCAGATAAGCCTCACACGTGAAGGCACAGAAGTCCGTCCCTGTCTCCTCCCCACCTCCCCCACTCCTGCCTAATTCACACTCGCATGCTCTGCTTCCCCACTTTGAACTTCTCCCTGATCTTCAAATACACATGACCTTTTCATACCTCTGTACCATGCCGGACCCTTTGCCTGACCGGCTCCTTCCTTCCCTTCTCTGCCTCACAGACTCCTACTCCTCCTGCAACATTCAAATGAAGTGACTTTTAACACCTGCCTCTCTGACCAAGTGGCACCAACGCTATGGCTTCGTGCTCCCAGTTTAACATAATCACTTGGTTCCTTGCCCCCATGGGATACAGCTCCTTCAGGCGGGGGCCTGGCTTCACCTCCGCCCTGCCAAATCCTGCTAGGTCTGTTGGGGGTGTGAGGGTGAAGTGAGGAGAACAAGGGCAAAACAGATACGGGCTTTGGAGTCAGATGTCCGTAGCTGGGGAACTATGGGCCATTTACATCACCTCCCCAGGTCTGAGCCCCTTTGTCGCTGAAATGGAAATGAGAGATCTAGTACCTTCTGCATGGTGCTGCTAAGAGGATCTGGTGCTAACACTGAGATCAGTGGGTACAGTTTGGGGGACACATTCTCCAGTATTATTGCCAGTCAATGAGGGTGCTTTGGGAACTACAGGGTGACTCCATGTCTAAGAGATGATGGTGTTGGGGGTGCTGAGGGGACAGTCAGCCAGGGAGGGGCTCACATTGTGAAGAAGAAGGACTGTCCTCCCCAGGAGTGCTAGAGCTCTCGGCTGCACGCCCATCTTACAGATAAAGAAACTGAGGCCCCAGAGAGGGTGCCCGAGTCAGCAGAACACTTGGCAGTGGAGGAGGGAGTCCTACAGAGACGCCTTCTCCTTGGCTTACTTATCTCATAGTCCCAGCCCCTCCCTGGGTTTGGAGGAAGGGAGGCAGCAGGACTCTGAAGGACGTGCTGTAAACACAGAATGTAAATTTGCGATTGTCTATGAATATTCGGTGACTCTTCTGAGTTATTTTGGCACTTCAGTCAGTCTGGAAAATGTATTCGTGTAGCTGTTCTCTTGGCTTAGGTGAGAAACATTTGCTATTCTTTGTCTCCTTTTTTTAATGGAAACATGTTTACTTTTTATATATGCCACTTAATTTGGGCACTGTTCAACCTGAAAACGCAGGTGCCTTTAACTTCAAGCAACTATTTGAAAACAGAGAAAAAAAACCTATAGGTGATACCCCCTAATCCCGTGTCCACGGGAATTATAGAAGGAGGGAGCAGAGGAAGAGAGGGTTAGGAGAAATTGTTTCTAGTTTCTGGGTCTGCTCCAGGAGTCTCTCCCGGGAGCCACTGCCCCAAGTGCCCTCAGAGTCAGGGGCTGCCCACCCCATGACACCTTCGAGTGTGGGAGCAGGTCGCCACCCTCATTAACACACAACACAGCAGCAGCAGCGAGGCAAAGGGGAGGCCAGTGCAGGGAGAACCCAGACACTGGGTGACGTGGCCCGGAAGGGGCAGCTTCCTCTGGAAGCCCCAGAGTGGCGTGCTAGGACTCCGGGCGGAAGGGGCCTCTGGGAGCCTCCGCGCCAGGCCTTCCCGGCCTCCCATCCCAAGGGGGCACCTCTACACAGAGAAGTCTACACGCACATTCCCCTTAAAGTCTAGCTGTGGCTGCCAACATTTTCTAAAATGCAGGAGTTCCTTTTATACATGAAAATGTGTCACAGACTACCCTCCGCCCCCATAGTAGCTATCCTGGTAAAATCCACTGGTGGACAATAAGGGCCCGGAGCTGCTAGAAATTCAGCAGGACTTTCTGGTTCCCCCTGTTTTTCTAAGAGTATCTGCATACATTACGGGGAAAGTAGCACAAACACGTGGGTGACGTATTGTTGATTCAGCCCACAGGTGATTGGGTTTGTGGACCCCTGAGCATCAGGCCTACATCTGGTCATCCCTGGAGGGTGACAACGAGAGGGCCCCACCCTCTCTCCAACCTGGGCTGAGCACTGCCCTTTTTCCCAGGGTGACCGATTAGGAGAAGAGCTTCTCCCCACAGGTGAGGCCCAGTCCCCTCCTCCCACCCACCCCAGTTCATGACCATTAGCCTGACTTTGCCGCAGTGACAGCCCCAGTGCCTTAAGCAGGGGCCTGCAGCCAGCTCGGACACGACCTAAACACCGGACAGATCTGCCCAGGCTACTTTCTACCACCAAGGTAGCCCATCGCTTTAAGGGTATGTGCGGAAGGATTCTCCGTGAATGTTCTCTGCGCTTCACCATTAGCTGCTATAAACATCTCAGCTCTGCAGATTGGGGCTTCCCCTGGGCCTTCCACCATCCCGTTCTTTATCACCTCGGCTTTCATTTGGAGCTTAGCTCAAGGGCCTGCTCCCTGAGATCACCCTTGATCACCCTGGACTAGAAAAGGCTCCCAGCCAAGCCCCAGTTCCTCTTTACTCTCTTGTTCTACTTTTGTTTTCTTCACAGAACTTCTCAGTATCTGACGTTATTTATGTTCTTTTTGCCTGTCTATCCCCACCATTGTGGACGCTCCCTGGAAGCAGGCCCATTCCCAATGGCAGAAGAAAGTGTGGCCCCTAGCAGGCTATAATTATAAATAATATAAGTATATAAATATAATGACATGCCCAAGATTATATAACAAGTCAGCGGCAGAGCTGGAATTTGGCCCTAGGTCCCCCAGAAGCCCAGCCCTCACCACATTCTTTCCAATGGAGCAGGAAAGTGGTACAATCAAGATTTGAACACACGAGGGTGCCTGGGTGGCTCAGTGGGTTAAACCGCTGGTCATGAGCTCAATGTCCTGGGATCAAGTCCCGCATCGGGCTCTCTGCTCAGCGGGAAGCCTATTTCCCTCTCTCTGCCTGCTTGTGATCTCTCTCTCTGTAAAATAAATAAATAAGATAAATAAAATCTTTAAAAAAAAAAAAAAAGATTTGAACACACGACTGCAAAGTCAACCTGCTTACCACCAGGATTTACCTCCGCCCCCGCCCCGCACCCCACAAAAGAGCTTCATGCTGATTGGCCTGTCCACTGGAATGTAAGCGCTAGAGCTGCATCGTCCCGTGTGGTAGCCGTTTGTGGCTATGGAAATATAAATTAATTAACATGAAATAGAATGTAAAATTCAGTTCTATCTTCGGTCCGGCAGGGAAGGATGAAGCCAGCAGTGTGGAGGTGACGTGGCCGGATGGCAAGATGGCAAGCCGGAATGTGGCCAGTGAGGAGATGAACTCCGTGCTGGAGATCCCCTACCCCCGGGATGAGGACAGACCTCAGGACCCAGCCCCACTGGAGGTGAGCAAAGGTGTCTGGGCCTCAGAGCCAGAAAAGCCGCACCCCACTTCCACCCCGCCCCGCCCCGCTCTATGGGTAGCAGCTGGACTCCCCTAAATTAGCAGACTTTGCACCTAGGATGGTGGAAATCTTCTCAGCAAAGGGCAGGCTCTATGGTGATCCCTCTGTATGCAGTTTGGGCAAGGACTGGTCATTGAAGAGGGACAGGTTCTGTTAGGCGTCCCAGCTCAGACACATGCACCCCACAGGAGTGAAATGAGCAGGAGTCCGAACAGAATGTGCTCTCGGCCATCCCCCAGCCTCCTATTTTCAGTGCAAGGGAAGGGGTCCTGGCAGGGAGGGGCTGCCCCCAGGCCCAGAGCTACGAGCACCCCTCGTTCTAGGGTCCAGGTGACGGCCGCTCTGCGGCTGTGACGAGGAGGGAAACTGAGGTGGGCTCTTCTTCACTCACTTGTGTCTCTGCTTCTGCCCACGCTGCAGTGCGGCCAAGGATTCTCCCAGCAGGAAAACGGCCATTGCCTGGGTGAGTTGCCTGCGGGCACCAGGGTGCGGGGCAGAGGCCAGAATCTCCTCGGGGAATGCCAGCCTGAGCCCTGGCCAAGCTCAGACTGCAGACCAGAGGAGACAGGTGGGGCGGGAAAGGCATTGTTCGCCCCAGGGGCTCCAGAAGCCAAGATGACTCCCCAGAGGGCAGTGATGTTCTCTGCCGGCAGGCAGAATCACTGCAGTTCTGGGAACTGTGAGTGCTTCCTGCCCTGAGCTTGGAAAAAAGTTGGGCCCAGGGAGGGGACCCATAAGCACCTACTGTGCATGTGCTCCCAAGTCCCAGGCCAGCGGGTTTGTTACTGAGACCTAAGAATCAACAAGACAGACACAGTCCCTGCTCCCCCTGGAGCTTAAAGCCTGTGGGAGAGGCACAGGGGTGAACAGGGATGACCCCGCAGTGTGAGTGGGGCAGGGTGGGGGAGGGGAGGGTGTGGGCGCCCAGAGGCGGGGCCCTGCACCAGCTAGAGAGGGTCGGAGAAGGTGCCCCAGAGGAAACAAGGTCTAAGCTGAGAATTGGCTGCTAGGGTGGGGGGCAGTTGCCAGGCAGGGAGAGGGGAGAAAGTGTTCAGGTGGAAAGCACCAGTGGGCAAAGGACCACAGGTGAGAAAGTGGAGGAGGACAGCTCTAAGGGTGGCCTGGGAGGAAATATGTCCCCTCCACTCTCCGTGTCCCCATCCCAACGGCTCTAAACAGATGGTACATGGACACAGAAATTCCAGCATCTGGCATGAGCACCGGCAGGACCCTGTGAGGTCACCCTTCGGGCTGCCTCTTCCTTCTTGTCACCCAGCAGATGTTTATGTGCCCATGCACGGTGCTGGGGATGCAGGCCTTAAGCTCCTGCCCTGCAGAGACATTTATTCTAGTGAGGGGAACCACAAACCTGTGACTGGGCAGCCGGAGGAGATGGGCTAAGAACCCTTTAAAAGGTGTCTCTGGGTACTGTTCTAGACAGAGTGGTCAGGGAGAAGACCTTTGAGTTGAGACCCGAAGGAGGAAAAGGTCCAGCCCCAGAAAGAGCTGAGCTTGAGCCCGAGCAAAGCGCCCGAGGCAGGAATGAGGCCTGGTGCATGAAAGGAATGGGAAGGAGCCAAGTGCTAAGTCAGGGAGGGTGGCGAGGTGTCCAGATTTTGTTCCTAGGGCCCTTTGCAGTTAAGCAGGAGAGTGGCATGGGGTCATTCACATTTTCAGAAGATGGACTGCAGATTGGATTGGAGGGAAATGCGGCAGCCAGGGCACCTGTCCGGAGGTGGCTGCGGACCTCCGGGCAGCGGGCGGTACGGGCTGGGGGTAGACTGCAGCAGAGGAGGAGCTGGACTGACAGACAGGTACTAAGGGGGCAGAATGGCGGGATTGGTTATGAAATTGCCTACAGAGGTAAGGGAAGAGGAGGAACTAGGAATCACTCCTATCCGCGCTCAAGCAGCAGAGTGGGTGACAGGGGTGTGACTGCCTTAGGCGAGATGGGGTCGTGGGCAGGAGAAGTTTGAAGGCTGCAGGACCTAGAGTTCCATTTTGGACTTACTGAGTATGGGAAGAACAGAAGATTCACGAGTCTGGAGCCCCAGAGATGGGTTAGGGGCTGGAGACAGGAATCTGGAATCATCCATGTATGAAGGCACCACCCACAGAAAGTGTGGTGGATAGAAGATCTGGGATGAAGCCTGACACCCCCAACATGTAGAGGTCAGGTAGAGAACAAGTCAGCCAAAAGGACTAAAGTGAGGACATTGAGGCCTAGAAAGAAGGACATGCCCAAGGTCACAGGGTAGGTGGAGCGACAGAGGCTGAGCAAGGTCCCACTGCCCCACACCTCCCCAGTGAGCCACTCCCCTCACTTCCTAGACACCAATGAATGCATCCAGTTCCCATTCGTGTGCCCTCGAGACAAGCCCGTGTGTGTGAACACGTACGGAAGTTACAGGTGCCGGACCAACAAGAGGTGCAGTCGGGGCTACGAGCCCAACGAGGACGGCACAGCCTGTGTGGGTGAGTGAGGCCCTGCCACAGCCCAGTGTGACACAAGCAAGTGGCCTTCCTCTGGGGAGGCGCCGGATCAAGGTCCCCAGCCCTGACTTCTCCTGGCTGGCTGGAGTCTCCTTAGACCCCGACTGGGTCTCCAGGGAAGACCACAGCAGAGGTTTGGAGAAGGCCCACCGCCACCACTCCCACCATCTGAAGGGTCCCTGGGGTGCTGCGCCCTGCCCAGAAGTAGTTGCTCTTTTTCCTCCCCTTCTCATGTTCCCTGAAACAAATGTTTGTACCATAAGGCCAGCCCATCTTCTCCTATCAGGGATAGAAACAAGCTCTTGCTACTCATCTTTGTCTGAATTTCTGAACTGGTGTTTGTCTTCTTCCTCCCAAATGCTTTCCCCCACCCTCATCCCACCCCAACCCCCTTTCTCTTTTTCCCATTTTCTTTCTCTCTCCCATCCTTTTTGCAGCTCAAGTGGCCTTTTTAGGTGGGTATCCTTCTGCTGCCTTTAGAATCTCTGAGCCTCTCTCTCCGGCCTCGTATCTCTCTCTAGGCCTTGGACTTTGCCTTCAGTTATATGCACTTTAAATCCCATCAATAAAGGAAAAAAAAAAACAAAAACAAAAACAAAAAACAAAAAAAAAACAACCTTTGTGGAAATCTAAATCTCTCCCGCTGCCTGTCTCTCTCTCCACGCCCAGCAGATTCTGTTGCGCTCCCTCCGAACGAACCCAGGGGCGGCCATCTTTGAAAAGGGAAGCTTGGGAGCTACTGATATTTATGTAATCTTAGTTATTTGTGAAGGCTTTCTTTGCATGTTTTCTGAGGAAAACAGAAAAGGAAAGTCTCCCCTCCTACCCCATCTACCCTCCTTCACTTCTTCAAAAGAATCATGGTAGTCCTGTCTTTTCTGTATTCTCCAGTGTCACAAGGACCCTATTTTGCCCTTAACAAAGATGGCTCCCAGGCGGTTGCTTGCTGTTGATTCACTCGTGTACCGTGTGCCTGCTGGTTTGGCCTGTGCTGTTTCTGCTCTGTGCACCCTGACTCGTTGTGGTAGAGAAAGCCTTGTTGGAGTTGGTGGTCATGATGGGAGGGGAAAGGGTGACCCTTTGGGACTCTTGATAAAAATGTTAAAGTTGGAACTTGCTAAGTCTTCCAGCCACTTTCTGGAGAAATTATGCCAATAAACTCTCTGCTGGATATTTAGTGCCTAGCTGGTGCAAAAAAAAAAAAAAAAATGTGTCTGGGGCAAGTAGATGCTGGTTGGAATGTTGAATTAGCGGTAGTCCTTCCATCCCCGGGGCACTTGGAAAGCAAATCACGAGACGGGGGAAATATCTGTTCTGAGTGTGAGCAGTGGTTTGGGAATGTGCACCAGTGTTCACATTTGGGGGGCTGGAGTTTGAGCCAGGCAAGGGCTGTAGGATGAGCAAGGGGCAGATTATGGAGGGAATATTCCAGGCCTTCTACCTGGAGGAAGTCACTTTTCTACACTGGGCCTTAGTTTTCTTAATCGAAAGAGCAAGAGATTTGGTCTGGCATATCCCTAAAGCCCTTTCCTTTCTCAGACCCTTCAGTGTGTGGCTGGACAGAGACATGGCTAGTCTCAAGTTACCCTGATTTCTAGAAAGAATCTGGCAACTTAGTCTCCTCTACAATATGTTTAGAAACCAGGAAGCTTCTGTAGCCAGGGGACCCTTTGGGAACGATGTTAACACCGTAGAAAATCTTCACAAGCAGCCTCGGTACTGAAGGCTTGTTATAAATCACAGATCTATTCTTCATGGGGAAAAAAGTTGCCCCAGGATGTAATAAAATCACATTTAAGAACAGAGCAAGCATTTTAAAAACATATTTAACAAAAAACCTACCATTTTCTAATACAATAATAATACTCCCAATAAATCACAAAATATGAATTCCTCATAGGTAGTACCGTTTTTACACTCAGAACAGGAGCTTAAATGAAAAGTCTCAAAATAAAAACAGCTACATTTTCACAGGAAAGCATATAACAACTTAAAAACTGCTCCACCTCTGGGCAGCCCCATCCTATGTGCTCGTGTAGAATAAAGGCACGGATGGGCCCAGAGATGAGGCTCAGAGAGATGAAGTGATCTGCCCAAGGTCACAGAGCCAGCTGGTCCCAGGCAAGGCGAGAGCCCTTTCCTAGCACACCGTCTTGTCAGGGAGTAACAGACAGGGCTGTCAGTGCTCAACCTATTCCCTAGTCATTCTGAAAGCTACTGCCCTTCTCGAAAGGAACAAGTAGATCTAAGATAGTAAGATAAGTAAAACCCAAAACTCACAGAGGCAGTAGTTCCAAATGTAATGCTAAATGACAAGATAACAGTGTCCATTGACAGGCTCCACACAACAGCATGAGAAATAAGGGACAGGACCGCTCATGAGACAGCCTGCCAAGGACATCAGAAAATTCAGGATGGCAGCAAACTTCAGAGGATACCTTCTAAAGTAATAACAGCGAGTTTCTTGTAACAGGGTATATTTGTGTCACCATACTCTGCTTGGGAGGGGGGCCAGATGAGTTACTGAGAGGAGCTCCAAATTCCCCCAGCTGTCAAGAGCACAACTACAATACCCCAGCTCCAGAGTAAGAAGGCTTACTCTGGATGTGATTCATTCATTCAACAAGTATTAGTTGAGCTGCTACTATGTGCCAGGTACTGAGCTAGGCTCTGGGCATACAGTGGTAAGTAGAGGTGACACGTTTACTGTCCCCACACTGTCTTCCTTCAGCCAGATGGAGGAGCCCAGTGCATGGGATGACAGCAGGACTTACAGGGGCCTTCTGAAAAATCTAGCTAAATTGGGTGGCTACACCAGAAAGCAAGCTCCTTGCATCTGTTCACTCATTCAAATATTCATTCAATGAGCGTTCATCGAGAACCTCCTATGTGATAAGCACTGGGTCCCTTCCATGAGGAAGGTGACAAGGTCCAATGAAGGGCATCACGTCTCCTGCCTCCACGGTGCTTGTGTTGAGAGAAATACAAGGCTAAAAGATACAGAGTCCAGGCAAGTACTGATCCAACTCAGCATTATCTGCCCCCAAATAATAGAGCCTCCCCACTGGGCGAGGAATCCAGGCTTTCTGTGCCAAGTCCCCCCAGTCCAGTACATTTGTTGGTCTGTGCTGAATTAGCCCCAGAGCCACACCAAGCTAGCCAGGCACAGGCTCCCCATCCCGTTTTCGTCCAACTCCCCTTCCTCTGATACCCGCAGGTGCCTACACCCTTGCCTACCCCTTCTGGGCACAGATAATTCAGTCCTTTCTTTGTCCCTTAGCCCCGCTCAAGCTCCTCACATCACCCTTGCCTTCTACATGACTTGAGTTTGTAACAAAAATTGAAAATGGCTCCAGGACTGACGAGTGGCACAGACCTACAGGGGATCGTGCGAACAGAGCTGGGCCCCATCTGGGGCAGCCCCGGCTCATTCTAGTAATAATAATATTAATACCATTTTTATTCTGCCCAAGAACACTCCTCTCCCCCAGGAATGTACCCTCCACATGAGAAGAATAGCCACGTTTAGTGAGCTTGGTGTGTCTGGGCCAGATCGAAGGTCTTTAGAAGAATCAGCGTGTGTAATCCTCACAACAGTCTCAAGTGGGAAGTGCTGTGATGACCCCAGTTTTACAGAGAAGCTAAGTGGCTTGTCCAGCTTGGACAGAGGAAGGACACCATCAGAGCAGTCTGGCCCCCAGCCTGAGCTCTTAACACAGATGCTTCCTTCCTGTTCCGGGGGAGGGGGGGTGGTCACTAGCTGGTGACAAAAATCCACCATCCCTCCATGCTGCCCAGGGGCAGGGGATGGTTGGGAAGGACCTAGGATCTGTGACAGTCATCACAGAGTCCCACTCGGGCGGCAAGAAGAGGCGGTAGTGTCCAGGCCGAGTTCCCTCACCAGCCGGTGTGGCCGGCCTTTGCAAAGGCAGAGCCGTGAAGCACCCACACAGCTTCTTCAAGCTTCTACTCCGTTGCCAGCCCTGCTCTGGGGAGGTGCCATTCTGAGGGCCAAGAGTCTGATTATGCGTCACTCTGGCTGCTATGGCCCCCTCCCAGGGTCTGGGCATCACACCTCAACCGGCACCACTAGACTGTGACCCAACAGGAGCTCCACTGCAGCCTCCCAAAAAGGGCCATTGGTCATTTCTCCAGAGGCCCCACAGAGGCAAGAAGACAAACACTTCATTTTCTTAGGGAGCCAGCTGTGTTTTTCCAGCAGATTCCAGCGTGACATCCCACCCAGACTGCCAGCCCCGGAGGCTAGCCAAGTCCCTCCCCTTCTCTCTCTCCCTGGGGTCAGCCCTATCTCTAGTCTCTCGCCTGCAGTGTGGGCCAGAACCCCAGCCATATCCTGTCAGGCCTGAGGTGGTGTCTCCTTAGCAACAGACACATCCCCGAAGAGGAAGGAGGCGGGGACAGCGCACGGGCTGGTTGACGCCACAGATCACACCAACCCCTCCTTTAGCAGCCGTCCTCCTAGGGAACGGGGCTTGAACGGCAAAGGGGTGGAAGGGTAGACCATGAGAGAAAAATGAGAAACAAGAAGAGGAAAAAAGCCCTCCCTGGGGGAAGGAGCTAACATGTACAGAACGCCTATCATGTGGCCAGAAGTTTACATGAACGGCCCCAGGACTCCCCACACCCGTGCTATGGGATAAATGTTACTCGTCTGTTTTCTTACCAAAGCAGCAAGGCTCAGAAAGAACAAGTTCCCCAAGGTCCCAGAGCTGGTTGAGTGGCAAACGCGGTGATTCAGACCGGCCACTGAAGCCTTCTGGCGAGCAACCCCCAGGTAACACACACCTGGGCAAATTATTCAATCGTCACTTGGCATTCCCTGGTGGGACTCATACTGTGAGCTGGGCATTGCTTTCGTGTCTTAGCCCATACGTCTGTGTACAACACTGCCAAAGATTCCAGAATGGCCTGGTGACATATGGCAGGTGCTAAACTACTAAGAAGTAAAGGATATAGTGTGTCAGAGGGGACAGCCGTGCTGGAGTGGGGGCAGCAGCATGAAGGCACATGGAGAGGAGAGCGCTGGGCTGGGGGCGGGAGAGCCCTGCTCTGGGAAAGAGGCATTTGAGCAGAAATGTCAAGTAGATGTGCTGTCCTCCAGGCTCAGTTTTCTCATCTGTAAAATGGGGATAATACCTACCTCACGGAGTCATAATATTAAACAAGATTATCTAAAACACTTGACATGGTGCCTCACACATAGTAAAGCCCCAAATAAATTTCCAATGTTGATAATATTCATAAGTAGGGGCGCCTGGGTGGCTCAGTGGTTGAAGCCTCTGGCTTCAGCTCGGGTCATGATCTCAGGGTCCTGGGATCGAGTCCCACATCGGGCTCCCTGCTTGTCGAGGAGCCTGCTACCCCACCCCCACTCTGCCTGCTTCTCTGCCTACTTGTGATCTTTGTCTGTCAAATAAATAAAATCTTTAAAAAATAATAATAATATTCATAAGTAACAAAGGTCAGGATGGAGCCTGGGTCTATCCAGTGCCAAAGCTCCCACGGCTCCCAGAGCACCCTGCTGTGGCCCAGGTCTCCCGGGAGTCTGCTGTGTGGGAGATGTGGAGGACCTTGGCCGCCCTCAGGCAGCTGACAGCTTTGCGGGGAAGAGACCTCAAGACCAAATATAGCCTTAAGGGAGCAGAGCAGACCTTCTTGGGGTCTGGGCTGTGGTGCTATTCCGCTTAGTTCTCACGCAGCACCATTCCCAGAGAGAATCACCATAAAATTAGGCAAACTGAGCAAGGAGACCGTGCCACTGACCAGGCTGCACAGAGCACAGGTCCACCAGCAGCTAGTGACCCGGCCTGGGGTTTGGATCTGAGAAGTCATTTAGTCCTCCCTCATCCTGTTCAGCTGTGAAAACTGGAGCCCAAAAAGAACAGTGACTTCCAGAGGATCACAGCCTAGAGGGGAATCAGACACCCACCTGGGGCTCCTCCTTGCTCCCCCTGCCTCCTTCTCCAGAAAACTCAAAGTATTTCATACGCGCAGTTGAGTGGCAAAAGTGGTGATTCAGACCTGCCACTGTCTGGCAACAGTTTCCGAAATAGGAGGGGGATGAGAGGGGGTGCAGAGCTCATTCTTTCCACGGTGCTGACCCAGAATCAAAGTCAGCTTAAGTGCCCACCGAGCAAACCAAAGAACCATGCTTGGCCCATGGAGCCCAGCTAAGAAAGAGCTCAGTGGAAGTAGTAAGTGCACGGCAGGTCCCGCTCAGCTGTGAAGGGAGGCTGCAGCCAAGGTCGGGAATGGGGGGAGGAGGGTACTTACTAGCACCAGGAGGATTCACCCATCTTAAAATCCTGGTGTTCAGGGAGCCCCTGGCAGGAGCTGAGCGGGGTCAGGATGCACGCTTCCTCCTCCCTCCCTCGCCTCCCAGGACAGGTGGAGATCATGAGCAGAGCCAGGAGATCTCACAGCCAGGGCAACTCAGAGCAGCTGCGCAGCACAGGGGAGGGCTGGGGTCACTGCCTCTACCCTTTGAGTTAGTCCGTGGCCACGTGCAGTTGAACTGTAGCATTCGGGGCCGCTTACCGGTCTGCGTCTGCCTAAGGGGATCTCCGGTCACGTTGCCCCAGGGGCATTTAACATCTGTACTTTCCTGTCCTTGCTGCCTGTCTCTTCCTGCCAGCCCTCCTGGTGGGCTGCATTGCCCACTCCCCTGACAGGCACATGGGCCAGGGGCACGGAGGTGGTGGAGGTGACCTGCATCACCCCTGCCCAGAACCTCATGAGCCTGGCCTGCCTGCCTGAAGGGGACCCTGGGGCTCAGAATACTCGCTGGAGAGGGAACTCATCGTCCTTCATGGCCCCGCAGCAGCCATGGACCTATCACCCAGAATCCTTAACGTAGCCCTCCCTCCCCCAAAAGATCAATCTAAGGGCTAACTCTCCTCCCTCCACCCTAGACCTGAGTACAGAGCTCCTGGGGAAGGAGACAAGCCTGATCAGCTCCCCGACTGCCCACGGGGACCATGGCAGAGGAACAAGTTTGGGCCACGGGGAGGAAGGTAAACCCCGTACATAGTTTCACTGCATTTTCAGATCCCCTGGCTCAAGAATTATAGGCCTTGAAGGCAGACACAAGAGAGGAAAGAGGGAAGAGAGGGGTCGCAAAGCCTCACCCCAACACAGAATCTGTCTCGTGGGCCAGAATGCTGCATTCTTTCTTAGAGGGCTGATCCAAAATTCCTATGGCCCTCCCTCGCTCCCTCCTTCCTTCCATCTGCCTTTAAAACGTTTTATTTGCCCTGAGACTCTGGGATCAGACGGACTGAGGCTTGACTCCCAGACACCCCCACACACACGACCTGTGAGTGACCTGACACCGCTTCCTCTCTCCAGGCCTGTTTCTTCCTCCGCGAAAGGAAGCCTAATAACGCACAGAGCCTCGAGCTAAAGCCTGCACGGCACGCAGTGCAGTGCCTGACTGATAAAATGCAGATATTATTATAAAATCTGTCCCAGGCCCTTTAATCTCCTGCTTTCACTTCTAGCACTGCCTGATTTTACAACAATCCATAAGTCATTAACTGGGGCGATGTTAGACCTGTAAGAATCCTTCCCAACGAGACACATCCATCACTCAAATGCAGAGTTCATTTGGGGACTGAGTGCCACAGTATCTTTCCTTTGAAGAGCTTTGAAGAGCTCCAGCCCAGATCTCCATAGATCTGCCCCGGGGAGCACAGGGCCGATCGGTCCCCATCCATTCACCTGCCTCTGCAGGGTCTGTGAGCATCCATCTCCAGCCTAGCCGCCCTCTCACTCACCTCTGAACCCTCAGTTCTCTCCCGGCACCCATCTTCTCTGTATGCATCCACCTGTCTGTCCGTCCATCCACCCAAACAACCATGAAGCTCCATTCCCTAGGGCCCCAGGCCCAGACTTTCCAGGAAATGTACTCAGCCCCAGGAGGATTCACCCATCTTAAAATCCTGGCGTTCAGGGAGCCCCTGGCAGGAGCTGAGCGGGGTCAGGATGCACGCTTCCTCCTCCCTCCCTCGCCTCCCAGGACAGGTGGAGATCATGAGCAGAGCCAGGAGATCTCACAGCCAGGGCAACTCAGAGCAGCTGCACAGCACAGGGGAGGGCTGGGGTCACTGCCTCTACCCTTTGAGTTAGTCCGTGGCCACGTGCAGTTGAACTGTAGCATTCGGGGCCGCTTACCGGTCTGCGTCTGCCTAAGGGGATCTCCGGTCACGTTGCCCCAGGGGCATTTAACATCTGTACCTTCCTGTCCTTGCTGCCGGTCTCTTCCTGCCAGCCCTCCTGGTGGGCTGCATTGCCCACTCCCCTGACAGGCACATGGGCCAGGGGCACGGAGGTGGTGGAGATGAGTAAGACGGGATCCGCCACCCTCCAAGAGTTTACCAAGGAACGGGGGACCGAGGGAAGAAGGCCATTGTCATCCACAAGGTCCAGTAAGTCATGTATAACATTTCCCCCTTCCGGGGCTTTGCTCAGACTGCTCTCAGGTGGTAGCTGGTCCCCAGTCACTTTTCCATTACAGAAATCGATAACTTGAATTACTCCAAAATAACGAGCCCCATCATGCCTCTGTAAAGCTAATTTTTCTGTGTCCACATTTGCCCACATGCTTCTCCCTAGGTCTGGAGTCTGCCGTTAGGAGGGAATCCAGGTCACACGGAGTCTCCCACTCGCCTGTGACACGCTGGCAGAATGAGAGCAGGGTTTGGACTCTGACACTTAGGTTCAGGTCTTTACTCTGACATTTACTAGCTGTGGGCGCTTGTCAAGCTACCTAACCACTTGGAACACCAGTTTCCTCATCTATAAAATAAGAATTCAAATATAACCGCCCACCAGAGTGTGAGAGAACTAAATGGAATAATAATGTACATGAATGTTCCTAGCATATATTAGGGAATCAGCAAACCCTTGGATAAATATGTTTGTTCTATGCAAGAACCTGGAACCTGGCTTTAAGTCTGTAGCATGAGGCCAGTATATAATGAGGTCCTGGTGTAACTTCAGCAGTAACAGTAATATTTTACTTTGGAGAAATAGATCATCATTTACAAAAATGCATTCTCCTCGTGCTCTCATTTTGCAGAGGACAGAGCTGGGACTCAGGGTAGCTGAGTGCATGACTCGGGGTCGGCAGACTGTGGCAGCCCTCTGACTCCCTTCCCACTCCTCCACCTCCTCTGCCATCCCTGATTCAAAACCACAAGCCCCGGTGCAGCTCCAGGAGGCTGCAGGCTAAGTCCTACCACCCAGCAGTCGCTGACCGGACAAGCCCGTTAAATGGCCCCTTAGAGGAAGAGCTGGGAGCTCGGCACCGTCTGCCCTGGGTGCTGCCAGGAGAATGAATCCTCCCAAAACTGCCTGAGGAGGGGCACGTGGAAACCTCAGAGGCATTAGGGGACACTTATTTCCTGTAGGCACAGTCTCGGCCAGTTTCTCACTGACTCCTCAAAACCAATTGTTCTCAGCCTTTTTTTTTTTTTTAAGATTTTATTTATTTGACAGAGAGAGACACAGTGAGAGAGGGAACACAAGCAGGGGAAGTGGGAGAGGGAGAAGCAGGCTTCCCACAGAGCAGAGAGCCTGATGCGGGGCTTGATCCCAGGACCTTGGAATCATGACCTGAGCCGAGGGCAGATGCTTAACGACTGAGCCACCCAGGTCCCATTCTCAGCCTTTTCTTAGGGGGTGATCACATAGCCCTTTGCGAATCTGCCAAAAGCCTTTCCCTGATAAAGGCACATGGTTTTGTACATAATGGTGTCAAGGCTCAGAGCTCCTGGGGTAAACCTGGGCTCTTTTAAGATTTTCTTAGGTACCAGGGACCTTCTTCTCTTTTGGATGCCCCACTCCTCATCATATCAAACATTGTCCTAGACATCCATTTAGCACCCTAAATTACACACACACACACACACACACACACACACAGAGTTGAGTTGAATCACGGTTGACAGCTGACAATATTGGACAGTGCTACATTTTGTAGATATGCAATGAAACATTAATTTCAGTGTTGTGTTTTCTTTTCCTATTTTGGAGCCAATAAACTTTGGTAAATTTTATTGAAATGTACCATATGTATAGAAAAATACACAAATCTTCAGTGTACATCTCCACGAGTTCTCACAAAGCGAGCCCATCTGTGCAGCCAGCACCCTGCTGGAGAAACAGATCATGGGCAGCCAGCAGTTTCCCCAGGCCCCCTTCCGTTCACTACACCCCACCCCAGGGCAGCTGCTCTCCTGACCCCTAACATCATAGATTTGTTTTGCCTGAATTAGAATTTGCTATATGTGGGATCATCATGTGCAGTTATTTTGCATCTCATTGCTTTTCTGGAACAATAACTTTTATTTGGGTCTCCGACATTTTCAGAGCTCCATGAAAAGGCTCCTAGGCTCTAGGTACTGTCGAAATCAGGGATGCTTGACCTCATTTTCACACTAGAATCTCCAGGGAAACTTAAAAAAAAAAAAAATCCTGATGTCCAGACTGCACCCCAGAATAATGAAATCAGCATTTTCGGAGATAGAGACAGAGATCAGTGGTTTTGCCTGCTCGCTGGGTGACAGTGATTGCAGCCAAGGATGAGAGGCACTGATCTGAGCAATTTTGTCAAGTATCAGGACCCTTATTTTACAGCTGGGGAAGGAAACTGAGGCTCAAGGAGTCTCCACCATGTGCTACTCTCATGAAGCTTGAGCTCCATTCAGGTCTCACTAGGAATGCTACTTGCATTGCCTTCATCCTTGGTCAAGAGTAAAGCCAAAAGCAGGTGCAGGTGCCTCCTGCCAGAAAACTTCCTTAATTCTAAGTCTTTCCGGAACTGTGGAGAAGGGAGCCAGGCGTTCTCAGGAAAAAGGCAGAACCCCGGGGCTGGCCGGAAAGAGAGTCACCACCAGCTGGACTCCATCTTTGCCCCACATCTCCTCTGAAAGCAGGTGGAAGCGGCTTCGGGTTTGGGGGTTTCTAGGAATGTTTCCCAAGCGGCTTTGATTCCAGGGTGCAGTGCACGATTCTGCCACTCGGTGGCGCAGTGAGCTGCTGTAAACCCTGTGGTTTTCAAACACCCCAGAGGAAGCTAGAGAGCTGAGTCTGGCGGCAGTAAGGAAGAGAATGGGAGCCCAGAGCTGCCTGGGGGTTCCTGTGCTCCCAGGGGCCTGACAGGGCCTGTTCCTGACTGGCAAGGGAGAGGCAGAGACACGGCTGCGGCGGGACGCGCCGGAGAGGCCACTCGCCCCTGTAAACTGAGCCCAGCGAGGAAAGCCAGGGAGGGAGAAGCCACGCCTCACCTGCTTCTCCCCACTCTGCCCTTCACCAGGCTGCCTCTGTGGGCCCCGCAGGTCTGTGAGGGCACAGCCCCACGCCCACTCTCGTGATGCCTAGAGGTACCAGCCCTGGGCTTGGAGGACCCTGGCACAGCTCCACGTCCTTACCTGGGAATCTGGCAAATCCTTACCTAGGATGGCTGAGGACCTTGAGCTCTGATAGGGTCCCTGAAGCTGGGTTACTCATCTTGCCCACAGTTTGGAGTCAACCTGCCTAGATTCAAAGCCAAGCTCTGCCACTTCCTAGTTGTGTAACTTTGGGCAAGTGATTTAACTTCTGTGTGCCTCAGTCTCCTCATCTGTAAAATGGGAATAAAAGTCCATACCATAGGGTTGTTGTGAGGATTGAATGACTATGTCAGGTTTTACCCTAGTGCCTGGCACATAGTAAGTGATAAATGTTAGCTACTATTGTTTAACATAACGACTGATAACCTCACATACAGGACAGAATGAACCTACCCTCGTGTTAAAGAACCACCTCCACTGTGACCACTGCACACACACACCCCAGGTTTGAGTACAGGCAGTGGGCCCAGGCCTCCCCATGGTTCAGACTAAGGCCCAGCTGCCTCTCCAGAGCTGCAAGGACAAGCATGGAAGCCACCAGAGGCCTTCTCAGCACTCACCAGAGGGGATCTCCCCAAAGCCCCCACCCCGAGGTTGGAGCCATTGTCCTCACAGTCTGGTGAGACCCTCTCTTCGTCCACAGACCTGAGCATGTGATCCTGGCCGCCCCGCGGCATAAGGCAACTTCCATTGGGATGCCATCCCCATGGTGTGAGAGTGAGCAGTGGGTCAGGAGGTCTCGTTTCTAGATTTGGTATGATCCCACCCAGCTGTGTGACCTAGGGCAGGTCATGCGGCCGCTCTGGGCCTCCATTCTGCCTCATTTAGATGATCTTTAAATCCCCTCCCAGCTCTAGTATATGGATTTACCAAAGCATCTGGCACACTATAGGTGCTCAGTAAATGTTACTTTGTTTTATAGAATGCAAGACACAACCCTGCTAGGTTCCAACACTCACATGCTTTTCTAGTCTTTAAAACAGAGTGACTTCTGTGATCCAGCTCCTAACAGTCCCTAAACCCAGGTTAAGGGTTCAAATAATGGGTATTTAATCAATTCATTACTTGCTTTTGCCCTGGCTTTCAGTCAAGTGGCTCCCCCCACCCAAGGCTGCAAACCTCCCATAAAGGCTCCAGATTCAAGGATCCAGAATGTAGCCTCCCCATTAGACTACAGACTCCAAGAAAACAGGGTGGGTCCTGCCCGGGTCAGACTCATGCTCCTTCAGGAACATGCTCAGCCCCACCTCCTTGGCATGAGGCAGGTGGGCAGCTAAGCCTCCCCTCGCTGTAGGCCTGGGGCATGGAACTAGCAGCCCACCACCACAGAAGAGAGAAGCAGCACAGAGCCTCAAGCTGGGCAAGTCCTTTTATTGGAAAAAGAAATAATAAAACCAAAGGCCACTGCATCACCTGTGCCCAGCCATCCCACAGGAGAGGCACCGGTCAGACATAAGGCCTGGCCCCACAGTGGGCCAGGGAGGTCATGGGCCAGGCCCAGGAGTCGGGGGGGCAGTCGGGGGTCTGCCGTGGAGCTTATTGGGTCACCACCCTCTTTGGGGGATCCTTGGACGCAGACCCACCCCCTCGGGCTCAGGGACCAGGCTGCCCTCTGCAGCCCCCTGGGTAGGCACCACCCTCCCACAGGCTGCTCTCTCATCCAAAAGAAAACCAGGCCCCTCTTTGGTTCTAGAAAGCTCCCTGCAGTGGCTGGTCTTCCAGATGCCCTTTTAGCACCTCCTGCCGGCTGAGGCAGGCAGTCGCTTGCTGTCCCTCATCCGGGCATCCGGGCATCCGGGCTTGGGGGCTGCTTCTTCCTCATTGGCACCCTGGGCCTTGGCAGGCAGAGCCTCACTGGCTGGGTGCTTCTCTTCCCTTTCAAGAAAGGAGTTTGCCTTTTCCCCTATAGGTTGCCAGCTCCTCTGAACATCCAAGGAAGCCTTGCTTATGCAGCCTTAGAGAGCTCCAGAGTCTGGGCGGGCTGAATATGCAGCATGTGTGGCCCTGCTGCCTTGTCATGGACCGGGAGGGCTGGGAGAAGGACATGGAAGGCTCCAGAAGGTTGGCTCTGCTCTCCCAGACCCCCAACTTCTCTTTTGCTAGAATGTACACAGTAGAATCAGAAGGTGGGGAGAACTTTGCAGGTGGGGAAGAGACCAGGAAGAAGAGCCAAGCTGGCAGCCCCAGGCAAGGGGCAAGGAGCTTTAGGACATTTATTTACAAAGGGACAGGCTGGACCTCTGCAGGGAAGCAGCCACAGACCATTACATACAAAGATAAGAGAGGAGGCAGAGGGGCAGTCACTGGCCTGGCACAGAAGGGGAACGGACAAGTGCACTCACACATGTGCTCTCAAACACATGCATTCACTTGTGTGCTCACGCACACGGCTGCACAGCCACACGTGCACTCGTGCACACAGTGCTCTCACGTATATGCACTCACACACGCACCTGCGTGCACACACACTCATTCTCTCATACACACAGTTTCCAATCTGGAGAAGTTGGCTCCAATCCTGGAGGTTCAAAGCCCCCAAAGCTACAAGTCTCCATGAAGCATTTCTCTAGGCCTCATATAACCTCCCAGAGCCCCAGGCTGTGCACCCCACAACCAGCGCCCAGTGTCCTGCAAAATCTCAGGAGGTTTCTTGGCAAGGCCCATGTGGCCTTCAGGCTTTGAGTGGGGGAAGGGGAAGCCATGAGTCTAGAAGGGGTCAAGAGGGGACTGAGTGGCTCCCATCTCCCCAAACCTCGAATCCAGTAGAGGAGGCAGGTTCACAGACAGGCAGAGCCCCAGCAGTGGCACCAGAAAGAGCAGACACTGGGAGACAGCCACGGGGAGCAGGACCCTGGGGGGAGAGAGTCCTGGTGGATGTGAGATTTGGGCTGAGGAATCATGCGGGATAGGAATTCTCTCTGGGACCTGAGCCCCGCCTCCGGGGTGTTGGGAGTGGAGAGGCAGAAGAAAGGGGCTGTCCAAATCGCGTTTCCCACACCAGGTCCCAGCCTTCCCCTGGAAGATCTGGCTGCGCCTGACCAGACCTGACCCCTGGGGAAAATGCCAGATCAGGAAGTGGGCCGTCCTGCCAGGGGCGAGGGGCAGGAGTGCGGGAGGGGCGCCGGGAGACGGGCCCGTAAGGACACCGGGCCAATCACCCTCCCTCCCGCCCGGGGAAGCAGAGGGGTGCCCAGAGAATGACTCAGAAGCGGGTGCTCTGGTAGCGCAGCCGCCGCAGGTCTGAGAGGCCCTCAGTCCGGCCATACACCTCCCTGCAGGGACTCTCGGCCAGTCACCGGGCCCCCGCCCCGCCGCCCCCGCCGCTGCTGCCGCTGCCCGAGCTGCTGCCGCTGCTGGAGCTGCCGCTGCTGCACCGGTCCTCGTAGATGGAGATCTCGATCTGCGGCGGCGTTAAGGACGGACGCCCTGGCAGCTGCTGAGAAGGGGCGGACAGACCCGCAGATGGAGGACAGCAAGGGAGCGGGAGGCCCGCCGGGGCTGCTTCCCAGATAGCAAGAAGGGCGGATGGCGGCACTAGCCACTAGACCCCCGCCCGCCGCGCTCCCGCACGCAAGGACTTGGGGCACGTGCACAGCCACCCCGAGGGCCCCGCTCCTCGGCGCAGGCGCACACCCAGCTCAGAATCTCCTGTTCTAGTGGGGGCTAGTCACCAACCCCCGGGACAGGTGGTGGCACTGCAGGAAGCGGGAGGACTTCGGTATCCTGCTTTCAAAGCCTCACTCACCTAGACTCCAGCGATGTGGCCTTAGACGGGGCGTTTACCGTGTTACCCATTAATCGGTATGCAAAACGGTGGTGATCCTACAGTTTCGGGGTTTGTCTGGGGCCGGACTGAAATCACTCATGTAAAGCAGTAAGCACAATGCCCGCTTCTTAGGAAAGGCTCAATAAAAAGCAGCCCCTCTCACGGGGCGAGGTGAACAGAGGATCCCAGTGTTTGTGTTTTCTTTACTCTTTTTCCTCTTAAGTTTCTAGCAAAATTTATTTTTTAGCAATTTTACTCAAGTTGCTAATGACTGAGGGCGCGATGTGTGCACACAGTTTTCCAGGCGAGCAGACATAAAACCCAGCCCTGGACCAGCCGCCCATCAAGATTTCTATTTTCCTGATCTCTGGAAGGGGGATGCCAGGAGGCACACACAGGAGTCCATGAGACTGCAGACATGTGAACGGATGGGAGATCTGCCCACTCCCTGAGGGTCAAACAGCCTCAGAGCGATGTGTGAGCCTGGGCTCCAATCCTGGCTCTGATGTCCACCAGCCTGGTGACCCTGAGCCAGTGATTGAATTTCAGTGCGCTCGTGGACGAGACAAGTAAGAGTCCCCCACCTTTAGGGAGAAATGCATAGTTTTAAAGCAGCTAATATGGTACCTGGCATGTGTTGAGCAGTGAATACATACAGCTGGATAAAAGCAAACCCTGAAATTCACAAAGGGCACTGATACCTTGTGGGGGAGGGGAGCGGATGACCCACGAGGTGGGGAATCCTAGAAAATCCCTGAGCAGAGGTCCCTAGGGTGGTCCCTATTTCTGACACGGGGCCTCACCAGTCAGAATGCCCTTACATAGAACAGCCAGGAAGGATACAACCCTCATCCCGCGCTCCACGGGGTCTGTGAGCAGGAGGCCTCGAGGGGCGAAGATCTTCTCATTCTGCTCCTGGATGTAGCGGGAGATCTTCTTGAGAACCTGCAAGGAGAGGGGCCAGTGGAGGATGAGCAAGCGGCGGGGGATCCCTGGGGGCAAGGATGCAGGGTAATCGGAAAGGGAACCACCTTCTCGTAGTGGGTCTCCATGCAGAGGAAGATGAAGTAGGCCGTGGCACAGGCCAGGCAGCCCTCGAGGTAGGAGCTCCCCCCAATCTTCTCGGCCTCTGCGTAGAAGCTGTTGAGGGTCTTCACGGTCTCCTCGAAGAGCTGCCGCTCAATCTGGAGGGGAAAGGGACAGGGAACCATGTTGAGGTCAGCCTCCCTGGACTGTGGACAGTCACAGGTGGGAGGGAGGATGGCAGTGGTAGGCCCATGCTGGTAGGGGGAGATGCCCACAGGCAAGACCAGAGAAGGGGCAGGTGCCTGTGGAGCACTGGACTGGGAATCAGGAGACCTGGGGTCCGGTCCAGACTCGACCATCCACTAGCCATGTGGCCTTTTGCTAATGACTTAACTACTCTAGACTCAGTTTCCACATCTACAAAATGGAAATAAGAACGGCTACTTGGCCTCCCTTGGAGGCAAGAAACTCCCACCATATCATACATGTGAACATTTTCTGTAGGGGCTCAGGCAGGAATTCTAGTGACTTTGTCACCCTTCCCATTTTGATAGCTGTGAAAGTGCGAGGTCCTAATTGGTAAGGGCCCCCCATGTTTGAATGGGACTCCAACTGCCTAAGACTGTGTAAGACCTCAGGAGTGTCTCTCCAGGACCTGGCACTTCCCTCAAGCTAAGAGGTCACGAAGGACACAACAGCCTTGTGTGTTTGCACAACTGTCCTGCCTCCATCAATAATCATAATAGCTAATATTAAGCACTTTCTATGCCTTCTATTTTTTAAAAGCTTATATACGTGTATATACACAGTCTTTTGTGTGTGTGTGTGTGTGTGTGTGTGTGTGTGTATTTGGGGTTTCTTTTAATATTTTATTTATTTATTTATTTAATATTTTATTTATTTATTTGTCAGAGAGCGAGATCACACACACAAGCAGGCAGAGTGGCAGGCAGAGGTGGAGAGAGAAGCAGGCTTCCCACCAAGCAAGGAGCCTGATGCGGGACTCCATCACAGGACCCTGGGATCATGACCTGAGCTTAAGGCAGCAGCTTAACCGACAGAGCCACCCAGGCATCCCTAGATCTTATTTATTTGACAGAGAGAGATAGCAGGAGAGGGAATACAAGCAGGGGGAGTGGGAGAGGGAGAAGCAGGCTTCCCACGGAGCAGGGAACCTGACACGGGACTCAATTCCAGGACCCTGGAATTGTAACCTGAGCCAAAAGCAGACACTTAACAACTGAGCCACCCAGGAGCCCTAAAGGCACTTTCAGATAACAATGTAACATTGTATGTCAATGATACTTCAATTAAAAAATAATAATATTTTTATAAATTCATCTGGCAACTGTAGATCAAATTAAGCTATTGCTGGGGCACCTGGGTGGCTCAGTCATTTAAGCATCTGACTTCGGCATAATCTCAGGGTCCTGGAATAAAGCCCCTTGTCAGGCTCTGTGCTCAGCAGGCAGTCTGCTTTTCCCTGTCCCTCTGCACCTCCCCCTCCCGCCCAACCCTCTCCTTCTGCCCCTGCCTCTCCCTCTAGCACCCTCTCCCTCTCTTTGCTCAGGTGCCCTCTCTCTCTCTCTCTTCAAGTAAATAAATAAAATCTTTTAAAAAATAAATTCATCAATTGCCTCATCTGAAAAAAACTTTGCGAAGTCTAATCTTTTTTAAAAATTTTAAAATAAGTAACACAATTTCATGCATTTTTTCACTTTCAGCAGATCAAAGCTCTGCTCTGCGGTCTAGGCTGCCATCACCTCTGGCCTCTTAACTAGTCTCTCTGCCCCCAGTCCTGCCAAGAGAGCCTGTTAAAGCCAGAGCTTGTCACAGCTCTGAAAAAGAGCTTCCAAAGCCATCTCATCGCTCTCCAAGTAAAATTCAAGAGGTTCTTAAAATGCCTGCTAGGCCCTGTAGGGCCTACAGGGTCTAGCCCTGCATCCCCTGAGCCTGCCTCTTACTCTCCTGCCCCACCCCCAGTCCCCACTCCAGCCACACCGACTGCCCTGCTGCTTCCTGCAAATACGCAAGTCTTTGTGCCTGTGTCCTTGGATGCAACACTCTTCCCCCAGAGTCCCCCACCCCAGGCTCAGGTCTCACCTTATCTCACAGACCTCCCCCACCACTCACCTCTCCCCAGCTCCTCCAGCCCTGTGAGTTCCCCCCTTATTTTTCTAGTATTGGTCACCCCCAGAACTACTACATATTTACTTGCTATTTTATTCTTCATACCCTCTAAGAGAAAACAAACTCCAAGACTTCACTTCTAGATGCCTGGTGCCTCACACAGAGCAGTTGCTCAGTAAATACTTGTTGAGTGAACTTGTCCAAGGTTACACAGTTGGACCTGAGTCTGTGCTCTTTGATACATAACCCTACACTACACATAACCTACACTAGATTAGAAGGTCATGCTCCAAGTTCAACAAGTGTCAAAGTGTCTATAGCTCCATTTTTTACATTCCTTGGAACACCCCCTTCCCCACTCATCACTGTAGAGGATCAGAATAGTCCATCACACACGTTAGGGACCTTCCACCCCCAACTAGGACAAAAGGTCTCCCCAAGAATAGTCAGAAGCTTTGGGGTCCCCAGTCACTGTCCCTACACAGATCTGGAGTATATGCATAAGAGAAAATTATGCTCTACCCCAAGAGTCCCTATGCCCCAAAGGACAGGCATGTCCTTTGATGAGATGAGGAGCGTCATAGATCCCTAAAAGCTGGTTAGTGATCGGATTAGCAAAAGGCAGCCCGGCCCCACCTTCCCAAGCCCATTCAGATGGGCCTGGGCTGCTGAGTGGAAGGGTCTGCCGCCGCCCTCCCTGGACTGCCGCCCGCCCTCCAGAGGGCAGACGACAACCCCAGGCCAGTTCTGCAGAGGCCTGGGGGGAGGGCCATACGCGCCCCCGGAGCCAGAAGCAAAAGCCTGTAGCAGGAGCTGATGCTTGCCAGGGGCTGGTGGTCCGTGAGACACCCAGGTAGCTGAGTCTGGAGAGAGAGGCTGTGGACCGAGCCCTTGGTTGATGACCTGGGCATCTAGGGATTTTTTTTAAGCTCTGCAGCTAGGGCTGAGAACTGCTACTGAAGAGGGGAGACGGCCAAAGCCGCTGCCATCTCAGGACTAAGGAACGCACTTTTGTTTAACAAGCTCTCTGGGTGAGTCTTGTACTGCTGACGTTTGGGGGCTGCTAAACTAGGAAATGTGAGGCCTTCCCAGCTTTAACTTTCCATGTGGGGACGGCAAGACAATGTCAGGGACATGGTTTAATGCTTGCATGTGAAGTGACTGGACAAGTGTTGTGACACATGTTAGTTTATCCTGGAAAAGAAATATGTCTGATTAAGTCCTCGATTCCCTCATGGCCTGTGTTCCAAGTTGAGGGGGAAAAAGTCATCCTCACCCGGCTGTCCAGCTCTGGGGGGAATTTGGTCTGGAACTGACAGATGGTCCCATCACTGTAGTCTCTCTGGATAAAGACCTTGGTGGCCAGCGAGGCACTTCGCCGCAGCTCCTGCAGATTATGGACCTGAGAAGGCACACAGGACACACACACTCAGGGTGACGATCCATCTAGGTTTGTCCAAGACTGGGGGTGGGGGGCGGGTGTCAGGATATGGTTCTTACAGCACTAAAGCCAAGAAAGTTCCCAGCAAACCAGAACATTAGCCAACCTACCAATGCTCCAGGAAGGCCACGGGGAAGCAGGACTGTGGAGCTTATCAGACAAGACACCTCAGGCTACCCCAGAAAGATCTAGAAAAAGCCTGAAGCAGAGCCAAAGCTGAGCCAAAAGGCGAGGTTCTGGAACCATCAACAGAGCCAGAAACAAATTTTAACAAGAGGAAGAGACTTCCTGGTGGCTGGCCCAGATCCTTCTCTCTCTCTCTCTCTCCCTCTCTCTCGTTCCCTCCCCGATTCCCCTCCCCCACCTTTCCCCTTTCCCCTCCTCCCCCTCCTTCCTTTTTCCTCTCTCTCTCTCTCTCTCTCTCTCTCTCTCTCTCTCGCTCTCACACACACACACACACACACACACAAACTTTCACACCTTTGTTCACTTAGCAAGTATCAAACATTTAGAACTCATTAGGCCTCATACTTGGGGAACCCAGCCCCTGAATAAGACTGAGGTCTCAGACCCCAGAAGTGGGGCTTACAGCAGAGTTGAGGAGGGAGCATGTAGACCAGAGGAGGAAGGACCTGATATGCCCACCACCTTGGAGGGAGATTCAAGTTCAGGACAAGTTAAAGCCCAGGTCAGAAAACACCACAGATAGCTTTCCCATCCAGGACCTCTCACCACAAGAAAGGAGGGGCCTCCAAACGCCCAGACTTCCCCAGAGAAAATTATGGATAAAGTGGGCTGAAGCCAGAAATTAAAGAAACACCTTGCCTTGGTAGAAAGGAGTGGGGCAACTTTGTCCCTTGCCCACACCTGCAGACTTGACCTTGACACAGACTCTAGCATTTGAGGGGAGTGGGCTCAGTTCCACAGAAGGACAAGGCCTCTTTCTTCCACTTCCAGCCTTGGCCACCCACATCTGAAACCAGCATTCCACTGGGTAAAATATGCCAAACATTGGAACCACGTGGAGACCAAGCCCCAGGGGCAGAGTGAACACACGGCCAGTTCATCCTGCGTAATTAAAGTGAATCCATTCAGTCATTCCTTTCATTTATTGAGTCCTTACTACTGCCAGGCTCTGGGGATGCTGAGCAAAAGACAGTCTGTGAGCTCCAGGGAGGAAGACAAGTAAATATATAATAAATTAGCCTGTGATAAATGCTTGAGAGAAGTAACATCTTACCCAGAAATGCTTACTCAGAAAAGACTTCCTGAGGTCTGTGTTGAGTCATAAAGGAAGGCCAGGACTTGCCAGTGGTAGGGGGCAGGCAGTGGGTAGGGACAGGACGTAAAAGCAACCCAGACAGAGGGAGAAGCTTCTGTAAGGGAGCAAAGATGGCAGAGAACGTGATCTGTTCCAGCGACAACAGGCAGTTTTCAGCAAGACTTTGTGGATTAGGTAAGAGCGGGGCAGGGGTGAGGGGGTAACAGCATAATCACGGAGAGCTGGGTGGGGGGCACACCTAGAGGAGAAGGTGTAGGATTGAAGACACTTAAACTTGCTTAAAAGCTGGGGGAAATGCTCAGTCAGTTAACCATCTGCCTTCGGCTCAGGTCATGATCCTAGGGTCCTGGAATAGAGTCCCACATAGGGCTCTTTGCTCAGTGGGGAGTCTGCTTCTCCCTCTACCTCTGCCTGCCATTCCCCTGCTTGTGCTCTATCTTACTCTCTCTCTGACAAACAAATAAAATCTTAAAAGAAAAAAAAAACTGGGGGAAAGGGGGGTACCTGGGTGGCACAGTTAAGCATCCAACTCGATTTTGGCTAAAGTCATGATCTCAGGGAGGTGAGATCGAGATTGAGCCCCATGCTGGGCTGCACACTCAGCAGGGAGTCTGCTTGAGATTCTCTCTTCCTCTGCCCCTCCCTACACCATGCTCACATGTGCTCTCGCTCTCTCTCTTGCTTGCTCTAAAATAAATAAATCTTAAAAAAAAAACTGGGGGAATAAGTAATAAGAGAAAGGTAGGAGCAGGTAATTGGTAGATCAAGGTTCTGAAAAGGGGAGAATCAGAGACTTTCCTAAATCCAGATAGCCCTTGCTCTTTATGAGAGAAGTGGTCCCCAGAGTATTGGGACTGATATATGGTGATATATGGTGCTCCTCTCATCTTTGTAGGCCTTGATTCCTCCACTCAAGGTTTTAATTGAGAAAGCCCCCTTGACATTCACTAGGGTCCTATGATAACTTTGAAAATCAAATTAAGCTTTGGTGATATAAGTACATTATTCATTAATGTGTCTGCTCTGTCTGGTTAAGATTTCATATTTTTTGTATTTTCCAAGGAAAAGGGCTGTGGTCTTCCTCTGCCCTTCTAAAACCAACTGACATGAGTCAGTGAATCTTGAGGATGGGTTCCCCTAGCCCCAAAAGGACCATTCAGGTAGCTCTGTGTGGGATGCATGGGAAATTGGGCATGACTAGGGTAAGAGGCCAGGTGAAGGGATGCACTATCTTTGTAGTGGTCCAGGGAAACAAAAGTAGATCTAAACCAAGGAATGTGCTGGTGAGAATGGAAAGAAAGGGAGAATTAAACAAACAAACAAACAACAACACCAAAAAAAAACAGTGCTTCAGTCATTCTGATACGGACTCAGCTTCTCCCCCACAGCCTCCTTTTTCTCTGCCTGAGTACACACACACACTGTGTGCTACCATGAAGGGCTGGGTCTCTCGTACTGGCTAGCTGTTGACAACAGCCCTTCTTCTTCCCGCCCCCCATGCATACAGTTAGATTAATCCCCAGCCTGCCTTACAATTAGGTGTGGCCATATGACTGAATGGAATGTGAGTGGAATGTACAGGTTTGGCTCACAGGACTATCCACTCCTCTGTAATCTTTGCCCTTCCACAGAAACCAAAGAAGCCGTATGTTGAAGATGATGGAACCACAAGTCCGAAAGCGCCTGGTCCCTGAATCAGCCTGGAGGAGATCCAGCTGCTGGTCAGAATCACTTGTCTGGGACTTTACTGAGCAGTAAATAAACTTCTAGTTTATTATTCCATTAAGATTTTAGGATGCTACTTTTCATAGTATAGTCCCATCTCCTCTTGGCTTTGATCCATGGGTTCTCAAGTAGCCAGAGTAGGAGGGGTCAACATCCTTTCCAACCCCAAAAATCCTGAGTCTTAGAACACTGGCTCTGAGTGACAAGGGATCTGCTTCCCTCCCTTAGAGTACTTGTGGAGTCTTGAGGAGTTGCTAGAAGACAGTATCAGACACATTGTATACTCTAGAGCCTTCATCTCCCAGATCTATGTACAGCACAATAGAAGAGTCATCTGTAGTTGGTGAATGGATAGATTTAAGGCAGAGCAGAGTCTCCTGGCTTTCTCCATCCACGGTGGCTCAGTTGTGAAGTACCAAAAGGCACTGATGGAAAGAAGGCCCACTGACTTGGGAGCAGGAGACCTGGGTGCTAGTCCGGGCCACATCACCCTGGGCCTCCATTTCTTCAACTAGAAACTGAGAAGCTGGAACAACATAAGTACTTAAAGCCCCTTCTGGCCCTGACCCTCAAGAGGCTTTCTCAGGGATTACGAATGCCAGTGTTTATAGGGACTAAGTATGTATGTGAGCCCGGTGAGGGCTGTGGCTAATCAGAGAACATCCCTGAAAGCCATGTGAGAATGTGAGCCCAGGACGCTGCACTTCTGACATTTTTTTTCCTGCTTCTGACATCTTAAGAGAAGCCATAAATCCAGATTTCTTTAATACCAAATATCTTGATTTTTTTTTAATGTTTCCAATACATTTTTACATTTGTAAGCACAGAAGCAGACCAAATGAGGCACAGCTGTGAACGAGACTCATTTCTAGAAGGGTCAGTTGAGGACCACTGAATGAAGAATCCCATCACTGGGGCCCTTGAGCCAGAGCTAGAGCCAGACTTCAGGCACTTGCCAACTACTTAGCTTTCAGAAAACAAGTGGGGGGTTTTAAGAGAGATCCATGATGCTCTGAAATCCCATGAGAGGATCCCAGAATATGCACACAGCTTCTGTGTCTGCTCTCCCCGAGTTTCTTAACTGACCCTGACACCCGGGCTTCTCATCTACTTCTTACCTTCCTCAACTCTGCCCTCTCTCCCGCCACCATCCCCTGGCCTGCCAGCAGGTGAGTAAAGACAGGACCAAGAGGCACTTCACAGGGAAGAAAGAGAACATCGGTGGTAATATCTGCTGGCACCAATTTTCGAACTTCAGTAGGACAGGGATAGGAAGGCTGTCTGAAGAATGGGTGTCACCCACCTGACAGAGCCAACCTGGTAGAGGTGGGGAGGAGCAAGCCCCAGAATTTGGAAGAGCACTCCCAGTCCCAATCTGCCCAAGACAAGCAGGAGGCCCCATCTGGCCCACATCTCCATCCTCATTAAAAACTAGCTAATTCCAGAGGATGCATTTGAGGCTCAACTCAAGAATCAGGAGATTCAGCTAATGAACCAACACCATGCTTGCTCCCTGGCTGGGGTGTGGAGGAGGAGTGAGGATCATGAGTCACAAGCAGCCAAGTCAGGCCTCGGGATGGAAACCCAGGTATCGGGCCTTCCTTCTTCTAAGCCTGCACCAGGGCCAAGCCCAACCCACTGTCTGCTGGTTGTTAATTCCAGGCTCAGAGATCAAACCTCCAAGTGCTTTGCTTGGATAATGCCACTTGGGTGCATTTAAAAACCTCTTAGAGACCAAACTCCACCACTCAAGGAAGCCCCTCCCAGCCAGGCATTTCCCAGTTGTCCTGGGCCATCTGGACTCTTTCCCAGGGTGGACCCTGCTCCTGGTGACACAGATTCAAAGAGATTTGCTGCTCAGGAAATGGGCTCATTACAGTTGTCCAAATGAGGTCAGTATATCACTCAGGAGGATCCATCCCTCCTCTGAGTTCCTCACATGCACTCCTCCCCTAACAGTAACTCCTCAACAGAAATTAGGAAGCAGAAAAGACCCAGTTTCCATGCCTTCCACATAAGGATCCAGGGACATCCAGTCTTCCTTAATGTCTCTCCTCTCTCCCTCCCCCTCTGTCTTCCTGTCCCTCCTTCTCCTTCTCTCCCTCTCCCGCTTCCCTCTCCCTCTCTCTGTTCCTCTCCTCTTTACCTCTCAAAACATCTTCTGCTGGAACTGAGGACTTCCCATTTGGAATCCAGTGGGGATGGCCAGGAAGTCTGGCATGAGGTATTCCTTCTCCCAACAGGTTTTTCCTGGTAATCTTAACTCAGTCCTAACAGTAAAAACAGGCTGGGGAGAATGACTCACTCCACAGCCCAGATAATGTGTACATTCTGTGCCTTGGCAGAGCTAAGACTTCCTCCCTCAGTACTGCCAGCAGGGTCCACCCAAGGCCAAATTGGGAAATGGGTAATGTTTGTCCTCTGCTCTCCATCCCTTCTGGCCATTCCTCTGTCCCTCTGCCCTCAAGCTGACCCAGCCAGGATGAACAGGGAGCTGGGCTCTTCTGCATCCTTTCCATCATAGCCTCATGTCACCACCTCTAGTGCCCACCTCTCTGCTGAGAAACACCATTGGCTAATGGATATACATGGATGCAGCAGGAAAAAAAAAAAACACTGACCAGGGAGGCAGAAGCTCAAGCTCTGCCCCTTTTGAGCCATATTTTCTTGAATAACTCTCACATTCCACTTGTATCATTTGTAAAATGGGATAATGATGCCTTCCTTGGCTTCTTCACAGGGATTAGGCAAGCCCTTGAGCCTCCGTGAGCTCATCTGTTAATTGGGGATAATAACGCCATCCTTGCCCACTTCACAGGGTTGCTCTAAAGCTCAAAGGAGATCATACATGTGGTAGTGCTTTGTACACAGGAAAGTGCTACCTTCACAGAGGCATTGTGAGCAGAACCTCTCCCCACGGAGAGTCATGCACGCCTAACAGCAGCCACCTAGAAACACTGCCTCAACCTAGAGATGTGAGCCTGCTGGTTGGCATTTGTGTACCACAACAGACCTGCACTGGAGAGATAATGAGACAGATGGGGCTCCTGGAATCTGGCAGAACACATCACAGATGTGGCTGCCTTCTCTGCCCACACTGCTGGCCCAGCTACACCCAGGTGGCTGACGTTGTCCCTTCCTGCCCAGCACCAGCAGCCTTTGCTGCAGCCTGGCGGCCCTCTCTGGAAGGTGATCAGATCCTTTGCTCTTCCTGCTCTTCTCAGTAACTTTGGTACTTTCCAGGCTTTCTAATTATTTATTTTTGCATTCCTCCAGCATAAAAACCAAGCTCCATGGGCCTGCTTAGGACATGCCCCCTCACAAGGTCCGGGGTGGGGGGGACAGTGAGCTCTCCTAGCTAATCCTGTGCGTTGTCACAAAGCCAAATGGCACCAAGCAACTGCACCTTGTTCTGTGGTGGCCATGACAGCAGAATTACAATAATAACACTTGGTATTGATGTCACGCTGCTCACCAGGATGCCCAGAGGCAATGCACAGAATCATTCAAAAGCCTATGCTGTCTCCCAGCTGGGGTAGAAATGGGGAAACACCGCAGAAGTCAACGTCAGACCTGGAGAGACCCTGGTGTCCTGGGTTCCACTCCAAAAATCCAAAGAAAGAAACTTTCAGTTCTGCTGCTAACATGCTGTGCATTGAATAGGTCCTCCCCTTCTCCATGTGTTAGCTGTACCGCTTATACAGTGGGGACATAAAGAGCTGCATTTCCCACATGAAATGAAGGACAACAGGAGGAAATTCCTGATCTCTTAAGCACTGCACCAAGATTCTACCCTCAGCCAACAGGTCCCTCGGTTCAGCTTTCAAGTCCCCTGAAGGTGACACACCTATTAGCACACCCTGAAGAAGACAGCTCCTCCCATCAGACACGGGAAATGCAGACACCCTGGTACAAGAAACTTGAACGGGATGAAAAAGCAAGAAAGCATGATATGCAAAAGTGGAGACTGGTCCAGGAAGCTCATTAAAACCGGTTGGGGTCTTGTGCCCTCCATCCCCATGAAGGAAATGTGGATGTGGAGGTAGGTCTGTCATCTCTTAACCAGGCTTTTGGGGTCAAAAGCTGGATGGCTACACTGCACAGCAACAGAAACCAGCTGCCTTCCTGCCCCTAAAACAGGGACAAGCTCACCTCCAACCCTCTAGGGAAGTAGTTTTAGGACTAGCAGTCCAGAGTAAGGGGAAACCCCAGCTGGGTCCCTAGAGCAAACCTGGTGCCAGTGCCAACAAGTGGTGTGGGCAGCTTCGGCACTCAGACGGGGAAGATCGCCAGGAGTAAGATGAGTTATCAGGAGAAGCCCCTCTCCTCCACCCTGCCACTCTGCTCCCCACCCCTTCCCGCAGTATGAGATCTGGAAAACCACCCCATCCTACCCTACTCCAACCCACCCCCTCACCCCACCCCAACCCCCCTTCTTCCTTTCCCGCCCAGTCCGCCCCTAGCGGAGATGTGTTCCCGCACCAGTTGGGCACTGCCTGCGGGCCAGGCGCTCGCCCCCTACCTCAGTGGCCATGTTCCAGGGGCACTGATCCCTCCGAGCCTGAGGCGAGGCCGGTGGCGGGGGGCTGTCCGCGGTGCTGACTCCGGGAGCAGGTGGGCTGGCAGCGGCTAGAGGGGGGCCCAGTGCACTATCCACGGTGCTGATTAGGACGTCGCGGGCCCAGGTGCCGGTGGGTTGGTGGGCCAGCGGATGCTTGGGTACGGGCGACAGCCGCTGTGCTGTCCGCGGTGCTGATGCGGGCGCCGGGCCGGGGAGGCGAGGCCGCGCCCGAGGCTCTTCACCGCCGGATCGCCCGCAGCCGCTGCTTCTGCAAGCAACGGCCCGGTTTTTCTTTGACAGCGGCAGCGGGGGTGGGGGCGGCCGGGGGAGGAGGGGCCAGGCGCCTCCACCGACCAGGAGGGGGAAACACGGCCCCCAGACTCCGGCGCCCGCCCGCCGGAGAGGAGCCCCTCCCGCGGCCGGAGGCTTTGCTCCCGCCCGACCCGGAGGCCCCGCCTCTCCCGCCCGCCCTTCCCCCTAGTAAGAGCGCCGGGAGCTCTGCGCTCGCTACCGCGGCCTCCTGAGACTTCCAGACCTGGAGAAGAGAGAGGCAGGACGGTTCTGGGGCAAGACACTCTAGCTGGTGGAGGCTGACAGTCCTCCACGCATTTGCAGGCCTCCAGGTGCGGCCTCTTTACCTTTCCAGTACCCCTCCCCCAACCCCTCCCGCACCGTGGCCCAGGTTTCCTCTATGGTATTTTTTTCTGTTCTTTCTCCGCCACCACCCCCCCCCCCCGGCCTTCCTTCTCTGTTCCCCCTTCCCCAGACTTGAATGGGCATTCCCACCTCTCCTCGTCTCTTCTTTTCACTGCTTTGAACCCTGTTAGCTAAAGGAGAATGCTGCAGACCGCAGAGAATCATTTCCTTTCTTTAAATATGTGCCTGCATTTCATCCCCAGAGAAATCCTGGGGTTTCCTTCTTTCAGGGAGCTCCAAAATTTAAGCCAGTCTCTCCACTGCTCTTCCTGACCCTGGCCCTACTCCTACTCTTCCCTCTCTCCCTTGCATTCCCAAAAACTGCACTCAAAAAACACAAGCAAATGGTGCCAAACTGGTTTACCCAGGATGTCAGGTGTGGTCCTGGTGCTGCCATCAGAATTTTGACATCATACCTTCCAACCAAATGACCTACCCATTTGCTTAATAAACAAAAAGGAAACACCAACACAGGTGCCTTTTTACACATCCATAACACCCTTTGGTCTTTGGGGGGAAGCGGATTCTGTTCCTCTGCAGCTCACTGCTGCCTGAGGGGTAACAGCAGCCAGCCACACAAAGGGAGAGATGGTCAGCCAGGAGACCTGGAGTCTGGCTCAAGCTCCTCCTGCATATGACCTTGGTCAAGAGCTTCACTTCTGAGCTTCTTTCCATAAAATGACAGTTGGACTTCACTAGACTATTTCTAGGGTTCTTTTTTTTTCCCACCTTTTATTTTGAATTTTCAGACATACAGAAAGGTTGAAAGAATAGTACAGTAACCATACTATCCACCTAGCTTCAACATCTGTTAACATTTTGCCACATTTTCTTGATAGATATAAAAACAGAGAAATATGTTTAGCTAGATTATTAGAAAATAAGTGACAGATACGGAGAACCTTTACCCTTCACCTTTACCCTTCAGTTCTTCACCATGCCTCTCCTAAGAATAAGGGCATTCTACCTAACCACATTACCAGAGCCTTACAGATTTCACATCATCTAATATTCTAGGATAATTTACTGCCCCTAAAACACATGAATCGCAATGGCCTCTCAGAACTTTTCATTTATAATAGCTAACATTTACTGAGCACTTACTATATGCCAAACCATGTGCTACATACTTTACATGTATTGTCTTAATGTAATTCTCACAATTACTCTTTGAATTAAATGCTATTATTATCTTTTTATTATTCCCACTTTACAAATAAGAAAACTGAGAAAGTTGCCCAAGGTCATGTGGCTCGTGAGGAATGGAGACAGGATTCAAACACAGGCAGTCAAGTTCCAGAGCTTGTGTGGTTGATCCTCCTAACTGTACCGCCTCCCTTGAGCATCCTGTTGGCCTTAAGCCAGCACAGCAGGAACCGTATCTTCAACTGCCTGTTTCACAGATGAACACACTGAGTCCCAGAGGATAAATGACATACCGAAGAAATAAAGGGAGATGTTTCATCCCACCTTAGAGTTTGCCTAATGATTTGGCATCAAGGGCAAACTGAAAATATCTGTGAATCCCACGGTAGTCACTAGTATTAAATAGTTGCATAATCTGATGACCTCCATGGACACCTCAGTTTCTCACACGTGATTTTGATTATATTAACCAAACGACTATCTGGAAACCACTGTATCTGATAACAAGAGAGCCAGATGAGTCCATCCAACAAATCTATTCATTCAACATGTATCTGTTGAACATGAACTATGGAGAAGACACTATTCGCACAGCTTGGGCTACAGAAATGACCACATGCACAAAGACTTTGTTCTTATTGAATTTACATATTAATGGGGATAACAATCAATGGCAGATAAACAAATCAGTATAAAGTATGTTGAGTTGTGATCATTGCTAGGAAGAAAAGTAAAGCATGGTAAAGAGAGGTGACAGAGGAGGGTTATTTTAGAAAGGATAGTCATCAAAAGTGTTTTTGATAGGGTGAAATTTGGGCAGAAGCCTGAGGGAAGTGAAAGAACACATAGGTACCTAAAGGAAGAGTGACTAGCTTAGAGGACAGTACAAGGGCGGGCTGGAGGAGTTGGCTTGGCATGTTCAAAGACTAGCAGGGGGACCAGTGTAGCTAGAATGGAGTGGGCCAGGGGAAGAGAAATGGAAGCGGAGATCAGAGAGGTAGGAAGAGCCAGGTCGTATAGCACCTGCAGGCCCTAATAAGGATTCTGGATTCTGTTTAGAGAGTGGGATCAAAAGCCTTACAACGTTTAGAGTAGAGGCATGGCATTACCTAATTGCAGTTTTTTAAAGACTACTCTGGAGGCTAGGGCTGGGATGGGAGGGAGAGGGAAGGGGGAGGAAGGTAAGGATAGAAGCAGTGATACGAGTTACGAGGCTGTTAAAGTAGTCTGGGCAAGATATGGTGGTGGCTTAGACAAGGATAATAGCAGCGGAGGTGGTAAGAAGTGGCCAGACCCTAGATATAATTTGAAGGTAGTGCTGGCAGGAACTATTGATAGACTAGGGGTGTGATATGAGAGTGGGTCAAAGGTGATTCTAAGTCTTGAAGTCTGAGTCACTGGAACAAAGGAGTTGCCACTTACTGAGAAGGAAAGCCTAAGGACGGAGTGGGCCTCAAAGGATGGAGAACACAGAGTTTTATTTAATTGATTTAGGTCTGAAATTTGATGTGCATATTATACATCTGAGAGGAATAGGCCTTTGAGTTTCAGAGATAGGTAAAGGGTTGGAGATACAACATCAAGAGCCGCCAGTATGTGAACAGGATTTAAAACCACGGGACCAGATGAGAACAGGTAGGGAGTGGGTACAGCTAGAAAAACGGTCCAAGAACTGATCCTGGTCACTTTGTTACTTCCAGGTTGGGAAGATGAAAGGCTGGTGAGAACAGCAACCCATGAGTTAGGAGGAGACCCAAGAGAGAATGCTGTCCTGGAGCCAAGCAAGAAACCCGGTAACAGAGTCTTACTAGCTGTGCTGAAGAGCTGCTCATGGGAAGGATAAGGTGAGGACAGAGAAATGACCGAGGGACTTGGCAGCTAGATGATCATTGATGAGCTTGGTAAAAGCTGTTTCAGTGGAGAACAGGGATGAAATCCTAAATTAAAATGGGTTTCAAAGTTTGAATGGAGGAGAGGAAGGAGAGATACTAAGATTGTAGACAAGTCTCGTGAGGCATTTTGCTGTCAAAGGGAGGGAAGAGTAGTACAGCAGCCTGAAGAAGTGGGAGCAAGGGAGGCTCTTTTCAGATGGGAAACAGTAGAGCTTGCTTATTTGCTGATAGAAATAATCTAGTTAAAAGGGAAACATCAAAGCCTCAGGAAGGAGAGGGTTAACTGCAGAAACAAACCCTTAAGAGGTCAGCAAAGGATGGGTTCCAGGGCCAACATGGAGGGGATGGCTTTAGAGAGGAGCACAGACAATTTCCCACCATGAATAAAGTGGAAGAAGCAAAGTAAATGGCCATCGATGTGAGTAGGTTAGGAGGTGGTGTTGTATAAGCCAAGACCTGAGCTCTACTTCTTACTCCTCTTCAACTAGCCAGAGACTTCATGCACCATGACCTTTCTCAAAAAGTCCAGTCAACCATTACATATGGAAAGCTTGCTATGTGCTGAACATGATGCTGGCACTTTTCTTGTGTGGCCCAGAAGAGTTCTCCTTCCCACGAAATTACAGGACTAGGACTCTGGAGAACCTTGAGCTAGTCTATGCAAGGATGAGTGATCCCTTTTACTATCCAGCTCCCCTGACTGCGAAGAGACTTTAACAGCCTCAGGCTTTTATCCCCACACTGCCTCCACAGTTGCTACACCGATCGTGACAGACCTCAAGGCTTAGAGGCATCAAAGTGGAGACCATGGAGAGAGATCCACATTTGGAGTGGGGAGTTTCATTCTGTGCTGACTCAAAGCCAATGGGATGCTACAGGATGGAATATTCCCACACCCCAGTCATTTAGACTTTAACTCCTGAAGTAGAAGAAGACGTTGAGATTTAATCTGACTAATCATTATTACCCAGCTGCTGTGGGATAAGCCAGTCCCGATGCAGGAGCCGAGCTCTTTGATGTTTTTGTCATAAATTAATGAGTTCACCCACAAAATAACATCAAAGAAGATCTACTAATTCATTGTTATCATCCTCCAATCTGCAGCTATATTGGAAAGTCTCCCAAAGAAAGGACCATAGCCAGAAAAAGAAACCAACCAAAAGATTTGGAAATTATGATATCTGGAAAGAGATGAGAGAGAAATAAACTCCTGTAGGCTGCAGAGGAGACAGAGAAAGAGCTAGCAAATCTCAGAGAAATGAAAAAGGAGGGGAGACAGAAAGATTCTCAACCCTTGGGTCTGGAAGGAAACTGACTGCATGAATGCTTGAGGGGGAAATTGTGGCCTCTCTTTAATGGTGTGATCTCAGAGCACATTGTGGGGACTACGAGGAAGTGTGTGGTAGGAAAGAGTGTCCCTGGAGTCTGATGACATGGATTTCAGCCTCTGGCTCTATTTACTATGTGACCATCATCAAGTCGTAATATTTCTGAACGTTGCTTCTCTGATCAGTAAGATAATCCTCCCTCTCCTGATAGGACCCCTCCAAGTACAGGAGGCTTTCTTTAGATGTTACCTGACTCTTCCAAATCTCCTCTTCCAAGAGGAAAACCAGAAAAGATTAATGGAGATGCCTCGCTGGATAGAGAGCTTCCCACTGCAACATTTCTTCTAGGCCAAGCAAGATTTCTTAAAGCACAGAAGGATCAGCAACTGTGCTTCCCTGAGCTCAGGAAGCAGCTACGGAGCACTCCAGGCCAGGCCGGAAGAAGGCCGTGGGGTGTTTCCAACGCCTCCAGGACGCCAAAATGTCAGCAAGAAAGGACGAGGCTCTGTGGCAAGTGCTAAGGTATAGAGAGCTTCCTCAGAGTTGGGATCCAGGAAAGGTTTTACAAACTGTGTGACATTTGAGCTTGGACCTCAAGGATCAATATCCTATTCCTCAGACAGCAGATCAAAGAACACGGCGTGCAAAGGCAGGAAGGCATGAAAGGTGCCTGGGAACACAGAACCTCTGGAACCTGAAAACTCAGGAAAGCAGCTGCCAGACAGCAACAGGGATGACTGCAAAGGCCCCAGAAACATGAATGGAGGGGACCCGCCTAAAAATAGTGCCAGAACAGGCAAACGGTGACACGTGTCTGGAAGTGCAGTCACTAGGAGGTGACTAAGCTAATGGGGAGTTGCCTCCCTTTCTTGACTTCATTCATAGTCTCCCTCTTTCTCTCTCTTTCCCTCCCTCCCTCTCTCCTCTCTCTCTCTCTTTTTCTCTCCCTCTCCCACCCCTTTCTTTCTCTCTCTCCCTCTCTGTCTCTCTCTCTCTTCCTCCCTCCCCTGGAAGAGGTAGAGTGGGAGGCAAGAGTCTACAAGAACTCACAGCTCCTGCAGCAGAAACTGCAGAGTCTGGGACTATTAGCCGAAACACTCACCTGCTGTTACCGCAGCCAGCGTGCTGGGGGCCAGGGCCCTCTGAAGTAGGAATCGTCCAATGACTGACTGCAAGGGTCACTTCCACACATGCACGAGAACTGGCCACAAACTCACCAATCACCACAAGCCATAGCCAGCTGGGGGAAGCCGAAAGGCTTCTAAGGGATGGTACCTCCCTGGAGAAGTAAAGAGGAGTGAGCATAAAGGGGAACAGGTGCTTGTAAAGCATCATTAATTATGAGAGCCGAAAGAGATCATGAAGTTCAAACCAATTTCAACTGCAGAAACCTTGGTTCAAACAAAAACTTGCATGAAAGTCAGAGGTATAAAACAAATAAAAGAAAGGGAGCCACAGCTTACCTCCTCCACCACCCCCTCACTCTCTACAGCACCCCCCCACCTCGGTAGAATAAGGTTGTTGGTTTTTTTTTAAAGATTTTATTTATTTATTTGACAGAGATCACAAGTAGGTGGAGAGGCAGGCAGAGAGAGAGGGGGAAGCAGGCTCCCTGACTCTGAAATCAGGACCTGAGCAGAAGGCAGCGGCTTAACCCACTGAACCACCCAGGCGCCCCTAGAATAAGATTTTTTAATCATCAAAGCAACACATGCCTATGGTTTTAAAAATCCAAACATACCAAAAGGTCCATAATAAAGGGCAAGCATCCCCCCTGCCTACTCTCTTATGCCTTCCCACCTTCTGTTGTTTTTCCTCTAAAGAAATGACTTTTCACTCCTTTAGCTGTTTCTCCTTTAAATTCTTCCAATAGTTTCCTTTTCATTGCTAAATGAGATGCCTGTACTTCAACATCTTGATTTATTAACATTAGAAACCTTGTCCTGTTTTCCACACTGACAGAAGAGAACTTAGCTCACACTGCCACCCGCACCTCCCAATATAGTTACAGCACTGTTTGAACTTAATTTTCATTTTTTTCAAAGTAATACGTGCAATTAGTTTAAAATTCCAACCAGGGACAAGGACTTATAGTGAAACAAACAGGGCGCCTGGGTGGCTCAGTTGGTTAAGCGTCTGCCTTCGGCTCAGGTTATGATCTCAGAGTCCTGGAATCAAGTCCTGCGTTGGCCTTCCTGCTCAGCGGGAAGCCTGCTTCTCCCTCTGCCTTCCCCCCCCCTCCCCTCTCTCTCCCTCTCCCTCTCTCTCAAATTTAAAACAAAACAAAACAAAACAAAACAACAACAAAAACCAGAAGCCCTGTTTCTCTTATTGCCCCAGTCCCCCTGCCCATTAAGGTAGGTTGGCTCATGGGAACAGAGAACTTCTCTGTTTGGTTCCCTTCTTTTTTTTTTCCCCCTTTCTATAGCATTCATCACCTTTTCTAGCAAACAATATAACTTACTTATTATGTCTGTCTTGCCTGTGAAATTGTATGCTTTTTTGTGTTCTTTATGTTCACTAATGTATCCCAAATGCCTAGAATAAGGTCCTGACTCAATAAATATTTGTTGAATTAATTAAAGCAAAATTCTCTGGAAAAGGGAGAGAGGGAAGAAGGGTTTCTTTGAGACAGTGTTATAACCAGTCATTTTACAACTGATTCATCTATGAGAAGGAATGGATATAAATGAAAATTTTATTTTAGGGGCACCTGGGTAAGTCAGTGGGTTGAGCCTCTGCCTTCGGCTCAGGTCATGATCTCAGGTCCTAGAATTGAGCCCCGCTTTGGGCTCTCTGCGCAGCAGGGAGCCTGCTTCCCCCCTCTCTCTGCCTACTTGTGATCTCTTTCTCTCTGTCAAATAAATAAACAAAATCTTGAAGAAAAAAAATAAAAGAAAATTTTATTTTAGGGGCGCCTGCGTGGCACAGTTGGTTAAGCGTCTGCCTTCGGCTCAGGTCATGATCCCAGGGTCCTGGGATTGAGCCCTGCTCAGCAGGGGACATGCTTCTCCCTCTCCCTCTGCCACTCCCCCTGCTTGTGCTCTCTTGCTCACTCTGTGTCAAATAAATAAAATCTTAAAAATAAATTTTATTTTATACATGATACAAAATGCTTCTGGACAGTATTGGGGGGGGGTGTTACAAGATGTTATAGTAGATAAAGACCACAGTTCAGACCCACTCATTGGTTTTGCATGTTTGGACAAGTCCGTCCAATTGCCTTGGAAAGAAAGTAGCTATTTGCTTAGGTTGGTAGAGGCTAGGTAGGAAGTGAGTGTGGAGAGGCGGCCTCTGCCAAGCCCACTATCCCAAGGGTAGCTCCTGCTGTGCAAGGAACAGAGACGCTTTCTTTAAGAGCGACAGCCACTATGGGCCCCAGAGCCAGGGCCCCAGCTGCACCCTGGACACTGCCAGGAAAAAGAGAACGCGGTCCTGAGCCCAAACACGCCACATTATGAATCCCATCCCCCAGATGCATCTCAAAACCCATTCATCCCGGGAAGTCTCTCCTGAACCAGCCCGCTCCCAACGCGGGGCTTTACAGATACCTCTCCATGGTATCTCTCAGCTTACCGTGCTTTGCCTGGTAAACTCCTACGGAGCTTTTTGGAATTCCTGACCACTGGCCAGGTCACAGGGGAGGTTCCTTTGATTGGAATGTTTCCATAGTCCAGAGTTCTGTCAGCCACTTCACCATTCCCTGCCTCCGTGTCATCTACTCCTCCTCCTTCTGGGCCCCTGGTATCTCCCTGTAGCTCTAGCTTCCTTAGCTGAAGAAGCGTCACCATCTCTGCACTGAGGCCGCAACAGCAGAGGCTCCTGATGCTCCCGGGCCCAGCCCATTTTTAAATCCCCAATTTAAAATCCACCACCTTGGGTAGCACAGTATTTATTTTCTTTTCCCATACATTTTGTTTGTTCTGATTACACTTATCAAGATGTTATTCTTTGTTGACTCTAATAATAAAAAAATCAAGAACTATAAAAATAAAATCAAAAATAAAGTTTGCTTCCTTGGGGAAGCCTTCCCTGGCACTTCAGCTATGGTTAGGTGCCCCTATTATGAGCACCTTATACGTACCCTACAAAACAATTATACTTTCTAAAATGTATTCATCTATCCTCCCTATCAGACCATAAGCCCCTCGAGGGCAGGGAACTTCATCTCCTCAGCTGCATTCTTGGCGCACAGCATAGTACCTGGGACATAATAGATGCTCAAGCAATACTTGTACAGGAAGGTTGATTTACAGGACAGAGGATGTCACCATCTAGCTCTCCAACACTGAGCCTCGGGCAGGGAGCGACATGGTTCCAACTGTAAAGGACTTTAGTCTCTTTGGGAAACCCAGCTCAGACACAATGACACCATGAGCTGATGACAGGTGTCCCAGTGACCTACAGAGGCAATGCATGTCATGGGAAACTGAGGTGGGAGAGATCCCAGGGGTCTGGTGACTGGATCCTGCTCCCGGCCCAACAGACCAGAGGTAGATTCTGAAAGATGAGGTATTTCTTGATTAGAGGGCAAGAACAGGCAAGCCTGGACACATGGGCAGCTGGAGCTGAAGGAAGGGGAGGTGCAGACTGCCAGCGGACTGGAACTACTCTAGAGAATCCAGGCTGGAGCCAGACAACACTGAGCCGTTACAGTGAGGCAATGGGGAGCCTGCGAGGGAGTCCAAGGAGTGAGGAGCATAAGGAAAGGAATGTCCTGGAATGGGTCATCTGAGAGCATCTCAGGGAGGGAATGGAGAGCAGGGGCTGAAGCAGGAAGGGAGCTAGTGTGCCAGACTAGCGGAGAAGATGGGTCACTGCCTAGGAATGAGGGCAAAGGGACAGCTTCAAGAAACATTTTAAATGGAGTCACCACAAGCCACTGCTTCTGACTGAGTACATGAGATGAATGGGGGTGGGGGGGGGGTAGACAAAAAGAACACGGGACTATCCACCCAACACCATGGCTAGAAGCCATGGTCAGAAATCATGAAGGCAGATTAGGTAACTCTACCCAGGCCGGGTATAAAGGATAGGAGAGGCTTCTATGATTTTTTAGGACTAAGTGCAAGACTATGGGTTAAGACTTGGGGGGTTTCTCTCTATAGAGCTGACACTATAAGAATGAGTCACTTGACCTTAGAAGAGGGATAAAGAAAGCCATGAGAAAGAGATCAACTTTCCTGGGCAAGATGATGCCACTGAAGTCAAAGATACCTCAGCTCAAATCCCAGATGTGTCACTTACTAACTGGATGGCCTCGAGCAAGTTCATTAACCTTGCAGAGCCTAGGTTCCCCAACTGTAAAGTGGGGATAAAAAATGCTATCACAGGATTTTTATAAGCAGTAAATAAAATCACCTCTGGAAATAGACAAGTTCAGCTCCTAGTCTGAAAAGGTGTTCGGCAAAAGTAGATCATGGTGGGAAGGAATCAGTGCAAGAAAAGGGTGTCAGATTGAGACCCAGCACCCTGAAACACCCTGACACATCACAGAAGCCCTAGGAGGCAGAGTCCTCTGGGAGCCTAAATGAACAGTGTCAAGTATTCTAGAAAGTTCAAGAAGAACGGGATTGACAGGAATGACATTACTGACTCTTCTGAGAATGCAATTTTGAGGAGTACAAAAAGAGCTATAGAACAGAATAACAGAAAAAAAAGAAAGAAAAAGAAATCCACACAAAATCTCCCCTATCACACGGGATGTTTGGGCTGCAAAAGATTATCCTATGAACCTGGCTGGGGCAATAAAGACATTAAATTAAACAAAAAGTCTTGAGGGCCACAGCTTCAATGGCACCTGCTTGGGGCCTTCCTGGATCTCCCACGCCAGGTAGGCCCTCTCCTTCCTTGTCCCTGGACTCTGCCCTTGGCCTCCCTGCATTTCACGTGTTCACCTTCGTCTGCTGCTCTGCATGTTTGTCGCCTCTCTTAAGCACCAGAATGTAAGCTCCTTGGGGACAGAGATGATATGCCTCTTGTTTACATCCCATTCCACTCGAGGTCCCGCAAATATCAGTGCTTAATAAACGTTTGCTGAAAGAATAGAAAGGTGGACCAGGGTGGTGAGAGGAGGCAGAGAGGAGAGACATGGAGGCAGATCCAAACTCACATCCCTGCTTGGAGAAGGCCCCACCCACCTCTCTGTGCCCAGGAGGATGTTTGCTAAGCCCCCAGCCTTCAGACTGGGATGCGGGCAGCCCTGGGTATCTGAGAAGGGAGGAGGGAACGCCTTCCAAGTGCCCCTGTGACGTGCCTGGACATAGTCTGCTCCTAAGGGGATCTTTCCTGACTGCCGCACTGTGCTCTTGGCAAACACCAGTCCAGAAAAATACCCTGAAATTGGAGGATGTTCCGAGATGAAATGTCTGAAACAATGCAGGAACAGGGGAGATGGAATAATTATAACAGATGAAAAGACCCACCTCTGGGCTTTGCCAAGTTGAGCAGAATAGGATCATTGCGGGCAAGACTTTGAAGGGTGTGGAGCCCTATGGGAGAGGGAGGAGCAGCACTGCAGGGGGACACGAGAGGGTGTAATTATGTGAAATGGAATCCGATGGGAATTTTAGGCTTAGTGGCAGGAACCATTCCCTCCCAGTGAAAGCTCTGAGGTTGGGCAGTGGTTTCCTAATGGAAGGAGTGGGGTGCCACCCCAGAGTCATTTCAGCCCATCTTAAGGTAGCTGGGACACTCTGCAAGCATCGTGGTCTCACTCTAGAAGGCTGGGGTCAGCTGCTGGAGGGGAAGAGGTGATCTGACAGCAGCGTGGTGTACTGGTGTTTGCGCGGGCTCTGTGGTCACAGGGAACTGGATTCCAGTCTCGGGGTCTGGCTAGTGGGGTGCGGTGCAGACGGCCCAGGATGAACAGTGAGGAAACCTGTGTTTCAATCCCAACTCAGCATCTTACTAGCTGTGTGACACTTGACAGGTCATAGTCCCTCTCTGGACGTCATATTCACCATCATCTAAAAGGGGAGGTTGGGCCTCATGAGCCTAAGAGCTTTCCCAGGCTGGACTCCCTGCTCTTTGCAAATTTTCCAGCCTTACCGCTCCTCATATATGTCTGGATTTCTTTCCCTCATTAGAGTCATTTTATACACAAGACAGCAGGAAATTGGAATCTTCCCAAAGCCTCTGAAATGGAAGTGACTGAGTGGCAAAGGGTCTGGGCAACACAATGGGATTCCCTCACAGGCCCCAGGGTGGCCCGCCTACCTCATCAGGGGCCCTGTCTTGGGTTGGGGGGTGCGCAGATAGAGCCGGCTGGAAGGACCAGGTGGAGATTGTCTTCTCTGCCCCCATGATCCCAGTCCTGCATAGAGATCCGCAGTCAGATAGAAGCTGGGCCCTGGGGAGGAGCCCTCACCTCGTGGCCAAGACAGGTTCCAGGGGACCAGCTGGCTCCCGTCTTGCTTTGAGCAGGCCAGGGATGGCTGGGTCCCGCCTGGGGCTCAGCGCTCAGCAGAAAGAGGACAGACCCCAAATCCTGCAACCACACTAGCATCCCATTCCTCGGCCCTCACTCTGCGCATGACCCTGAGCTAAGGGCCTCATCTATATTCTTTTGCTTAATCCTCACAGCCTCCCAAGGAGAAAGGTGGTACCTCACTACACCCATTTTTCGGAGAGGCAAGCAAATTGCCCAGGGTGACACAGCTAAGTAGGAGAATTTGTCCAATCCCCATCTGTCTTAAACCAGATCTTGTCCTCTTTCCAGCAAGTCTCCACTCCCCTGGGGGGAATTCAGAGACTAGAGGCCAGTGTATTCCAAAATCCCACCTGTGACAGCCTGCAATTCCATTAGCCAGACCTCCAAATTAAAGCATTATATCTCTGAAGGTCCCACAGCAGGCAGGGTAAATGGGAAATGTATGAGACCGTCAGCCACTCCAACCGGCCATAAGCAAGTAGGACACAGAGTCAGCAAGTTTTAGTGGGGGCTGGGACCAGGGCTATCAGGAGAGGGGACCTCGGAGATCTGCAGGGAGGTACTCCTCCAGGAGGAGCAGCCTGGCTCAATGGCATGACAGAGTGACCGGAGTGACCGTGGCACTTTTCTCCTATGCTTGGACTCATTCCAGTGATCTAAAAAGAGTGGGGATACATAAGGCCGGGAAGCTTCGGAGAGACCTCAGAGTGGGGTTCCAGCTGCACGGGGAGGGCTGCTGCTGGGGCCCTGCCCCCAGGATCTAAATCAGGCCACATAGACTCCAGAGCTCCCAGGCACTGGATTGCTTTGGGACCTAGGGAACTGCCTCTGGAAGAAGACGGGACACAGGCTGCCAACCACCCACCCCCACTGAGCGCACTGAGTTTTCTGGCAGGGAGGGAGCCCCTGAGCAAGAGGAGGGGACCGTGTTTTGAAATAAGTGGGCAGGCCTGCAAAGGGGGATGAGGCTGCTGGCTGAAAGCCTACAGCTCCTGGGCTTCTGCTGGAGAGACCGGAGGGACTGAAGAAATGCCCTTCTGAAGAAGCAAGGTGAGCTCAGAGGCTCCTGGTCTGTGGGCTGCCACTCCCAGCAGGGAAGACCAGCCCTTCCTTCCCACCCTCCATGCTCCAGAGACAATAATATAAAAACAACAACAGGTATTATTGAACACCAATTCTGAGCTAGGTGCTAGGGATACAGCAGGGCACGAAACAGATAAAGAGCCCTGTTCTCGTGGGGCTTCTGTTCCAGCAGGAGTGACGAGAAACACACAGTACAAATACACTGTATGTTAGAAAGTGACAGGTATAGAGAAGGGATATACAGGAGGGAAGGGAGATAGCTGTACCGGTGTGGGGGAGGGGAGGCAGGTGGCAATTTTAGATAGCTTAGCCAAAGACCTCACTGAGGAGAGAACATTTGAATAAAGATCTGAAAGAGCTTGGAAGAGAGCCATATGGATTTCTGAGGAGGAACAGTTCAGTAAACCAGAACAGCAAGTGCAAAGGCCCTGAGGCAGGAGTAGCCTGGCACATTCAAGGCACAGCAGAGAGGCCAGTGTGGCTAGAGAGCCGCATCAGACATGCAGGAAGAGGCTAGAGGAAGGCCAGGCCATGCAGGCGCTAGAAGACTCCCGTGGCTTCCGGGAGCCCCTTTGCTTGTGAGCAAAGGAGGGACATAATCTACCCCACGTTTTCACTGAATCATTCTTGCTGCTGTGTTAAAAATAGACCAAAGTGGAACTGGGAAGCCTGGTGATTACTATCATTACCATCGTCATCATCACCACCAACAACTACAGTAACAATACCAATTACTCAACCTGCGTCAGGCCCAGTGCCACCCGTTTTATCTCATTAGCTAGTTTAAATCTCACAGCAACCCTGTACAGAGAGAGGGCCTTATTTTTCCCCTCTTACAGTTAAGGAAACAGAGACTCAGCCAAAGTCAAAAAGTCACACAGACACTCCACGTCCCCAGTCTGGCCCCGTTCACCTGTCCAGCCCTTTCTCTCACACCCCCACTTACCCAGCCCCATACAGTTACCCCGATATCCCCAACTCCACAGCCTCTAGGTCTCTGAGATTTCTTCACATGCCGTTCCACTACCTAGAATGCTCTTCTCCCACTCCTAACTGCCACACAAACTCCATCCTTGGAGAGACAACCCATGCTCTGCTTCTTTCTGGGGCCTTCCCAGATTGCCCAGTGAGGCAGCCCATGTCTTCCTCCTGGAAATACCAGCACGGCAACCGTCCCATAGCCAGCCTCCTGAACACCACACAAGCTCAAGGCCGGGGCCAGCGCTTCTTCACCTTCATTTCCCCAGCTGTTTAGAGACCAGGTTCAAATCCTGCGGATACCATATTGGGTTATCCTAGGATGTTTCCAGTTTCTCCAGCGAAATTTTATTCTAAAGCACATTTCCTTCACACGTGTTCATTTAAGTGCACATAGCAGTGACCTGTGACAGAGAGGTGCGGGCCCTCAGGTGACAGGTGCCATCATGCTTTTGGAGAACGACACTTACAACAGAAGAGGAGAGACACAATGCAGAGGGAGCCCTCTGTGGTTTGAAAGAATAAGCCAGCCCCGAGTTCAAATGCCACTCTGTCTCCTACCAGCGGTGTGGCTGTGAGAACATTATTTAACGCAGGCCGTGCTTCATCGTCTATAAACTGGGGCAGAAGATGTCCTCTGGAAAGGGCCGGAAGAACTGGAAATAGCGCACATGTGAGGCCTGGCCCTAGGCGTGGCCTCTGGAGATGGCATGAATGTCTCCTTGCCTACCCGTATCCTAACCCAGGCCTGGTTTCAGAAGCATCTTGTACATTGACGCTTGGCCACTGTGCTCCTGGCCTCATACCTTGTGGGGATTCCTATAATCATGAACCCGGAACTCCCCTTTGGGCCAGTGGCCTAGCTCTGAGGTGGTGCCTATAGCTTCCTGTCAGCTCACCTGGTCCCAGCCTCCCAACCTGGAGCCCCCACGACGCACGGCCCCCGGCCTGTCCCCACTGCCTGACTATGTCTACAGGCTCACTCCTTCCCTCCCCACCCACGGTTCTGGTTCTACTGCCACAAGGCCTTCCCACCTGACGGGCCAAGCCAGCCACTTCCACATTCCAGAAGACACTGGGAAATTAAAAAGGGCAGGGCTCATCTGGGAAGTAAGGAGGAGGAGAGACTCCACCGCTACAAAGCGGGTCAGAACAATGTTGGATGCCAGAATGTCCCCACTGCTTATCTTTCAAGGTATTGTGACATGTCAGGTCAGGGAGGACTGAAAAGTCCAATACCCTCCCTGCCAAGGAGAGGCCCAGACAGGGTAAAGGGTTAGCTCAAAGTCACACAGCGAGACAGGAGGAGCAGGGAGTCGGATCACGGCTGCGGTGGCCATGATCTTGCCAGTGGCCCTGGTCTTCCTCTTGCTCCCACCTCTCGCTCAGCAGGGGCTGAGTCTGATCGGATTAGCTGACCGAGCTAAGTGTCCTGGTGAAGGCCCTCTGGCTCTGTTTCCTTCCAAACCTTTCTAGTGTGTAACCCCCACAAGCATGACGCCTGCTAGCTGTGCCCTCAGTGGTCTCCAGGGAAGCCATCTGTCCAGGGGTTCTGGACAGCTACCAAGCCAAATGATTCGGCTTCCCATTCGTGGTCGCCTGGGGTGGTTGATCTTCATCTACAGTCCCTACGTCCGTGGTTGCAAAGAACTGGAAACCTGAATGGCATGTGGCATTTAAGGTATGGGAAGCCCAGCTCTATTAAACCCCAGACTCCTGAGGTCAGCGGCACAGCTGACACAGCTGACACAGCTGACACGAGGCCAGGTAGCTCCAGGCCACATAGCCCCCACCCCTGGGAGGCTCACTCAGAGGGTCTTATGAACAAATTCCTCCAGGATGCTGATGCCCTGTCACATCAGAAGCTATTGAGCTACATAGCTCTTCACTCCACGAGGAGTCCCTTCCCCCATATCCTTACATTCATTCAGGGACAGTGAGCTCACTACCTCAGAAGTTAGAAATGTTCTAACAGTGAGAGCACAGTATATGCCAAGCTGATAATTAGCTTCCCAGATCCTAGTCAGCTTTCTGTGGTGAAACCAGTCGATGTCCATTCTTCCTCAGGGACAATAATCAGGCCCTATCTAAGCATACCTTTCAGATGCCTAGCCTCCCAGTTGTTGTCATTGGGCTGAGAGCTCCAAGTGTCCCCCTGGGACAGTGAGAGAGATTCTCCTGTCCAGCACACAGACTCCAGATCTGGGTCATGGCTCCTCTTCCTGTCTCCCACTCCCATCCGCCACTCATCCACACTTACAATGAGCCAGGCGTGGAGTCAAAATGGAGTCAAAATGTTACTGCTGGACAGGACCATCCCTACCTGCCTAGTTCAATCCTCTCACTTTACCGGTGAGGGCTCCAAGACTGAGAGGAGGACAATGACTTGTCCCAGGTCACCCAGCAAGTTTGGCCCATATGGCTCAGTTATCTCAGCCAGCAATCCCCAAGGCACCCTACAGAAAGTAGGGGTGCTGACAACATCACGGTCAAATAGAGGACTCCTTGGGGCCCCAGAATCACTGCAGTGCCAGTCACCAGAAGCTGACAGTCCCCCCAGAGCACCCCTGGCCCTGGCTCCCCACCAGAGCCGGGGCTCTGCCCTGACATCTAGGAAGTTCTGGGGCCTCACTACCTGCAACCTGCTTGTGGAGCATGGGGGAGGGGGCATGAGAACGGACAGCCCACATCCCTCCTCTGGGTTATTTATAAAGTGTTTTCGGATGAGTCAGGCACAAAGCTGCCCAGCACTAGCAGAGGCTGTTCCCTTGGAAATGCTAAAAATGATCCTGCGCTCTGGAATCCCACCCTGACCCCTACTAGCTTCTTGGAGAAAGTTCCAGACGGGAAGCAGGACCACCACAGGTCGATGGGACTTTCACGGTGATCCTACTAGGGGTCTGAGACCCAAGGAGGAACGTGAACTTTGGCAGGCTAGTCTCATGGGGACAGATGGGGGAACCCCAGGCACGGGAAGGAGGACCTCAGGCGAGTACCCTCTCGGCACAGACTACAGGCGCCTTCCCGGCCAGGACCACTCCCCCGGCACCTTCCCAAATCACACGGACAGACAAGCCCGAGAAAACAGCTCCACCCCGCCCCCAGGCACTGGCTGCCCCCACCTCCATTCCCGTGCGTACTGCTCTCCACCTCCACCACCAGACAGGCTGTTTCTATCTCTCTGGAAAGGGAGCCGGAGCCTCCGAATCTCTCCCTGCTTCCTGCTCCTGGCAGCTCTCTAACTACCTCCTCAGCTGGGCTCCGCCTGCCACCGGCACCCAGGCTGGGGCCACCAGAAATAACTGCCCCTGAACTCCCACCCATCTTCCCATGGAGGGCGGCCCAAATGCCCCTGCAGGGCGCGGCCCTACCCTGGGTCCGCCCCAAGAAGACGCAGGTCCTTCTGCGAGACTGAACGCGCAGGGGAGTCTTGGGAACCCACCCTCTCCTCCGCAACCTCAGCCGCAGCCCCAGAGGGGCCGCTGCGGGTCTGCTGGGTGGAGCTCCCGTACGCCTGGCCCACTCCGCAGGGGTAGGGAGGGCAGCCGATCCAGAAGCCGCATTGGCCCTCAAGGGAGGCAAACAGTAAACAGCTTGTTACACAACCGGGAGAGAAACAAGTGCTATATTAAGGTACGAGCTGTGCGCCGGGCCTCCTGGCCTCCAATTCTTCCCGACTTTTCTTATCATAAAAGAAATTCATTTTCCTTTTTTAAATTTGTAAATGCAGATAACAAAAAAAAAAAAAAAATTACAATGCATTCACTATCCAGCCACCCAAGGACAGCTTTGCCCAAGGCTGCTCTAGGACGGTCACTAGAACAATCAACGTTCATAAGAAACAAACAGAAAGATTTCAAATCAAGATAATACGGATAGTATAACATGTTAGAGTAAATTTTCAAAAACTATTCAAATGCCTGAAAAATGTCCAGGAAATATACAGACTAAAGGGTTGACACTGGTCAGGCAAAGGGATAGGACAGAAGCGGAGGAACAGATAAAGGGGGATTTTTCTTCTAGAAACGTCTTGATTTGAATTGTTACAACAAGCATGCATTTATAGACAATTTTATCATTCTTAATTACTTTAAAAACTTTTAAAAATTGTTCCATAATTTCCAAAATTTCATAGCATATTATTTTCTGTAAAATAATATGCTATAAAATTTTACAGGTCTATGATCCTTGCACTTAGAACAACATGATCTTAAAAACTGAAAGATAGTGCAGCTGGTGTGAAAGTCTGGTAGCTTCTCAAAAGTTAAGCAAAGAATTGCCGTCTGACCCAGCAATGGCCCTCATAGGTATGTGCTCAGAAGAACTGAAAGTAAGTCCTCAAGCAGAAACTTGCTCACAACTGTTCATAACAGCACATTCTACAACAGCCGAAAGATGGAGACAACCCGAATGTCCATTCACGAATGAATGGGCAAACAGACTGTGGCGTGTGTATGCAGTGGAATATAATTCAGCCACAAAAAGGAATTAGGTACTGACGGATGCTCCAAATTGGATAAACCTCAGAAACATTATGTTAAGGGAAACAAGCCAGACACAAAAGGTCACATATTGTGTGATTCCTTTTCCACGAAGAGACTGGACTGGGCAAGTCCGCAGAGAAGGAAAGCAGATCAGCGGCTGCCGGAGGGGCGGGGAGGGAGTGGGGAGGGAGTCCTTAACAGCCGTGGTGTCCTCCTCGGGCCATGAGAAGGTTTTGAAACTAGAGCAAGGCGGTGGTTGCACAACAGTGTGAAAGCACTAAAGGCCACTGAAGTGTACACTGTAAAATGTTTAATAGTGTCTTGTGAATTTCACCTCAATTTTTTTTTTTAAGAAACACTAACTAAAACTCAGTCGCACTTGGCCCTCGTGCCCTTCCCACCCCAGTCCCTGCACCTCACCACCAATCCCTCTTTCTAGGGCTCTAAAGGAGAACCCTACATGTCCCAGCAGAACAGAGGCACAGGCTCCAGGAAGGCGAAGGAAGACAGAGGAGGGTCTGAGGAGAGAGCACATACCGCTGAGTGAAAGAGGGGAGAGCAGGGCCCGAAGGGAGAGGGAGGACAGTGAGAAGAGGCATGGCCATGCTTGATTAAGAACCACCCGACTCGGGGGCACCTGGGTGGCTCAGTGGGTTAAGGCCTCTGCATTCCGCTCAGGTCCTGCTCTCTGCCCCTCGGGGAGCCTGCTTCCTCCTCTCTCTCTGCCTGCCTCTCTGCATACTTGTGATCTCTGTCTGTCAAATAAATAAATAAAATCTTTAAAAAAAAAAAAAAAAAGAGCCACCCGGCTCTCTCAGAACCTTCAGACAATTACATCAGTATTATTACCCCATTCTTTCTTTTAAAGATTTTATTTATTTACTTGTCAAAATGAAAGACAGAGCACACAAAAAAGCAGGGGGATCTGTGGGCAGAGGGAGAAACAGGCTCCCCACTAAGCAAGGAGCCGGATGCGGGGCTCGATCCCAGAGCCCTAGGATCATGACCTGAGCTGAAGGCAGACCCTTAACTGACTGAGCCACCAGATGCCCCTATTACCCCTTTCCCTAGACCAAGTTTCTGTTTGATTCTGGGCAGGGCTGAGACCTCCCGCACTGTGGGGGGCAGCCAGGGGGACCTAACTTGGAGCAGCCCCCAAAGCTTCCTGGTCTACTCACCACCACTTCCCAGAGCCAGGCCCCTCCAACTGTCTGGTCCCCACTCATCACTGGGGGCTCCTGCTGAAGGCCAGTAAGGGGCATAGGGATGGGGAAGAGGGAGGATGAGGAGACACAGGGCTGCCTGGCCCTGAGAGGGGTTCATCCTACCTCTGCTCCCTCCTTCTCTTCAGAGTCTAGGTGCAACCCTCTGCCGGCTGAGCCCTTCCCTGTGCCTCACCTCGAGGTCAGGGCTGTGTCTAAGGCTTGGGTTCTCGTCTAGTCTGCATGGGTCCAAACTCCGACTCAGTGGTTTAATGGCTCTGTGATGTTGGGCGCCATTTCCTTAAATGTTAAATGGAGATAATACGGGCCCCAACCAAATGAGACTGATAAATGAGAAAAGCCTCACAAAGTCTGTAGCACAGTCACTGTCTGACTTTTCTTTTCGCCCAAGCATCTACTGAGATTACCAAAGCTTCTTGGGTGCATGGCACTAGGGCTCTGTCTGGGCCCATCTCTCTGTAGCTGAAGAAAGTCCCCCGTTTTGATAGATTCTAGTAAACTTGCCAGATGTCAGGAGTGCCGGCGGGGAGAACTGCAGAAACGCTTCGGGCCCGTGGTCCAGCCAGCCCTACCCTGGCCTCCTCACCACCACTGCCTGGTATTTCCCTTTTCCTTTCAGAGCCAAATAGATCAACCTAGCTGCCCGGCTTCTCATACAGCTCCGGATAACCCAACCCCTAATCATTAAGGTCAGTGACACCTGTACCAGGTTTCACAATCTACGAAGCATTTCCCCAGATATTACCTGACTTCATTTTTGCGAAAATCCAACGAGGCAAAGATCACTGTTTCCTACATTCTAGATAGGGATTAGATATAGATAGGTAGATCTAAATCATTCAGGTAATGTTCTTCGTTCTGAACTCTACTTTGTCTGATATTACTACAGCCATTCCTGCTTCCTTTGGACCAGTGTTAGCATGGTATACCTTCCTCCACACTTTTGTGTTGAACATATCCATGTCCTTATATTTAAAGTATGTTTCTTGAAAACAACCAATAAAATGAAAAGGCATCCTATGGCATGGGAGGAAATATTTGCAAGCACGTATCTGATTAGGGGTTAATATCAAAAATATATGACCATCTCTAAATGATGTTTAGACCATTTACATTTAATGTGATTATGTTTAATGTGATGTGCTTGGGCTTGAGTCTATTATCTTGCTATTTGTTTTCTTTTGTTTCCTCTGTTTTTTATTCCCTTCCCCCCCCCTTTTTTTGGATTGAGTATTGTTTTTATGGTTCTATTTTATTTCCTTCATTGGTTTATTAGCTCTAACACCTTGCTATTTGAATGGCTACTTTAGTTATCGTAAACATCTCACCCCTATCAGTCTACCTTCAAGCGATACTTGACCAGTTCACGTCAAGTGTAAGAGTCTTACAATAGTATACCCCCATTTCTCCCTTCTGGCCTCTGGCCCCTCTCCCTGGATCACAACATAGAAACTCACACAGGGCAGTAAGCTGAGATAATCACTGAGCTTGTTGGGGTCACTGAACTTTGTGAGCTAACGTCCAGGTTCTTAAAAAAAAACCTCTATTTCCGATATTTGGTCTGTTTGTTGTTTTTTCACTGTTTCAGGTGGAAGGGGAAATCCAGTCCCTCTTACTCCATCTTGGATGGAAGCAGAGGTCCCCACTGCATATGTGAGGACACCAGGGCTCCGGACTAAGCTCCTTGCCCAAGGCCAGGTAGCCAGTAAGTGGCCGGGTGGGACTCCCGCCAGATCTCCTGACACACCGAACCTGGTGCTCTCTTCCCTGCCCCGCTGCTCCCGCGTGAGCCACCCTGAGAGAGCAAAACGAGCTGGTGGCAGAACACGGCGGACTCCTGCCACCACAGCAAAAAGCTGCTCACAGCGTTGTCACTGGTTTTGGAAGCCACCGTGATGATTATTTTGCATAAATTTATCCATTAGATAGCAACTTTCAGCATCTCCCAAGCCTCACCTCAAATGCTCCCTCCACATCTTCAGAAGCTTCTGCAGCAAGTTGCTGTGGTGTCTGTGGTCTGTCCGCAGGGACCCAGGGCTCTGCCGAGGATGCTGGGACCTGCTCCCCACAGGGGTCCTCAGTAATCCCCAACATGCTGTGACCGACTGAACAGCCTCGCCCCATTTATGCTCCCCTGAGTATTTTCTGGTTGAATCCAACGACATAATTCGTGGAATTGCTCAGTATCACTCTGGTATGGGGGTGAGGGGGGCATGCTCAGCTGCAGGTAAGGAAGGAGGGGACTTACTTACTTACTCCCCCCTTACTTCTGATCTCTCTCTGTCAAACAAATAAGATCTTTAAAAAGGGGGGGGGTCCCCTCTTCTATTCACACTATTCAACTCACTTTAGGTCCAGGGACCTATTAGCTTCAAGGAGAGGGAAAGAGAGATTGGCCCAGGCCGACTCTGACCAGAGTCTGACGGAAGAAGACACTAGCATAGCCTTCTCTGCTCCCCACCCTCTGTGCTGTGGCGGAGAGGGGCTCCCTTCTTCCCCAAGCCCTCTCCTCCACCTGCTGATGCCTCCAATGTTTAGTTTGAGAAATCAGTCTGAAAGCAACAGCACTGACTTCCATTCCTACCCACCGCTTGTCACATGCGTATCCCGCGTAAGGCTCTGCCATTCCGTAGTCAGGGGACACAGAGGACAGGATCAACGTGGCCAAGACTCAGGCTCCTCATTTGTAAACTGAGCCTGGGAAGAGTCACCTCCCAAAACTGGTTTTTAAATAGCAAACATGACGCATCTGGCACGGACTGGGAACTTGAAGCTCAGGCTTTCTTTCCAGTCTCCTCAAACCCTCTCCACTTCCGTGCGGGTTTTCTTGTATTACGCGGAGAAGTCTGTGTCGTGCTTGGAGATTGTTGCTCACGACAAAAATTAATGAAAGGAAAACCAGTAAACACCACCCGTCCTGCACCACCCAGATAAGGGGCTCTGAAACTTTGCTGCACACCGGAATCCCCTGGGGGGCTTTAAAAAACCCCTATAGCTCGCTCTACCCCAGATCCATTAAACCAGAAGCTCTGGAGCTCATCATCAGGATTTTGGAAAGCTCCCTGGGGCTTCCAATGTGCAGCCAAGGCTGAGAACCAGTGGGCTGGTCTGAGAGACAGGAATGCCCTCAGTGTCCTTCCCTCCTTTGCCTGCTGTCCCAGAGCATGTTCCCAGCATGCCACACGTTCCCTACAGCGCAGTGACCAGGACCACGGTAGGTGCGTGAGACCACAACTAAGGAGGCGTTCAGTCTCAAGTCCTTGCATGTGTGGGCGGGGACTTCATGGAACCGAGGAGGGCCCCCTCACCTTCTGCTCCCTTGACACCCAACTCTTAAGGAGCCACTCACTCTTGGAGTCATGCACCCTTCCCTGACAAGGCCCTGAGACGGACTGCCTCCTGACTCATTGCCCAGCCAAGTCCCTTCCCCAGGCACCCCCAAAGATACCTCCCGACCCCTGTTGTTGAAAGCTCCAAAGGTAGAAGTGGCCAAGGGCCCCTGCCTTATCCTGCCCCCCACTCAGGAAAGTATCTTCTCTTTGAACAAATCACTAAATCCTCCTCTGTCCCTGACAGCACCACAGGGCCAAGCCCCAAGGCTGGAACCCAGCAACTGCCAGGCCACCTGGCTGAGAAAGTGAAGGGGAGACAAGGTGGCCCTCATCTGCCAGCCGGCCACTGTCCCACTCCCTGGAGTTGGCCCCCTGCCCGCAGGACAGTTCAAAGATTCTGGGAAATGACAAGCTTGGCAAAGGCAAGAGTGACCTTTCCTCCAGGTGCAGGGTGGGGACAGGAAGGCTTGAGAGCATGTGAGCCTTGGCCTGCTGGGGGCCTCAGCTGTGCCTTGAAGGAGGGTATTCAGAATAAGGATCCAATAGGGGAGCTGAAAGACGGAGTAGGGTCCTCAGCCTTGCCCTAGAAAACATGATGTGTCTGACCTCACTGTCCTCTAAGCCCCAGCCGCCTCTTCTTGGTGGTTCTCAAATAGGAGTGGCCTCAACAAGTCCCTGGGGAACTTTCCTCCAGATTCTGCTGCACTCTGACCCAGCACCCCCAGGGGATTGGGATCCAGGCAGCCTGTACTCTGAGACCCACTTCCATGGGCCTTGGTGCCATCACCTCAGCTTCTGCTCCCCCACTCACCGCACCCCCAGCACATGCTGCAAATCTTCCCTCTGGAAAGGAGGGATGAACCATTCACCCTGAGGAGCAGGAGACTCGGGAGACTGAGAGAAGGCCAATTTACTGGGAGGTCAAGTGAGGTCAAGACCCCGTTGCCGGCCTCTGAGAAGACTGCACGGACCTATCCCATCCAAGTCAGCTCACAGGTGTGCAAGGCCCCACAGGGAAGGGCTGAGGTGGGGGACCAGTCACGCTGCCACAGGGAGCAGGGGGACTGCTGCACGCCTAACAGGCAGGCCTCTCCGGGAGGCCAGGGAGGGGGCCAACCGCTTCTCAGCCCGCCATGTAGCTGCCTCCACGTAGCAGGGCAGACCAGGGCTGCCAGATTCTCCAATTTGTCAGGGAAGCCAGAAATCAGACTTGTATGGGCAGTTCCCAAGTTTTAAACCATGGGGGCCAAAGCAGGCACATCTGAGGGCCAAATCTAGAGGCAAGCAGGCCTCCTGTTTGCAGCCTGATCTAGACAGTGAGCCCCTTGGGCTGAGAGGCCCTGTGTGTCTCCTTATGCCCTTGGTGGCAGCACGCTGCCCAGTGACTCCAGGGGCTCCCAGTAAATGCTGCCACATGAGCAAGTAAGCGAAGGTCACTTCCGCAAGGTGGTCAGGCAAAAGGGGACTTCCCGCCCTGCCCCACCCAAGGTCAGCCTGGTCAGGCGGCAGGGTGGGGCCCCATCTGAGAGCCCCGTCCCCCTGCCTCTCAGAGGAGGCCTAGGCTAATTCACCCACACCTGGGTATGGCCCCTTCTAGCATCTCAGGGTGTTCTGTGAGCACCCCCTACTCACAGACCTCTCCTGGGTCTCCAGCTTTATCCACTCCCGCCCCAAAGCCTCCCAGTATCTCTTGCCTCCAGCCAGGAGTGGGACCCAGCCCTCCGGGCCCTGTTTCATAGGGCCCCCTGCTCACCCGCACCTCGGGCCACTGCTCAGAAACCAGCCCGGCCCAGGCCCCATGCCTCAGAGCCCTGCGATGGGGAGAGTGAGCAAAGCCTCCCAGCTGCCCCTAGGAGAAGGGTGGGCGGAGGTAAGGCCGTCTTGGGGCCCATGGAGGCATCTAAGTGTCCTGGGACACCGCCTCCTAGAGGAAGCACATCTGAGGGTTCTGCCCATCTCTGGAGACCAAGCAGATGGGGGTGGGTGATGAGCCCAAAGGGAGGAGCTCGGCCCATCAGGAAGAGTGGCTGGTGGGCTGCCTAACCTTGGTCGGAGAAAAACAGAAGTGAAGGTATTGAGGGGATAATGTGAGGTACGGGGTGTGTAATGCCGCCTCGTATGAAGTACAAGAAGGAGGTGAGGACAAGCTGCGTTAATGGGGTAGGGAGTGGTGTGGGGGGTGGGGGGCTGATGGCCAGGGGAACAAGGAAGGCATTGGAGTGATGGAGATGTCCCATATCCTGACCAGCACCGTACTTACACAGGCGTATACATAGAGAAAAGTGCGTCAACTACACATACACTTAAAGATCGGTGCACTTCACAGTATATAAATTTAATATCCACAATAAAGGAACTAAATAGCAATGAAGGGGCGCCTGGCTGTCTCAGTCGATTAAGCCTCTGCCTTTGGCTCAGGTCATGATCCCAGAGCCCTGGAACTGAGCCCCCACATCGGGCTCCCTGCTTCTCTCTCTCCCTCTACCCCTCACCCCACCCCCATGTGCTCTCTCTTGCTCTCTCTCTCAAATAAATAATTAAAATCTTTTTAAAAAAATAAAAAATAGCAGTGGAAAAGAGGGCAAAATCCTCTCACAGATACCCACAAATCAAGAAGCTTGAGACTTGGGGCCAGCTTTCTGGGAAGCTTAAAAAGAGGCAAAAAGGCCAATGAGGTATAAGAATGGTGCTCCCAGATGAGGCATGGAACAGATTTCTAGCAAAGTTAGTCAGCCAGCAGGTAGCCAAGTTCAAGTGCAAATACATAATTGAAAATGTGCTCATGAAAGAAGCCTTGAAGGCACAGAGTGACGGTGGCCCCTTACAGCACTGCAGCCACCTCCCTTTAAAGTCCTTTGCCCTCCTATCCTAAAGCCACAGCAACCCTGGGGGGTGGCTATTATGTCTCCGATGCAGCGCGGCATAAACAGAGGCCCAGGGAAGCTCCAGGACTGCCCAGGGTCACACTGGCCACACCAGGACTCAAAGCTCAGATTACAGAATCTGTGCCCTTGCCTCTGCCTGCAGAAGAAACCATGCCCATCCCAGGGCGCCCGGGTGGCTCAGTCAGGTAAGCATCTGCCTTCAGCTCTGGTCATGATCCCAGGGTCCCTACTCAGTGGGGAGCCTGCTTCTCCCTCTGCCTGCCACTCCCCCTGCTGTGTTCTCTCTCTCTCTCTCTCTCTCTCTCTTCCTCTCTGACAAATAAATAAGTGAAATCTTAAAAACAAACAAACAAACAAACCACAGCCATCCCAGGGAAAGTGATACAGACATGTGGAATTCTTTTGTCTATAACAAAAACCAATTACAGGGACAGTCATTTTATCCAAACTTGATTTGGGGGATAATTTTGTGTGGGGAGTAATGGTCAGCCTTTTCTTCAGAAAAATCTCTGTTCTCAAGAGTTAGTGGTCTGAGAAGCGTCAGGCTGAGAGCTGTCCCTTTCTCCTCCGTATCCTATAGGCCTGGCAGGAGGGCAAAACATGAAGATTTGCTGAAAGAGGACGTAGCTTCCCTTTGAAGATTTTAGAATAAACCCCAAGGAGGGCACTGATAACTACGGAGAAGGGTATGACCATGCAGGAGGTGGGCTACCCTTCACCAGAACCTGAGGTCTCCTCAGACAGGCACAGGCCGGGCCCGAAGACTTGAGCCAGTGCATTGACAGTGACACAGGAAATTAGAAACATGGTGGACACTGTTAGTGCCTACCCTAAAGCCATCTCCCCTTCTCATTACAGACCCTCATTGTTCTAGCCCCAGCGGGTGAATCGGGATGGGGCAAAGGCCAACACAGTAACCTTGCGTGCTTTTCCCAGATTCTCACTTTCCCAGTTTCCCTTGTAGTCAGGATACAGTTCTAGCCAAAGAGACATCATAAAGATAAATCCACTGAAAAGCTTCTTGCTTCCTGATAAAAGAGATAGATGCTTAATGGAAGGATCTTTCCTGCCTTGAATCTGGCTGTGTGCAGCATGATGGCTGGAGCTGTGGCAGCTATATTGCCATCAAAAGGCAATAAACTTAAGTAAGAGAATGACTGAGCAGAGAGATCAAAAAGTCTGGTTCCCTGTTGACATTTTGTTCATCAACTCTGAATCAAACTTCATACTGAGATAATTCAATGTCATCATGGTTTGAGCCATTGCCTATTTGGGTCTTTGATTACATGTATCCTCTCTGACACAAAGGGCAGAGGCAGATAGCCTACAGGATTCAAGTCACAAGAACAAGACCAGATAAGAAGCAGGAGCAGACCAGTCAAAGACCAGGAGGGCTGCAGGAAACAAACCTCAGAGGCATGATCAGGCCAAGGAATGATTCCTCAGCATTCCCTGCTCTGTCTGGCCTACTGACAGCCTGATGTGCTCCACAGGCCCAGCCTTTGATGTTACTCCAAGTGTCTTTCATCAGTAATTACCCAAAACTAAGGCAAAAGGAACCATGGCCCTTCACAACCACAGAGCTGCAGGGATCTGGGGGTGTCACATACTGTCACCTTGGACAGAGAGACACTAATGTGCTGGGCAATGAGATCTCTTTTCAAGTCAGCCCAATACAAAAAACAGCCAGAGTCACTGCACGGTGGCCCATGCATTAATCAGTAGGGCAGCTATGGAAGATCTCTGAGTTCTTTCCTTGTGGCAAATTATTATAAACTTTTTATATTATAATGACCTGTTAAAGTCAGGAAGTAAGCTGCAAAATCCACATGAATTAAAGATCAGACGTGAGGCTTCAGATACATTTCTCACTGTGGCAGACTCGAACAGTATTCACACTCCTCTGTTGCCAGGGGTGCTGGGGGGTGGGGGGGCATCAGACACTCATATGAGCCAATTTATCAGCAGGGAGATTGTAGGTTCAAAGTATCCAGCTGGGGCAGGTCAGAAAGAGCACCTCAAGATCTGCAAGACAAGGGAGTTCAAATTCATGGCCAGAAAAAAAAAAAAAAAAAAAAAGCCATGAGTCTGGGAACTGGCTCAGGATCTATCTGAAGGAGGAAATCTGGGTTTAGTGGTAAAGCTGAGTTCTGAGATCCAGAATCACGTGGCAACAGCAGAAGCAAAAAGCAGCAGACGCATCCCTAAAGAAAGATCTGCTTTGCTGGTCAGTCTCCTCATACCACCTGCAGCAGGTGAGGAGTCCAGCAGAAGAGGAAAGCTCGCTCCAGCTGGTTAAGGACAGATGGCAGGAGTGTGCCTGAAACCAGGGCTCTCATAGTGACTCAGGCCTCGGGAATGATCATCACAATCGCTTTCATGCCAGAGCGTCCCAGGTGCCATGCACCACGCTGAATGTCTTTTCCAATCCTCACAAAGCCCCATGATTTCGACCCGATTATCATCGCCACTTAAAAGATGAGAAACTGAGGCCAAGAAAGGTTAAGGCAGTTTCTCAAAGTCTCACTGCTGGGAAGTGGCAAAGGCAGGTTTCCAAGCTCAGACTGAGAATCCTCTCTGTAATCTCAAGTCTACGGGGCCTTCCTCTCCATGAGCTCCTCCCACACTGCTGGGTGGCCACTGCTGCCCATCCCGCTCCCTCTCCCGGAAGCACTGCCTGGGATAGTGTGGTTGCAGCCGAGTTGTTGATCGCTGCCAGCTGGTGACCTAGTGACACCTGGTGTGTGCGCCTTGTCTCCCCAGAAGTGCTGTAAATTCTGTGGGGACCATGACAACTAGGAACGCCATCAGCCGCAAGTGACAGGAGGCCCAAGGAGAGCTCCCATAATAAAGACACTATCTCACACAGCAGGAAGCCTGGAGGCAGAGACCTTCCAGATTATGTTAATGTAGTGGCTGGCATTCTTTGGGCGTGGTCCTCAAAGGGCAGCAGCAGGGACAGAACAGAGCTGTGTGCAGGAACACCCGAAGATGGGGAGGGGCCTTGTATGTCTTCAGAACGGGCCGCTCCCCTGAGATCCTGTAATGTATAACTAGAAATAGATATTCGGTCTTTGTCCCAGTCTCTGGCACAGAGCTCCAAAACCTTTGGAATTTCCTAAAGGAGGAGAGCCATCAAGGTGAAAGGAACATCTTTTGTTATTCATGAAGAGGCCCTTTCAACCGCATCTGACTCTACATTAATGAGGTGATCTTTGGAAAGCCCCTAGAACACCAACCACTGGGAAGCGGGGTGAGGGGCTGATTGTCCCGGGAGTGGTCATGTGATGAGACACTTCAACCTCCTGGGATGGAGGGGAGCCAGAGAGTGGGTTCATCACCAATGGCCAATGGTTTCATCAGTTCCGCCTATATGATAAAGCCTCCATTAAAAAAAAAAAAAAAAAAGAAAAGAAAAGAAAAAAGCCCTAACTGAAGAGGGTCAGACAGCTTCCAGGCTCACCAGCACATGGAGGGGCCAGGAGGGTGGCACTCCCAGCAGGGTCCCTTCTCTGCATACCTCGCCCTACCCATCTCTTCCAGCTGCCTGTTTCTGAATCGTATCCTTTTATCATAAACCGGTAATCCAGGAAGTAAACTTGTTCTGAGTTGTGTAACCCATCCTAGCAAAGTAATGCAACCCACGGAGGGGATTGCGGGACCCTCCAATTTATAGTCGGTAGTTGAGAAGTATGATAACAAGTGAGAATTGGGATTGGTTCCAAAGCAGGTGGGAGGGAGCGGCAGTCCCCTAGGCCTGAGCCCTTGGCCTGTGGTGGCTGAGGTTAACTCTGTGTGGGCCATATCAGAATGGCACTGAACCGTAGGACATCTAGGGGGTACCCTCCCTCTGGTGACTGGGAGTATCAGAGTAGAGAGTAGAGTGTTGAGTAGAGAAGCAGAGTCCTTCCTTGCTCTTTTAGGTCCCCCTGCACACAGCTGTCCTGATGTCTCACTGGCCAGCTCTGCATCACACACCCGGACCTAAGATGGCCACGAGCAAGAGGCCTGGGATTATTGTGGTTGACTTAGACACAACCCTTGAGCGCACAACACAACACTGGCCCCATACACACCGTGAGAGTGTCTAATTCATCACAACAAGGGAGACACACACACACACACACACACACACACACACACACAATCTTGAGAATATCTGATTTCCTTAGTCTGGAGTGCCTCACCTCATCACAGTTTTCAAACTTCCCTGGGTGAGCTTAAAGTGTGATTTGGGCTCAGAATCACTCGTTTGGGTTCATGAACACTTGACCTTTGTGGCGGGGGAAGGGGCCATGAAGCTCCGGCACGAACTAGTCATGTAACTTTAGGAAGACCTCTACCTCTTTGGGCCCGTATTGCCCCATCTGTAAAATGGGGCTAATACAAGCAACTTTATCAGTATGTTGGGAGGAGCAAGTGAAGATGCCTAGAAAGTTCAGAGCACAGAATCATCACTCAAAAGAGCACCCAGGAGAACAAAGTGTCTAGAGATCATACTAGATAAAGACTGGTCAAGAAATTCCAGATTTTGCTCTGATAGTGGCTTTCAGATATCTGAGGAGCTGCCGCCTGGAAGAAGCATTAGGCTTGCCTGGTGTGAGTCTAGAGGGCAGACCCAGAGCCGCAGGGGGGAAATCTCAGGGAAGGGGATGTGGCCGTAACCAAGAAAGACTCACCCTCTCCACCAGGAGCAAGAGCCTCACAGGCGGTGACTCTGGAGACCTGGACACCATCAGGCAGACGCCAGAGCCAAGATCCCACTATCTCTGGGTGGTAAGTGCAGGAAATCAAATCAAGGAAACCTAGCCCTGGCTCCCCAAAATGCTAAAGAGCTTCTCCCTCACGCAGTATTCCTCAAACTTTTACCTGCATAGGAACCACCTGGGAGGCATATCCAAACACCCGACTCCAGTCCCCATTCCTAGAGATTCAAATTCAGCAAATCCAAGCTGGGGTCTTATTTTCAACAGGACGATGCAAGCTTGCATGACGCAAGCAGCAAACCTGAAGATACCGGGCCTAAACTCTCTCACCTGCTACTGTTTCAGAGCCCCAAGATGTGCGCCTGGGCCCATAATTAGAAACACTGTACGCAGAGAGCCACTTGGAGCTGAGAAAGATGGGCCCAGGGAATCACCCCCACCCTTGAAGGTGCCCAGAGACAGAACAAAGCAGGTGCTAATGAATTCTGGTCCTAAATCAGGAGGTGTGGCATGCAGGCGCCTAGGAAGAAGTTATTCAATGTGATTGCTGGGAAGGTCAGAGATGACACAGCACATCAGCGTGCTTCCAACAGGCACCCACACAGCCAGCCCTCAGGCAAAGAGCTGGGAAGGACATGGAGGGGAAGGCTGATGGGACCCAGCTATAGGGCACCACTGACCTCAGAGTCTTTGTAAATGACACTGTAAGAGTTGGCTCACTGCTGGGGTCCTGGAAGAGTGTGGCTACCAAGGCCTTCTACACAGTAAAGTCCCCCAGAGTCAGGCCCCAGCCCACCCTACAGGTGGCTTTTTCCCTAAGCAGCACCTCCTGGAGCTAAATTATTTGCAAAAAAAAAACAAAAAACAAACCTGGAAATTCTGTGGCCAAACTTATTCCCAAAGCATCCCAGGCTTCAGCCACGTGGCCCTTGCCAACCTGACCCGGCCCAGCTCTCGCTCATTCTCACGGGCACTCCGCTCCCCAACCTTGCCCGCGTCTGCCAATCCCACTCAGCAAATGTGTCTTCTCCCAGGAAGCCTATCTCAGCACCCTGGACACATATACCACAATCTGTCCTCCCTCCTCTGGGCACCCCCAGCACCTGCCGCAGAACCTAACACAGTCCCATGCAGCCTCACAAGGGATGGGGTCTTTGTGTGGTCCACTGGTGTATCCCAGGCACCCAGGATAGTGCCTGGCACATAGGAGGGGCTGTGTAAGCATTTGTTGAATGAAGTAATAAAGTTTCAAGACAGAAGCTGCCGGCCACTTCAACCAGGTGAACCAGCAGATCACCTTGGGTTCAATGTTCTCAGTTTGGGGGACAGACTCCTGGGAAGCCCTCTTCATGATGCAAAGGTAAGAGAAGGAGACGTTCATCCCCCCAGGACCACTTATGGCCCAACAAAGCTATTGCTCTCGATGTCCTGTGGACTCAGGATTACTGAGGAGCTGGGGTTGGCGGGGGGATGTAAATTCACAAGGGGTCTAAGGGGTCCAAAAAGTCTGCTGAAGGAAGCCCTGCCCGAGCTCTACACCCTAAAACGGGACTGTGATGAGAAGTTCTCCAGCGAAGGGGTTTGATGCTAGCTGAGTTGAGCCCTACTCCTGGGCCCTGCCCTCTCAAGGAAGGGGAATAGCTTGGGACCAAAGCCAACTCCCTCCTAGGACCCAGCCCCTTGGGTGCTGAGTGAGCATGAACTAACTTAAGGACAGGCAGCCCCGGAGCCAGCGGGAGACCCAGGCCAACGCATCCCTGCAGCAGCAGGTGGGGAAGTACAGGGCCATCTGGGACTGGGGCCAAGAGCTGAACCCCTGAGAGCTGGAGGCCATGTGCAGACAGGTCAGCCCCTCCAGCCCCATTCCCACGTGGCGCTCCCCAGCACGACCCAGCCCATGGGACAGAGTAAGCGCCATGGATTCTGGGATAATTCAGAAATGGAGAGGAAGCCTCACTAGGGAGAGACCAGCCAACGGATTTTTTTCACATGATTAATTGGAAAAATAAGAGCCGTGATTGCATTTTGGCAAGCTGGTAATTTAGCGCCCATTCAAACCATTGTTTTTTAATTATTTACGCAACGTGTATTTAGCAAGGATGAGGAGAAACTGATTTTCTCTTATAAAACTTGAATACCTTTCTTTAAGTTTAAAATAATGGATTTATTGCATGCATTTATTATAGGCAATTTTCTAAACCAGACAGCTTCCTAGGATGCAGAGACACCATTTAAAATTTAGATGCTAAAATAAATCACTTGTTCCTGGTAAACAGCTCTGCGAAGGCATTCATCAGCTTCACGGACTCAACTGGCGGGAGCTGGTCGCCGCAGTGACCTGCAGAGGGGGGTCCGGAGGGGGGGGGGCTGGCCAGCTGCCCGCACAAACTCCGGGAAGAGGAGAAACACCACCTGCGCAGAAGTAGGTCGGCACCATCGAGGAGGGGTTTTGTCCTGTTTCTTCTCTTCCCCTCAAGCGCAATTCTACAGGCCAAGCCAAACCAATTAATTTAGGTCGAGGGTCGGCAATCTTTTTCTGCGAAGGGCCAGATAGTAAATATTTTAGGTTTGGAAAGCCAAGAGGCAAAACTGAACAACAGTTCTAGCTAAAGGGCTACATGTTTTTTTTTTTGTTGTTTTTTTTTCACATTTACATTTAAAGCTGTGAAAACCATTCTTAGTTCTCGGGCTGTAGGAGGCCAGGGGGTGGGCTGGATTTGGGCTGTGGGCCATCACGTGCCAACTCCTGATTTAAATCAGGCAGTTATCGGGGCGCCTGGGTGCTTTCGGCTCAGGTTGTGATCCCAGGGTCCTGGGATTGAGCCCCGCGCATTGGGCTCTCTGCTCAGCAGGGAGCATGCTTTCTCCTCTCTCTCTGCCTGCTTCTCTGTGATTTCCATCTGTCAAATAAGTAAATAAAATCTCTTTTTTTTAAATAAATAAATAAATCAGGCAGTTATCAAAGGAATATGGAACCTGATGGCCCAGGCCCCAGGTGTATGACCTACTAAAGTATTGTTTTGTTGCATTTATTAGGGCAATTTCGTTGTTGATAATTGCTTAAAACAATCCCGAATAAAATCATGATCCTGCCCGATGTTTGCAGAGCACTTTACAGCTTCTTCCCCATCTTAATAAATGCCACCATCATCGCCAAACCCAACACCAGTCGTCCTTAATTCTATTCATGCCCTTCCTTTCTACTTCCTGCAAGCTCTGCGGGCCCCCGTCCAAAACAGATCTTAGAACTGACCGCGGGACTCAAACAGCTCCTCGCACACCAAGTTCACAGCCCACGCCTCACCGTAGCCAAAAGGTAGAAACAACCCAAATGGCCATCCACAGGTGAATGAATGAACACAATGTGATCCATCCACACCAGGGAATATTATTCAGCCTTTAAAAGGAATGAAGTTCTAATCCATACTGAACCTTCAGGATATTATGCTAAGTGAAAAAAGCAGTCACAAAATGACAAATATTGTATGAGTCCTACAGTACCGACAGCAGTCACACTCATCGGGGCAGCAATGGAATAGAGGCTGCGAGGGACTGGGGTGGGAAGGAGGGATGAGGAGTTAGTACTTAAAGAGTACAGCTGATTAAAAAAGAAGTTGGGACGATATGAAAGTTCTGGAAATAGATGGTGGTAATGGTTGCATACATTGTGAATGTCCTTAATGCCTGAATTATATGCTAAAGAATGGCTGAAATAATCAAGTTTATGTATACCTTCTCAGAATTCTAAAAATTAAAAATAAAAAAGTTTTTTTCACACACCCAGCAGTGCCACCTCCCTTGCCACCACACTAACACAAGTGACTATGATTTCTGGCCTCTTAACTAGTCTCTTAGTGTCCCTTCTTGTCCCCTACACTGCACTGCCCACAAAACCACAGAAATTAGGAGCCCACTTTCTTCCTTGAAACTCTCCAGTGGTGTCTCCCCATGCTCTTCCATGTGTGGGCAGCAGACCGGCCACATCGGCATCTCTGGAGAGCTTGTCTGAGACATAGCATCTCAGGCCCCAGCCCAGAACATTCTACGCCTGTGAGGAACTGCAGACACGGCTGGCTTGACCCACAGCCAGACGCCCACCCTAGCTCTCCTGCCTGCCTCCATGCCAGGGCCAGAAAAGCTCCTTCCTACGCTGGACTCCCTTTCTGGCCTCCTCTGCCGCCAAGAGTGCTCTGCTTAATGAGAAGTGAGCAGAATCCGCTTTATATGTAGATTAGGGTGTCTCGAGCTGCTGCAGCCACCGACAACCAGCCAGGACAGGCCCAGTGGTGGCAAGGTGTCAGCCCAAAACATCAGCAAGCCTTGAACTTGCTGCAGGCTTCTTTCCAAGAAAGGAAAATAAAAATAAGCTTCTATTTGTTTAAGCCACTGGGGGTCTGGTTTTCTGCAACACATGTATTTCTAACCAATACATCTGGGTCCCCATTGCCCTGAGAATAAAGTCCAAGCTTCCCTGCCGATGTTCACAAGACTTCTGATCATCGACTCTGTCCCCTTGACATACTGCCTGCCCCTTACCCTCACCAGGCTCCGCCCCCAGCCAGCCCTTCCTCTCTGCCCCTCACCCATAACTCCCCACGGCTGGCTCATTAGTCAGCAGGTTGCCCCCAAGTGTCACCTGCTCAGCGGGTCCCTCTCTCCCAACCCACCCGAAGTAGAGTGAGACCCATCACCTCTCTTACTGAATTTAGAGCTGAGCGGTATGAGGAATCACCATGCTTGTCATTCATCGACTTGGTTATTATGGGTCTCCCTACCCACCCCCCCATTGGCGCTGGACCCGGCCAACACAGAGAACTGGCCTATTCCGTTCACTGCGGCACCTCTGGTCTCCAGAAGAGTGACCGGCACAAAATCACAGCTCGATAAATCGCTGTTGATTGAATAACGGATGAATTTGCAAATGTTTGTTACATCTCTTATTCAGTCCGTGCTAACCACTACCCTGTGACATCATCAGGATGAGAGTATTTAAAGTCTTTTTGCCAATGACCGAAAGAACGGCCGGAGAGGTAAAGCAGTTCACGGCTGCTCCATGGCACGGAGGTCCACACAGGGACACCACGGGATCCCGTCCCAGACTCCACCCTTCGCTGCATGACCGTGAACAAGTCACTTCGCCGTCATCATGCACTTTCCTCTTTGAAAACAGGACTGATGTGTCCTTCCTCATGAGATGAAAGGAGATGGTTCACACACTTGGCTCGAAGCCTAGCACATGGTAAGCACCGAAAACGAATAGTTCTTCTCATTGTTAATTCATCATCATTCATCATTGACATCTATCATGAGCGTGCTATTATTATTATATTAGCTTAAATGTTATTCTCAGTGGTGAGGAATGTCACAACCAGGACCGGAGCTGAGCCCCTGTGGCCCTCCAGCCGCAGTCCCCACTCTCCCTCTCCCCCACCCCGGCAGCAGGGAGCCAAGGGCAGCAGGAACTGGGCTGTGGCAGGGGGTCAGAGGTACCCCGAACAGGGGTTGTTGGCTTCGCTCTGTGCCTGCCCGGCCTGGGAGACTCGCTCCGTTCACACTGGGTGCACCCCTTCCTCAGCGACAAGTGAGTCAGGCTCCGAGCTGCTGGCTACCTCAAGGGAGCCCATTCACGAGCCCCTCAAAACCTCCCTGCCTACAGCCTGGGGGCGCCAAGAACGTTTCACCTCAAACTGGGTCCACTCACCCCTCGGGCTCCGAGAGACGGGTGAAGGCAACACTCCTAGCAGCGCCCGCGAGCCCACACCTGCCTCTGTTTGCACGGGGGCAGGGCGGCGGCTCTCTGAGCTCCAGACCTGTGAGGGCCACAGCTGAAGGCAGCAAGGGGCCCGGGTGCCGATTCTGAGTGGAGCTCGGCTTGGCTCCGGTTGCCGTGTGGCCTCAGCTGGCTCACTCTTCACTCCGTCCGAGGACTGCCTCTCTTCACCGTGGGGTGGCAGAGCACAAGTCTGGCCAACCGGGGCAAGTTGCTTAAGCCCCGGAAACCGCAGAGCACGCATCATAATCTCCCGGCCGGGAACAGAGAGGGGAGCTCTGCCCAGATGTGCAGGGACCACCACTTTCTGACTGCCAACTACTTGCCGGCACCACTCTCCATGCTCTCCCAGTACCGGGCAACACGGTGAGGCAGGTCCTATCGGAACCCGCATTGTGCAGGTGAGCAAACAAACAAGACAAAAAGGTCTTGTTTAGTGTCACACAATTAAATTAGTGTGGGAATCAGGTTTGAACCCGGGCCACAGGATGCTCAAGCCTCACACTTCCTCCCTCCGGCTCCATCAGAACCCACTGGTGTGAACACACCATGACCTAGCTAACCTCCACCCCCTGGCAGCAAGGGTCTGGGCCCAGGTTCTTTGATCAGCCCTGCCAGACATAGCATCTGCTACCCCAAAGGTCAGATGGGCCCCACTTATGAGATCCCGCCAATGGACATGGGAGCCACTAATGAGGGCATCCTGACAGACAGAGGCCAGTATGCCAGCTTCTCAGGAGAGGGCTCAGGTCAGGGACGCGGTGAAGGGCCTTGGGGAGGGGCAGTGGGCCCCTGCTGGGACCAGGTGTTCTGGGTTTCGGCCTCCCCTCCTTCTCATTCCTTGGAAAGTTCTGTCCTAGGAACTTTCTTAAGTTCTTCCTTCTGTCCTTTCTCCTTCTCTGACCACCTGGAGGCCAGTGACCTTGAGTCTAGCTGCATAATGATTCCTTTCTTCAACGCTAAAGGACTGAAGACACAGACGCTTGCCTCCCATCGTCCTCTCTCTGTTTGTCCATTTGACAAAGGAAGTCACTGAGACCCAAGCATCAGGGAATCACAGGCTCGCACAGAATGCCACTCTTAGAAGGACTTCAGGATCTTCCTGTCCAGGGGTCCCAACAGGGAGCAGTACTGTCCCCTGGGGGTAGTTAGAAAAGAGTGGGGTTGTTTTGGTGGTCACAACGCCTAGGGATACTATTGGTGTGGTCCAGAACATGAGGCTGTGCATTGCATTAGAACAGTTCTGCAAGGTGAAGATTTGGGGTACCACCCAAAATGCCAGCAGTGCCCCCTGCCCATCGCCATCAGTTTCTATAGCAAAGGAAACTGAAATTCAATGAGGAAAAGTGATCCAGTCAAGGGCACTGTGGCAGAAGCTGCCAGTTGCCTATTGGTTTCCCTTTCCCTTGTCTTCCTTATAAAAAGAGACCTCTGAATAGCCAAGTGCCAAGTGCCACCCAGCTCAGAGATTCCGTCTCCCCATTTCCCCAGCAGCCCCATGGGAGCGGCATGCAAAGCTGGGCCCATGAGATTAAGCAGGCATACTGGGACTGCCAAGAAGTCTCCCTGAATGGGAGGGGTCCCCTTTTCCTGACTTCCTCCTCCTCCTACATAAACCTCAGAGGGAGCCTGTGCCAGAACTCGGGCCATGAGACAACACACGAGGGATACAGGAGCAGCAAGATGGAAGGGTCCAAGGCCCCGAAAAGTGTCAGATGTCGGTTACGTGAAACAAAAGTAAACTCCTTTTAAAGCTACTGTTATTTGGGAGATTTTCCTAAATTGATAAAATCATGTAACTCGTCCAGATTAATATCCCGCAAACATGGTTTAAGCATCTAAGTACGTCAAGCAGCATGTTGGGAATTTCAGTCATTATCTTGGGAGATAATCTTAGGAGATCTGATTCTTAATCCCATGATCTGTACAAACTATTAAGAACCCAAAGGCCTAAAAGAGGAAATAACTTCCTCATCCACGGCAAGGAAGAGGCAAATCCAGGACTGAAACCAAATCTCTTGCTACTTCTGCTGGTCGCAAGAGAAAAACTGGACCCGAGAGATTAACTGTATGAGGACAGCACCGCTCATCCCACATGACCCACACAGATGAGTTCCCGAGCAATCTGTATGGGCTCTTTGTGATGAAAATAAGCCCAGGAAGGGAGCAAGATCTCCTTTAGTGAATAAGGCCAGGGTTACTGTTTCTCAAGTAATAAGGTCATGGTCACTCATTCTTCATGTTAACTGCTGGTCACAGTGAACAAAGTAATTCAGGCCGTTTCTCCACTGAGGACAATGAATGGGTGGTGGGCCAAAAACTCAGACAAACACTGTCTTGAGAGCACTAAAGACTACAAAGTACTGAGGAACTGCCAGGCTATGATCTGGGAGAAGATATATGAGAAGAAGAAGACATATTCAGAGATATGCCCAGCCTACCAGTTGCTTTTATCCAGAGGACATTGGCCCACCCAAAAGAAATAGGCACAGGGGCAGGAGCTGGGCCATGAGTACCCTTAGTGCCGAAGGAAAGAAGTGAAAACAAGAGCCTGTTGGAGGTAGAAACTCTGAAAACCCATACCCTGCACAGAATTGAGACAACACACCCTAGATGGGATGCAGAAAAGTTGGAGAGTGAACTTGACATAAATCAGCCCTCACAAGACCCCCACCCTGATTTCTTACTTGACAGCATCAAGCCTTGGAGTTGAACTGTACTGGTCCCAGAACGGTAACCCCCAAGCTCTTGGCTAAAGCAAATAAAAATACTTTCTGGATTTTGAATCCAAGACTTCAAAATATTATTCCAACTTCCATAAGAAGAACCAAAGAAACAGCAGGCCATAGAAACAGACCCAAAAGTACATGAAGTATTGGTATTATCAGCCTCACACTAAAAACAACTTTGTGTACTGTGTTCAAAGAAAGAAGAACAAAAGCAAACTTGAAAAACCTGGCAGGGAACTAAAAAGAGTGATGTAGCAGATTTGAAAAGAACCAAATAGAAATTCCAGCTCTGAAAAGAAATGAAATTGGGATCTCAAGGCACAGGGTGGACAGCAGATTAGACATAGCTAAAAAGAGAAATAGTGAACTAGAAGGTAGGTGGAAAGAAACTACCCAAAATGCAGCCCACAGAGATTAAACATGGAAAATATAATAGCGTCGGAGACCTAGAACACAGAGCAAGAAGGAGTAGCATGCTTTTTTAAAAAATATTTTATTTGTTTATTTATTTGGCAGAGAGAGAGAGAGATCACAAATAGGCAGAGAGGCAGACAGAGAGAGAGGGGGAAGCAGGCTCCCTGCTGAGCAGAGAACCCGATGCGGGGCTCGATCCCAGGACCCTGAGATCATGACCTGAGCTAAAGGCAGAGGCCCAACTCACGGAGCCACCCAGGCGCCCCAGAGTATCATACTGTTAATAGAAGTCCCAGAAGGAGAGAACAAAAAGCATGTGACCAGGTGTTCTTCACATGAATCTATTCTGTGGGAGTTTGTTATAGGAATGAAATGTTTTTGCCCTTAAGTAAGTAGAACACTGGTCACAAGCCCGGGGCGGGAGGGGGAGCCTAAAGTTACCCTCTGTCAAAGCTCTCTGCTAATTTTCAACCAGCCAAATCCTGAGGAGGGATGACCACTGGCATCTGACTGAAGCCTGAGATAGCGGAGTTTTGCAAGACACGGGAAGGGGTCTGGAGTTGGGAGGTGGGGAAGAGTAGCTACAGAGAGCAGGGTGGGGACACCAGACAGGGAGGCTGTTGAGAGACACCAGGGGGAGGAGCCCGAGAAGTCTGGGAAAACCAAGCGAAGACCTCGGAGGGGTCCCCAGGAACACCTCTGAAGGGTTAAACTGCACTTTACGCATCTGGTTTCCAATGGCCTAGTCATACAGATCCTCAGGTGGGGTCCTGTCACCGGGGTGGGCCTCTCAAACCAGATCTAAAGCAGCTCCAGGCCACCCCTCCCCCCACGCACAGCCCTCATTGGTCCACAGGGAATGTGCACACCTCCTTTGCCTCACCATCCACAGAAGCTCCCAGAGCAGATCTTGGCTCCCAGAGCAGATCTTCGCTTCCTCACTCCTCACTCTGCTTTCTCAAGTTGAAAGCCACAGATCCACCTTTGGACTCCCTAGACATGTCAGACATGGCCTCCTGGGCGCTCCACCCCCAACCCCAGGAGACATATATCATGTTCCCCCGGCAGTCTCCATGAAGCTCACATGCCAGGTTTGAGGTAAGAGGAAACCCTCCCTTTGGGCTTGGGGCCCCAACTGTCCAAGGGGTTGGGACTCATAACACAGCTTTCTACAAAGAAATTCTCTCAAAAGTTCCCCAGATCTCCAGTTCGTAATCCTCTTTTGTCCTCAGTGTAAAGGAGCCCTTGCTGGTTCTCAACCACAGTGTATGGCCTACAAGTCCTTCTGCACTGGGAGTCTTTGTCTTCATGCCTCAGCCAAAACTGCAGTAGGAAGAGTCCTGATTTCATGTCTCATTATGTGTGTCACTCTAACTACATAGAAAATTCTAGAAGGAGACACAATATAACGCTAACAAGAGTAATCACCAGAATCAGGGGTTGTGGGCGAGTTTTGTTTTATTTCACTATTATGCATATTTCAGACTTTCTAAGACACATTGTTTTACAGACAAAAAAAAAAAATCTAACAGAAGATGAAGTTGGAGGGGGGGAGGAAGAAAATGTGGTTTTTGAAGCAAACATTGTTGGGTACCCACCCAACCACTATGTCCCCATGCCATCCTCATTAAATAACCCTTCAAAAGTTGTTTTCCTGGGGTGCCTAGGTGGTTCAGTGAGTTAAGCCTCTGCCTTCAGCTCAGGTCATGATCTCAGGGTCCTGGGATCGAGCCCCGCGTCGGGCTCCCTGCTCCCCTCACTCTCTGCCTGCCTCTCTGCCTACTTGTGATCTCTCTGTGTCAAATAAGTAAGTGGAATCTTTAAAAAAAAAAAAAAATGTGTTTTCCTGTGTCAGGCAGCTTGAGTTTTCCAGGAGGCTGGACTGTCTTCTGCTCCAAAACTGACACTTGTCATCATGTGTGGCAATTCCCCCTTGCTGGGGAATGATCGCCTTAGGAAGCACACGCGACTTAAGAGAAGAAACTGTGACACATCCAGGCAACAGGATATTATTCAATGAGACGGAGAAATAAGCCATCAAGCCACAAAAAGACATGGAAAAAGTTTAAATATGTTATCGCAAAGTCAAAGAAGCCAATCCGATTCCAGTTCTATGACATTCTGGAAAAGCAACACTATGGAGGCGATAAAAAAGATCAGTGGTTGCCAGGGGTGATGGAGGAAGGAGGTAAAGAGTTGTGAAGAGTTTGGCACACAGGGGATTTTAGGGCAGTGAAACGATTCTGCATGAAACTCCAGTGGCGGATTGATTCAGAGCACGACAACAGCAAGAGTGAGCCCTCATGTAAACGACTATGGACTGAGTGACGATGGACATAGGTCCCTCACCTGTCCGGGTGGACCGCTGTGGCGGGGGATGCCCACGGTAAGGGAGACTGTGGGGTGCAGGGTGGGGAAGGGGGGGCATCTGGGAACCCTCTGTATTTTCCCCACAGTTTGGCTGTGAGCCTGAAACTGCTTAAAAAAACAAAGTCTGTTGAAAATTAAAAGTTTTGAAAAGACACAAGAAGAGTAATAGTTCCTTTCCTGCCTGTCAGCAACAGGGCCTCATGAGGGGCGAAGCACCCCTCCCACCCACAATGACCCATGACGGAAAGATGGAGAATACAGAGAATTGAATTCCGAGCTTGTGGGCCACACAGCACAAGCAGTCAAAAGAAGTCAGTCTCCAGGGCGCCTGGGTGGCTCAATGGGTTAAGCCGCTGCCTTCGGCTCGGGTCATGATCTCAGGGTCCTGGGATGGAGCCCCGCATCGGGCTCTCTGCTCAGCGGGGAGCCTGCTTCCCTCTCTCTCTCTCTGCCTGCCTCTCTGCCTACTTGTGATCTCTGTCTGTAAAATAAATAAATAAAATCTTTAAAAAAAAAAAAGAAGTCAGTCTCGACTGTATGATCACCAAGCAGCAATTTTAAGCTACATTAGCGATAAAATAACTCTTCCCTAAAAAAGTCTGTTGTTGGTCTAAGTTCTAAACCAAGTGCTGCTGTTACAGTTATGCTTTAATACATGTGAACTTCCCCTTAGCCGGTCTTCAGTACCCAGCCTTTCATAAGCACACATTCCACCTGACAGCTAACTCAAGAGAGTTCCCGGTTATTTGGGCAGTCTTTGATACAGACAGACTTAGCTATGTGTGCGTATTTTTTTGATTAATATAATTCATTTTTTTAGAGCAGTTTTAGGTTTACAGAAAAACTGAATGCCCATGCTCTCCCGTATTATTAACGTCTTGCATTAATGTAGTACATTTGTTGAATTTATGAACCAATATTGATAGGCTATCGTTAACTAAAATCCATAGTTTACATTAGGGCTCACTCTTTGCACGGGAAGTTCTATGCATTTTAACAAATGTACAATGTATTCACCACTCGGTATCGTATAGAAGAGTTTCCTAAACTAAAAATCCCCTGTGCTCCACCGACTCAGCCCCTCCCTGCAACCACCGATCTTTACTGTCTCCCTAGCTTGGCCTTTTCCAGAATGTCACCGAGCTGCAATCACACAGTGCGCAGCCTTTCCACACTGGCTTCTTTCCCTTAGCAATACGCATCTAACGTTCCTCCATGTCTTTTCATGGCTCTATAGATCATTTCTTTCTCTCACTGAATAACATTCCACTGTCTGGTTATCTCACAGTTCATCCATTCAACTGCTGAAGGGACATCTTGCTTGCTTCCCACATGTGTGCTTCTAGGATGAGCTCCTGAACAGTCAGAATCATTCAGATGCCGTTAGTGTCCCCAAACCCTAGGATGTTGGACATTCCTGCCTTTCAATGGTAAATCCAGAATAAAGAATGACAGCCAACTGAGGGTGAAAACAAAACAAAACAAAATAGAACTTGAGTTTCTTCAATTCTGTTGTTCTCTAGGACCACTTGGAGGCTTGCGTTGTGTTTAAAATCCAAAACCGTGAAGCAGAATGAGAACTGACAAATAGAACGCTTTTGTTTGGTAAGCACAGTATTTGTTTATACGTGAAATAGCCTACCGAATTTGAACAGTAGCTTGAAAATTGAAATTTCTTCTGTTTGCTTCTTTCAAGACTGTATAACAAATCAAGAAAATAATTATTACTAGGACGCCTGGGGGGCTCAGTCAGTTACACATCCAACTTTTGGTTTCAGATCAGGTCATGATCTCAGAGTCTTGACATTGAGCCCCATGTCCGGCTCTACACTCAGTTCAATCTGCTTGACATTCTCTTCCTCCCCCTGTCCCTCCCCACTGCTATGCTCGCTCTTCCTCTCACTCTAAAATAAATAAATAAATAAAATCTTTTTTTTTTTCAGATTTTTTATTTATCAGAGAGAGAGAGAGAGAAAGCACAAATGCGTGCATGTGTGCAAGCACAAACAGGGGGAGGGTCAGAGGGAGAGGGAGGAGCAGACTCCCTGCTGAGCAGAGAAGCCTGAGATGGGGCTCCATCCCAAGACCCTGGGATCACAACCCCAGCTGAAGGTAGCTGCCCAACCAACGGAGCCCCTCGGTGCCCCAATAAATAAAATCTTTTTAAAAAAGAATTACTACTGATTATTACATGATTATTAGTCAAAATAAATTCATTATATTCATAACTCTCAGATGGCCTCTGAGATTCCTGCCACCTGGTGTACATGGCCTGAATAATCCCCTCACCTTGAGTGTGGGTGGGACCAGGGAATATAATGGACTCTTACAATCCCTTGACTTTGAGTTCATCAAAAGGGAGGTTATACTAGGTGGGCCTGACCTAATCAGGTGAGTCCTCTTAAAGAAGGTGACGGGTCCTTTTAAAGAAAGGTTTCTCCTGCTGGTCTCGAAGACACAGCCTCCATGAATTCCACAGCTATGAGGAAGCTAATTCTGCCAAAAGTCACATGTGCTTGAAAGAGGATCCGAAGCCTCTGATGACCCCACTCCCAGCTGACACCTTGATCACAACTCCATGAGACCCTGAACATGAGCAGAGGACCCAGCTAATCCATGCTGCGTCCCCCACCCCGACTGAGAGAAACTCAGGTCATAAATATGTGATGTTTCAAGCTGCTAAATCTGTGGAGATTTGTTACAGCAGCAACAGAAAACTAATACATGCACCTGAGGCCTCCCGGCTGGCCAGAGACTCACCCTACGCAGGAAATCCTCACCACGGCCTGCACGGGCCAGAACGGAGGAGTGAGGTATACTGGCCGGGATCCCACTGTTAGCAAGTGGCCAAGCCAGGCTGCAGGCCAGGCCTGTCTGACTCGGGCCCTGGTGGGTTGGCTCCACCGCTGATCCTGCAGGTGGCTGGTGGACGCCAGCCACGCCTTCCCTGCTGTCACTGTCCAGTTGTTATGGTGACTTGCAGTGATTTCTGGTGACAACAGGACCCTGCAGCTAAGAAGGGCATGTGGGGGGGTGAGCAGTCCCCTCACAGACTCATCAATGCTCACCCTTGACCTCAGCAGCTCACTGGGTAGGCACGGGGAGACGTGGGTCCCCACTCACGGCCTGGCCCAGCCCCCGCTCACTCCCTCCGCAGCACACTAGCCGTGACCCTTCTGTACCGCTCGCCTTGGCCCGGCCTCCCCACCAGCACGTCTGCCCTGTGACAGTCCGCATATGACGCGGGCTCCCAGTGCCTGCCAGGGCTCTGGGCACGCAGGAGGCACTCACTCCAGGACACTGGCTGAGTGGATCAGAGTGAAAAAACGGTTAACTTCCTTCTCCGGATCCCAGGGGCCGCAGGTGCTGAGATACATTCTGAGGCCCAGGAAACTCCATCCTTTCTCCTCCTCTCCCACGGCCTCATCTCCTGGGCTCCAGGCTCCAGACACTGCTCCCTTGTGAGGGATACGGGGAGACGAAGCCCACCCTTCCCAGCTGTGCTGCAAATCACCGCACTCCACCCCACTGAGGACTTTCCTGGACAGAAGCAGCCCCTGCCCAGCGGCCTGGAGCCTCCCAGGTTCCCAGACACTACACCTGCTCCCTCTGCTGGCAGAAGTGGGCAAGTGCATGGAGAGCCACGCTCTGGGGAGATGCTGGCAAGGCAGGGAAGGTAGAAGGAACCTCTGAACCTAGAATGACCCAGGGTAGGAAGGTGTTAGGGGAGGTGAGGAGCTTGGCTGAGTCAGGCCCGTGGGTTTGGGAGCCCTGCGGCTTGGGAGCCTGGAGCACATTACCTCCGCCCCACCCGCAGGGCTGGCGAAGTAGCATCATGCCACAGGTGCTCTCTGCTGAGCACGGGCTGGATGGGAAACTCCAGACCAGGAAGGAGACATTGCTTCCACCCAGAGAGCACATGACTCACAGGGGAGGCAGCCCTCAAGCTACCTGGTTTCATCCCCCGATCGTAACACCTAGTGCTGCACACACGCCCCTCATCTATGCCTGCCGCAGTCACGCTGGGTGGATGCTATTACTTCTGCCACAGGATTTCCATTGAGGAAACTGAGGCACAAAGTAAGTGGCAGAGTCAGAATTCGAACCCCAGTCAGGGCGTCTCTACAAGTCCTTGTTCTTCGCGTGACCTGTGCACGCGTGCCTCATATACTATTTCTAGTCCTAATCCAAGAAGGCCTCACTACTCTCGATGGTCATGTGGGGCTTCAAAGCCAAGGCTGGCTGGGGTACAGCTGAAACTAGGGGTGGCACCTGGGGTGGGGAATGGCAGGGTCCCAGGACAAGGCAGCACGATGAGCACCTCCTGGCTGGGTGACCTTGGGCAAATCCCTTAACCTCTCTGAACCAATACATTTTCATCTGCAAAAGAAACATCATTCCTGACTTAGAAAGCAGTTGTGGGGATTAGAGATTCCCAGGGTCCAGTTCCCAGCACGGAACACCTGGGCCCAGAACAGCTGTTGCTGTTCGTGGTTACAGTGGCGTCACCACGGGTTCTGATATTCCTCCCTTCCCTTGAACGCGGGCCAGCCTTGCCGCTGATGAATGGAATCAAGTGCAAGTGAGGGTGGGTGCTTCAGAGAGCAGGCAGTAAAAGGAACATTCCCTCCATGTCTGCTTCTAGATCAGTCGCTCCAGGGAAGCCAGCTGCCATGTTGTGGGGACACTCGGGCTGTCCATATGGCTTCTGGCTAGCAGCCACATGCGTGAACTTGGAAGCAGTCCTCCAGCCCCAGCCATCAGCTTGACTGCAACCTCATCAGAGATCCTGGGTCAGAACTACCCATCCATGCCATTCCTGAGTTCCGAACCCACAGATGCTGGGGAGATCATAAACGTTTGCTGTTCTAAGTTTGTTGTTTATTAGTTATAAAAATAGAAGCAACATCTTTTAGAATCAGCATCGTTGGACAGCCACTGCTGGGGAGTCAAGCTGCCCCGGGCTCCTTCACAGCTGTGATCAGAGGGACGTCTGCATGGAAGAGGTTCCCGGCCATGAAAGAAAGAAGGGTAACTAATATTTACTGAGCACTTGCCATCAGCCAGACATGGAGCCAAGCACTTTCCATTTATCCTCCTAACACCACCCTCAAGAGGGAAATACTATCACCTTCATTGCACAGATGGGGAAACTGAGGTACCAAAGGTTGAATTACCTACTGAAGACCACACAGGGCAGGATCTGTATCAAACTCCAACTTCTTAATGGGTATGCGGTGTGGCCTCCTGAAGGGCATAGAGGCTCAAAGGCCATTCCCGCTCCTGTCCCACACAAGCCCCCGCCACTGTCACCACACGCTTGCTCTCTCCCGTGAGCATGACTAACACAGGCTCCAGGACAAATCCCACCCAGGATGCGTGTGTCCCTTGGCCAAGCCAGTGCTTGTGTCCTCTCCCTCCTGTCAGGGGAGCCCATCCCTCCCTCCGTGCTCAGTCACGGAGCATGTTCACAGTGAAAGAGCCCCCGCCCCCAAGGCATCTAGTCCAGCACCCCCTGCCATTCGTCCAGACATAGAAAGGGGTCCAGAGAGGTGCAGTGGCTCATCTAAGGACACAGAGGCGATCAAGGAAGCCCTGAGCGGGAACCCAGGTCTCCTGGCTTCTCTCACGGCCTGCACACAGGGGTTGCCTTTCTCAGCGTCTCCTGTCCCAGTGTCCGCTGTGGGCCCCATACACCCACCCAGACACCCAGGGCTGGAACCAGAGGCCAAACTTCCCAGCATCCTCTGTTGTCCCAGCCCCTGAGGGAGCCAGGAGGAGGGGGCTTATCTCTACCTGTGAGGCGGTGTTGTCTCACCCCACCCCCGCCCTCCCTGCCGGGCTGCCTTGATTAATGAGCTGGTGCTATCTTATCTCCCAGCTGCCGCAGTTAGGGATTACTGGGTAGTGGCAGGGCCCCAGGAGGACACATTCTGCCCCTCAGATCAACCTGAGAGGTCCGCAGGAGGGCGGGGAGCGGGAGGAGAGGGCACCGAGGGGTCTATTCTCCAGCTGCCATCTTGCTCTCCTACTTGAACTGAGTCACTGCAGAATGTGTAAACCACTCAAGACTGCGCCTAACGTGTAATAGGAGCTCAGGAAATGGTAACCACTGTTACTTGGGGCTAGTGTCAGCTCTGGGAGTTCTTGGGCCTGAGCCTACTCTGGGGCTAACCTGCCCCACTTGGCTAGCCAAAGTCTCGACCACCCACCAGTCCATGCACTAACTAGGAAGTGACCTCCCACTCCAGCTTCAGATGCACCATCTATAAAATAGGCCTAAATTGGGGTTTAGAAACAGGGTTGCAGGTCTGATCGTATTTTATTGAGTGACCTGACAGCGGGTTTAGGGATTTATTTATCTAGCTATAAAGCTTTAGAAAAAACCTTCCCACTCAGCCTCAATTTCTTTGTGAACATGATGTTATGATCTCTGGCCTCCCCACAGCTGGGCTAGGATGAAACTTCCGGAAAGCTGTTGGGATGGTTCCACGTGCTGTTGGAGTGTGAGTTTTGGGTTCCCAGAGAGGGTGAGACACCATACTCTGACCACAGGGTTCAAGTTGATGCATGTGGCTGCTCCCAGAACCAATCCCCAAATCTAGGCTGTGCTCTGGGAGAGGAAGGCCTCCTGAGTCACAGACTGCCAGGCTATGGCTGATCTTCTGCTGTGCCCATCTTACTCCACTGCCTGGGTGTTGATTGTTAGCGCTCCCCAAGTGCCCGCCTTGGGTAATCAGTCATGTGGCCCCGAGGCTGAAAGAACAAGGTTCTCTTCTCCCCGAGGGATGGAGAGACTCCAATCTAACCTTGAGCCAGTGGCCAGCACGTGTAATAGGAGCTCAGGCCAGCATCTGAAGTCAGGCAGTTAACTCCACCAGGCACATGCGGGGCCTGGACCCAGAACCCCATGGCTCAGGGGACTCCCACTGACCTCTTCCCTAGCTTTCTCAAGGAGCACATGGTCGCTCTGTAGCAGGGAGGAGGGATATGAAGATGAGTGAGGGCTGGGAGGGGAGGAGTGAGGGGGGGGGTGGACTTTCAGATGAGTAGATAGGATAAGGGGAAAATGGATGAATGGAAGGGGAGGAGGAAAGAAAAGCAGCTGAATAAAAGGGAAGAGTGGACAAATGTAGGAAAGGAAGGAAGGAAGGATGCTGTAAGAGAGGCATGAAGAGATGATGGATAGATGGACAGAGGGATGGATGGAGGGAGGGATGAGGGGTAGGATGAAGAAAGATGGATGTCAGAGTCTCACTGGACCCCAAACCCCACTGCTTTACTGGGTACAGCAAATAAGGAGCCCAGCAGAGGACTTTATTTCCAGAAGGGCATACAGATTAACTCTCTGGGGCCCCACAGCCAGTCTTCCCTCCCCCACTCCAAAGACATTCCTAGGACCACTCCTTTCCCCTGATTCTCTGCCTCTTCCCACTGTCCCTTCCCAAAGGGCAAAGGGCAGCACAGCCAAGGAAAGCTATCTACTATCAGCCCCATTTATCCCAGCGCTGTTTACTCTGGGTCTGCAATTAACAGAGTCTCTTTCCCAGATCAATTAATAGTGGGGGGCCCAAAGAGGGCACTGGGAGCCCCGACAGGCCAGGTTACTCATGGATGAACAATGGGGAATTGATGGAGCCTACTCCCTCATCTTGTTCTGATGTGTCCCATCAGCCACCCCTTCCTGACTCTCAATGAGGCAGTTCTCAGCTCAAAAAGGCTGACAGAGGATGGTGCTAGAAAGCCCTGCCTCCAGCTATGTGGGTGCAGCTGGGGTCCCAGATCTGCCTTCATCTGGGCAGCTCCCAGCATCAGGGTAAAAAGACCGGACAGCCTTGTGGTGAAGATCTGGGCCTAGGAAGGGAGCAGACCTGGGTTCATAGACCCATCTCTTCCCACTTAGCAGCCGTGTGAACTTGAGCAAGTGACTTAATCACTCTGAACCTCTGTCTTCCCCTCCATGAAATGGGAATGATGGAAAGACAGAGCTATGTCAAGGTCAAGGGTGCTACGAGGATGGAATGAGTTCACAGAGCATGTTGGTCATTGGCCACAGCTTTAAGCTCCTCTGGGGACCCTGGGGCACATGTCCCCACCTCTTCATCCTCCTAGCTCCTTCTACTCTCCCCCAGGGTCCCCTCAGGGACCAGCAAACACCTGCAGGTTCTGTCTCATCACTTGCCCGGCAGGACTCGAGAAGTTCCTGGCTGTCCAGTACAGTAGCCACCAGCACCACTAGACTATTTAAATTGAAATTAACTAAAATTAATGATCCGGCCATTAGAAAGGACTGCAGCACTGACACACGCTGCAACACGGATGCACCATGAAAACAATCTGCTCAAGCGACAGAAGCCGGCGTGAAAGGTCACGTGCTGTATGATTTCATTTACATGCAATGCCCAGAGTCACCAAATCCACAGGGACAGAGAGGGGCTGGCTGGCTTCCAGGGGCTGCGGGCAGGAGGCATGGGTGCTTCCCGTGGACAGAGTGATGAAAATATCCTAGAACTAGAAGCGGTGGCTGCCGTACGCTGTGAATGTGATATCCGCCCCTGAACTCTTCACGTCAATAAATGGCTGATTGTATCTTATGTGAATTTCATCTAGCTAAAAATGTTCAATTAACTTAAAAATTCAGTTCCTTGGTAGCACAAGCCACATCTCCAGTGCCCAGGAGCGACACGCGGCCAGTGGCTACCAGACTGAAGAGCACAGATAGAACAAATTTCCACCACTGCAGGTTTTTAAACAAATGTGATTCTAGGGGCACCTGGGTGGCTCAGTGGGTTAAAGCCTCTGCCTTCGGCTCAGGTCATGATCCCAGGGTCCTGGGATCAAGCCCGGCATCAGCGGGCTCTCTGCTCAGCAGGGAGCCTGCTTCCTCCTCTCTCTCTGCCTGCCTCTCTGCCTACTTGTGATCTTTGTCTGTCAAATAAATAAATAAAATCTTTAAAAAAATAAAAATAAATAAAAACAAAAAACCCCTGATCTCCAGGTAATCAAATAATAATAGTGATAAGACTTCTTCACGTACATTACCTTCTCTGACCCTCTCACCAGGATGGCATCATTATTTTCCTTTAAGAGATGGGGAAACCCAGAGAGGGGATGTCCAAGCCTGATGTTGCACAGGAAGTGATGGGACAGGGATTTGGTCTAGGGTCTACAGGCATCAGGTCTGCCTCCCTCAGAGCTGGGCCCAGAAGTGACTCAAGTCCCTGACCATCTGGCTGTCCTGCTCACATACCAGACTTGGTTTCGCCTCCCATCTGCTTTGTCCTGAACGGGCGCTGGCACCAGACTCAAATGGGAAAGGGTATGAAAGGGTGCAATCTGGAAGGTGAAGGGTGTTTAGTTCCTGTTTGCAAAAACTGTGGGCAAGAGGACTGACTTATTGCCAAGTGATTTGGAATTTTCACAAAAATTCCAGGAAGCCAGAGGCTGGGTAGGTAATACGAGTGGAGGGAAAGAATGCACCTTTCCCTGACCCCAAGCTGCCTGGCCACAGAACCCGGTCAAGAGGGCACAGACCCCCGCCTCTCGTGGACCCTGAGCTGTCTTCAGAGTCCTTGGGGTGGCTGGGTGGGGAGCCAGGGAGGGGCACACCTCAGGCTAAAAAGGCCTAGAAATGTTCCTGACCTTGGCACAATCCAGCCCCGTGGGGCAGCAGAAAACACAGAATGTCGGGGGGAGTCAGAGCTCTACTGGGTTCCATTCGTCACTGTACTGCCTGAGTGACCCGGACATCATTACTCAGCTCTCTGAGCCTCAATTTCCTCCTCTGTAAAATGGGGACTGATCACACAGACCTCCTTCAGTCGCTGTAAGGATGAAGCAAGATATCAGATGCGAATCCCAAACCTGGTAAAGGAGAATTATCCTGCCAGGACACCCGCGGCTCTCAGCCACTGTCCTCATGAGGACCTCCCAGGAAGTGCAAACCTCTGGAAAGTCTTCGGACCAAGTCCCTGCTGATAATAATACTAAGAGCAGCACTGTGCCAGACTCACTGAAGCAGGATTATGAAATCCCAGACGGAGGGACAGACTGGCTGCCGGGTCAGTGTGCAAATGTGTGTAGTGGAGTCCCATCCCTCTGGAAGATTCCCAGCTGTGTGACCTCAGGCAAGTTCCTCAATCACCTTTGATTTCTCATCTGTAAACAGCAGTGATAAGAACATCTGCCTGTTGGCATTGCTGAGAGGTTTAAATGAGATGATAAAGCACTCCTGCCCGGCCCAGCCTGGGATGCACAACGTCTGCTAACACGGGTGTTAATCAGCTGGGTGCTGGGGAAGGTGAGAGGGACAAGTACCTACCTAAGCTGACCCCCAGGCACAGGAAGCAGGTTGTAAGGAGCCTCTAAAAGGGAGAGTTTTTTCATTTCAGCCTCAAGGAGGCCCATGAGCCTTAGAGAGTGGCTGCAAGCAGCTGGGGGAGGGGTGGAGGAGGGAAGCAGGCAAGGTCCCCCTCCAAGGCCAGCGTTTCTCCTCTTGGTCCCCAGGCCACTGCCTCAGAACCACCTGGGGTGACATGTGTTCAACTAGAACCTGCAGGTGACCCAGCAGCAATCCGAATGTGGGAACCTCTCTCCTCCCCTGGCTGTCGGGTGTGTCCTGCGATGGCCCACGTCGGCCAGCCCAGTGCAGGGAGCCCAAGGAGGCCAGGACAATTCACAGGTAACCCCAAACCTCGTCGGCCCATTGCACCTCTAACAATCCAACAAAAACGGAACCATCACGGGGCATACGCAGCGGTGAGGTCTAACACCAGGTACAGCGCACGGACGGAAACAGATGCCCACCAGTCAGAACACCCAGAGTAGCGGAGTCAGGCCCAGCCAATGAGCCCCGGGGAGAGTTCACGCTGGACGGGGGCACTGCGGGCTCTGGGAACAGCCCCTGGGTTGGGCTCTGGGCCCAGTCCCAGTCCTAACCACACTTGCCCCCTCTCATCTGTTTTATCTGCGGGGTTCCCACAAGCCACATCATTTGAAAACAGGATCGCCTTACTTTAAAAACACCGGTGGTGAAAAGCACTGATTTATGAGCACTTCTCCACAGGGTCTCTCTCTCAGCCTTTGGGAAAGGACGACTCTTGGTCGTGCAGGGCTGGGCTGGACTTAGGCATCCCTGGCCCCTGACAATAAATGCCAGCGTCAGCTCCAGGCTCCCTGACCACCCTACACAGGCAGGGCGGGGCTGGCTATCCATGCAACTGAGAATTTCTAGCCCAATGCTCCCCAGCTTTATAGCTGAAACAACTGGACCCTGAGAAGTCAAGCAACCAGCCCAAGGCCACAGTGCGACAGGCGACTGGAGAAGAGGAAAACCACAAATAGTAGCTTGAAACCAACCTCGCCAGGACCTCAGGTTCCCAGAGGTGGGGAGGAGGCAAGTAGGGACCCCTTTTCAGAGAACCTTGTATGAACCCCGACACCCTAACCCGCCAGCTGGAAGAACAAAGACCAGGTAGCCCCTACTGTGGCCTGAACCCTCAGCACAGAAGAGCCATTCTGAACCCAGGAAAAGAGCTGAGACCACCTCAATGGCCCTCAGGGTAAGCGCCCAGCAGTTCCCAGGCCCAGGCCCCAGCTCCCTCCCAGCAGAAGACAATTGCTCCATTGGCTAGGGAGGGGACTGGAGATTCCCTGGCCCTGCTGGGCTCCTCCCCACCAGCACCCTCTCCTTAATGAGGCCATTGTTTGCCCAGGGTTCCCCCAACAGCTGGCCCCCACTCCTACCACTCGTGCCCTGGGTTTCCCCTCTGCTGTCCTGCCCTCCAGCACCTCCTGGGGGCTTCCTGACTTCCTCCCCTAGACCCTGAGCACAAAGGCCCCCGGGGCCTCTCTGACCTACAGTTCCCCTTGCCAGGCCACTCATTTCCCTCACCCAGCCTCTGTTTTCCAAAGTAATCAAAGATGCATGGACTGCCAATCTACTCCTGTTCAGCATGAGAGAAGGAGTTCCATCCTGAGAGCATGTAATTCCAGCCAAAAGCAAAGAAATTTGTTGTTTTATTTACAGGCAAATGAACCATTCTGTGTTGATTTGGGGAAACACGGAGAATAGTTTATGAACCTTTATTAGTGCCTTCACACACCCGGGTGGTCAGGAACCACCGGAATAGCGAATAGCTTTCAATGGAAACATCTTAGAAATCTGGGGTCCTAAGGGCCCATACAGCCGTAGCTGGGCTGGGAGAGTGGAGGCCATGTGCATGTGCCGTGCCCGCCCCCCCAACACCCCATGACAACACAAAACTCCAAACACTTAGGCAGTAGCACTTTTAAGCATCTTCAGGTATTTCTCATTTAATCTACCCCCCACAAGTCTGCAAGAGAAAGTGCCTGCTTTGCCAACAGAAAAACTAAAGCACAAGGAACTGTGCCTGACCCACGTTCCCACAGCCCACAAGTGGTGGAGGCAAAGCATAATACAAGGTACCTTTGACTCTGTGTCCAGTGCTCATTCTCCTTTCCACAAAGATGAGGCTTTGGGGGCACCTCTCTACCTCCCCACCAGGATGTTGCGCTAGTGTTCTTGTACTTGTGCGTTGCATAGCTGCCCCTCTAGATCTTGAGCTCCCTCAGGGGCAGTGGCCTGGCCAACCAGGGTCAAACCTGCTGGCAGCCTCAGTCACTTGAGTCCCATGGAAGTCTCTGGCCCTAGGGCCCTCCTTTCCTGTAAGAGAGTTGGGGTCAGGGCTCAGTAGGATGGAACCTCTAGCCACTTCTCACGTGCAGGCAGGAATCCACAAGCCACAGAGGGAACTCCAAGTTCTGGCTCTGGTTCGTAGCTGTGTGATTATAGGTAAGTTACAGAACCTCTCTGGGTCTCAGTTTTCTCCTATTAAATGGGGGTAATAATACCTACCTCACAGTGTTATTGAGATCATGAAAGGAAAGCACAGAGCATGATGCCGGGCACCTAGGATGCCCTAAACACATGCTGGAGAGAGGGGAGGGAAAGAGGGAGAGAAGTCAACATGAGCCTACAGGGCTAGACATGAGCCTCACCCGCAATCCCTGAACAAGCATGAAATACTCCACAACTTGAACTTCCCTTGGTCCCCACCTCTCCTCACAGTCACCCTATAACCCTCCTGATCTTCCTTGGGCCTCCCAAGAATTCCAAAAGAGACCAAAAAAGGTTAGCGGAAGCTAGCTCCAGCCTGAACCTGGCTCGCTCCAAAGTCTCCTTTCTTCTGACACTTCCTCCCACCAAACAATCATCTACCCATTCAGTCATTCATTCATACGACATTTATTGAGCACCTGCTATGTGCCTGGCAGTGTGCTAGGAGCAAGAGAAATGGAGCTCTTGCCCTTGTGGAGCTCTCTGTCTACAGGGATGCCAGAAATTAAGACAATAGACCCAATGCCATGATGACCAATATGAGGAGGCCACAAAGGGGAGTTCAGGTTCCATGAGCAAGCCCAGTGAAGAGGTCTAGCCTTCCAGAGTCTTGGGAAGAACTTGACACTACAAGCCATCAGAGCATCTGAGGAACCAGAGCTGAAGGGAGAGCCTAACAGGTCAGCAGTGTGAAGTGACCGGTTCCCTCCTGCAGAGCAGAAAACAATGAGACCAGAGAGCAGCCCTGAGCTGTGAGGAAGGACAAGTGGGAGGAGGGAGAGCACAGGTGGATTTAAGAGAAACTTAGGAGCAAGGAGCAATGGAATTTGGTGAGTGTCTAAAGACCACTGTCAGCCAGTGCTCAATAGTATTAACTAGCAACTGTGTGTAGATAGCTTTTCCCGTCCGCACTGCCGTAAGCAATTGTTAAATGAACTCTAATCCTCTAAATAATCCTAAAAGGAATTACCGTTATTATCCTCATTTTACAGATGAGAAAGCTGAAGCACAGAGAGGTTCAATAACCTGCCCAAGGTAAAGTAGCATTGCTGAAATTAGAATTCAGTCCTATTTCAGAGTTCTTGGCCTTAGCCAAAACGTTTAGCTGCCTCTCTGATATGCTTCTAGCTGTGGTTGCCTACTAGCCAGACCCTGGGGGCCCCAGGTATGCTGGAGACCCAGGGCAAAAGCCTCCTCTACACCCCCAGCCCTGGCCAGAGAATACCAGCAGGGCCCACCCACACCCCTCCTGTTGCACTTCAGATAGGCTTCCTTAAGCTAAGACATGCCCCAGTCCAAGACAAGCTTGCCCCTGCTTTGGTTCCAGTGAGACTCACCGATGATATCCAGTAAGTGTGCCTGTCAGTGTCCAGGGTCATAGAAGGGAGGACCGACTTGCCTTTCTGGCCACTTAATTCAATGACAGTGAGCCCAGCTCCAGCCTCTCTATGAGCAGGACCCCATGGCTACCAGGGCACTCAGAGATCCTTGAAACATGCCCCCCCAAACTGCTTCCCAGAGCACAGTCTGCGCAGCAGGAAGGCTCTGTGGGGCTGGGGACCTCTGGGACAGATGCTGACTTTACAATCAACATACCTAAATGATGGAAAGCGAAACAGTGCTGTAGTAAGAGGACTGGACTGAGAGTCAGGAAGGCCAAGTTCTAGTTTCCTCTTACAGACAATGGTCGGGATGGGGGACGTTGAAGGGCAATAGCAATGGGGCCCTGCTAGCTCTGTGAGTTCTCCTAATTACATAGGCCACTCAGGCTGGACTTTTTGCTGAGCACTCAGGAACCCCTGCTGTGAAGACAGGTATCCCAAGGGGGAGCACTGAGATCATAAAAGGCAGATAATTCCCGAAGACTCTGAAATAAGGACAAGATTCTGTCTCATCACCTTGGGCATCACAGCCCTCCTGGGAGGCGGGTGAACCTGGGCTGGAGGACCTTGCTCACAGGCTGGGACGGAAGAGGCCCCACCTTGGGCAGGCAACAAAGTCAGCCTCACCCTCGTCATCATCTCCACCTCCTCCTTCTTCCTTATTTCATTTGCTCCTCAGGATGACCCCCTGGAAAATGTGAGGCAGAGGTGGTCCTCCCCATCTCACCAATAAGGAAACTGACACTGAGCATGTGGGGCTGGGAGGACTTGCTATTAAGTTGAAAACACACAACTGAGATCTTCTAAGTCCAAGCTTGGTACACTCCCCACTGCCATGCACTGCCCCTCCCGGTGGGGCCTTGGGAGGCATGAATGGGGCGGATCTCCCACTCACGCTAATCACAATGCTCCCATATGCCGGGCACTCTGCTGGGTGCTCCTCTCTTCCCTTGCTTCCGTAAGTCTTAACTAACACCCAGTAAAAAAAGGTTCTTCACCTCAGTCTACACATGAAGAAAATAAGGGTCAAAGTTCAACAGACATATGTCCAAGGATGCACAGCTAGCAAGTGGCCAGAATTCGCCACCAGTCAGTCTGACGCAAAGCCCAGACTCTTCCTGCCACACTACCTTGCCTTTGTGTGTCCATGTCCTCCACAGGGATGGGAATCAAAACTATTTCATGCATACACCTGGCCCACAGCAGGCTCTAGTTTAATGTTCATGCATGGAATGATTATTCCCAAGACAAAGCATCAAAAGGAACGAAGAAAGCTATTTCATACAGATAGAAATTATAATCCAACCAGAACAGATAATGGTCATGAACCCTTATGCTTGTAACAACATAGCTTCAGAGTATATAGAGCAAAACTGATTCAAAAAAAGGAAAAAATAGTAAACCCACAATCAAAGTAGATTTTATACACCTCTATCGGAAATGAATAGAATAGGGGCACCTGGCTGGCTCAGTCAGTGCAGTATGCGACTCTTGATCTCGAGGTTCTGAGTTTCAGCCCCATGCTGGGTGTAGGGATTACTTTAAAAAAAAAAAGAAAGAAAGAAAAGAAATGAGCACAATAAGTAAATCAGCAGTTCTTAAACTTTCTGGTCTCAGGAACCCTTTACACTCTTAAAAATGAGTGAGGTTTTGGGGCATATGGCTGGCTCAGTCACTAAGTGTCTGCCTTCAGCTCAGGTCATGATTCGAGGATCCTGGGATCCAGCCCCGCATTGGGCTCCCTGCTCAGTAGGAAGCCTGTTTCTCCCTCTCTTAGTACCTCTGTTTGTATTAACTCTCTCACTGCCTCTCTCTCTCTCTCTCTGTGAAATAAATAAATAAAACCTTTTTTTTAAAAAAGGTTGAAGTTTTTAGATTAAATTACAGACCTTTCGTTTAGGTGGTTTTTTTTTTTTAAGATTTTATTTATTTATTTGACAGAGATCACAAGTAGGCAGAGAGGCAGGCAGAGAGAGAGAGGAAGGGAAGCAGGCTCCCCACTGAGCAGAGAGCCCGATGTGGGGCTCGATCCCAGGACCCTGGGATCATGACCTGAGCCGAAGGCAGAGGCTTTAACCCACTGAGCCACCCAGGCACCCCTCGTTTAGGTGTTGGTTTTTTTTTAATTTATTTATTTGACAGAGAGATCACAAGTAGGCGGAGAGGCAGGCAGAGAGAGAGGAGGAAGCAGGCTCCCTGCTGAGCAGAGAGCCCAATGCGGGGCTCGATCCCAGGACCCCGGGATCACGACCCAAGCTGAAGGCAGACACTCAACCCACTGAGCCACCCAGGCGCCCCTTGTTTAGGTGTTTTTACACTTAGCATGTCTAAAATTAAAACTGAGCGAAAGTAACAAAAATAAGTAACAAAGTAACAAAAATAAACCATTTATATGTGAAGATAAATAACAAATTCTGTGAAAAATAAGTATATTTCACAAAACAAAAAAATAGTGAAAAGAGTGGCATTGTTTTGATTTTTGCAAATCTCTTTCACATCTGGCTTACTAGACTCAGAATTTCATACCTCCTTCTGCACTCAATCTGTCGTTGCATGTTATTTTGGTTGCAGTATATGAAGAAAATTTGGCCTCACACGGAAATGTAGCTGCAAATGAGAATAATGTTTTAACAGCCTTTTCAAACACTGTAGATATTCTTCTTTGATACTACTAAAAAATTGCCATGTGGCCATTCCTTAAATGTTGGTTGTAACGTAGAACCTGAATCTGTACCCATAAACTTTTCTTACTCTGTTACCTTAAGATCCATTGATCTATCTTGTACTTAGAGTGAATCTTTGAATCACATACAATTGTGACCTTGTAGACTCCCTGAAAAGGTCTTGGGGACCCTCTGGAGAACCCTGACCACATCTGGAGAATCACTAAAGCAGGCAATAAAAAGGCAGAAAAATGTAGGACTGGATTACACGATTAGCAAGGTTGACCTAAGAAGTATCTATGTAAAACTTTGCTCACAACAAACCACAAATACACACATTTTTTTTTTTAACAGACTGTCCCTTCCATCACCTGGGGGCAATCAATGTGCACCTGGACAGACCACAGAAGTCCCACGATGGAGAGATGCCCAGCTTGCCAGGTGCTCCACACAGCTGCGCAGGCCCTGGAACAGCCTCGTCAGGAAGAGGCATCACATCAGAGTGCAGAGCCAAGGTCACCCACTGGCTCTGGCTTGGCTGCAGCGGGAGATCTTCCCGAATGAGTGCCCCATGGCACAGCTCCCACCTGGGCTGCATTCCTATGAAGGCCTTCCCTCCTTAATCTCACCGTGTCAGGGAGTTGTCAGACAAAGATGGCCCAGCCTCCTTTTCCCCGCAGCTTCCAGACTGGCACCCCTGCCCTTAAGAGCCCCCAGAGCTGCCAGGTACAACTCACCTGGCTCTTCCCCTGTGCGGTTCTTACCTCACCAGCAGCAGGAACAACGCTTCCTGCTGTCCGGGCCAAGCACTGCGCCGACGAGACCAGCAGAGGCGCACCAGCTGCCTAGGGAGCCATCACCTTGCCCGTCACCTGGGGAGCGCCAACACCCCCTGCCAGTGCCCAAGACCACATGTTCCCCCGCAGAAGCCCTGCCAAGCCTGAAGCAGGGATAAGAGTCAGCTGGAGCACAGGGAACAGAATTACTGCTCAGGGTCCCAAACCACAGCCAGGGCCAAGGTATCCCAGGAAGCCTGCAGAACACACATCACATTTTCACTCCCAAGGCATACATCCCTTGGAGATCTTCCATTCCTAGGTGCCTACTGTGTGCTGGCACTGTGAGGGGGGTCTTTCTTTCCATGAATCATTTTGTTTGGCCCCCACAATAACTGTTGAGCAAATGGATGGTCAGAATAGCTAAGTACTTACCCAAGGTCACTCAGGGAATATGCACTCGGACTTCAACCTGGTCTGCAAAGTCCAGGCTCTTGTACCATCACTACACTCTGCTGCCTGCGCTGACAGGGAGGGGTCTTTACCTTCTGGCAGGTCATCCAAAGAACCTCGTCATGCTCTTTTGCCTGAACCCACCCTGGGCTCTGTCTGCTGGATGTCCTTCTGTGTCCTCTGCCCTGCCTTTTGTCTTTTTCTCACGCTAGAGCAGATGAAGCAGACTTCTGCATTTCTGGATCCCTACCTGTGGTGTATACATCACACCTCCACACCTGCACACAGTAGGTGCTTTGTGTGTCTGCTGAATATTAAGAAGAGTGCCCCCTCATCTCCCTCTGTTACCACTGCAAGGACAGATCCATGGAAGGCAGGAGCCTTGGAAACATTCAGGAGGAGAGGGGGTAGGAGGTGTAACAGTAGAAGTGGAGTGGGGGCAGACCCAGCTCCCAGAGTGCCCCAAGCCCTCCTGCAAGACGTCTTCCCAGAGGACCCCCCCCACCAAAGACTGGGGAGGTCAGGTCTCGGGTTGAGCTCTCAACAAGAAGCTCCCCTACCCTCAAGTATTCCTCCAAAGCTCCTCCCACAGAAAAGCCAACGGAAGGCAGGCCCCAGACAGGAGGAAAAGACGCGGAACATGGGGTTCCTGAATACCTCCTCTCCAGTGCCTCCCTGGATAGCCTCAATTCCTTCCTCCTTCCACAGCCTTTCATGGCCTGGGCTGGAATTTATCTTCCGGCAATGTAGTTAAGCCCTGGTGTTTGGAGCCCAAACCTGGATTCAAATCCTGACTCTCTCACCCCTTAGCTGTGTGACTAAGGGCCAGTGACATCACCTGAAGGCCCTCAAAGCCAGCCAGACTGCAGATTCAGAATCCAGACTTCCCGGGGTTACCCGGGTTCTGACTCTGGAAGCAGACCACCAGAGGTCAAGTCCTGGCCCCTATCCTCTCTTCACTTTTCTTTGCCTGGGTACCTTTATCTGCAAAGTGAAGATAATAACAGTACCCACTCGCCTTATTAGAGCATTACTGTGAGAATTAAATGGGGTAACTTATGCAATGTGCTTCGAACAGACACTCTAAGTACCCAAGAAGTATTAGCTATCACTAGAAATAGTCGGCGATAAGGCTGTGAAGGGCTGCGCAGTGTCCGCGGCACCTAGAGTTCACTGAATGGCAGTTACGATTACCTTCGCCCCCACTAGGCTACAGTGTCCCTGGAGGTGAGGGTCCTGGGTCAGATCCATCTCTCATTCCCCGGCAGCCAGCAGCACAGTGCCCGGCACCAGGCAGGAGCTCAAACACAGGCTTGAGGGCGGTCGGGTGAAGAACTGCCCTCCTGGAACAGGAGGGTGTGGGCAGCCGGGAGCCTCCTGCCAGGAGAAGGGAGAACCGAGGTGTCAGGGAAGAGAAAGCAGAGCGGAGGGGGAAAGGCCGAGCCGGGCAGATAAGCAAGGGAAGTGAGTGAGAAAAGGAACAGGAGAGGCTGTGGCGGAGGGAGATAAGGAGGAAGGATGGAGAACGCGATCCGCGAGGAAATGCCCAGGGAGGTGAGGGAGCCCCCCGGAGCGGCGCAAGGCGAGCCCCGTGCTGGTAGGAGGCCGGTGCGCGGGAGAGGGGCGCAGGAGCCGGCGCGGGGCGGGACTCGCGAGAGCCGGCGGGAGGGGCCGTGGGGGCTCCACCTCGCCTCCCCGCCAGGGCCGGGGGGCCGGGCGGCCGGAGATTGGCTGGGGCGCGCGGTGAGGCCGGGGCCGGAGCCCCGAGGTGGGAGGTGCCAGGATCACTCGGTGCGCCCGGGAGCGGGAGCGAAGGCTGCCACCACTCGGGCCACCTCGGCGGTGGCGGCGGCTGCAGGGGAGCGGCGGGGCGGCGGGTGCACTCCGGGGCATCTGGGGACGCCGCGCACCATGCGGGCGGTGGCGAGGGGCGCGCGGGCGGTTGCCCTGGCGCTGCTGCTGGGGGCGCTGCACGGAGCGCCGGCGCGCGCCCAGGAGTACGACTACTATGGCTGGCAGGCGGAGCCGCTGCACGGGCGCTCGTACTCCAAACCACCGCAGTGCCTCGACATCCCTGCCGACCTCCCGCTCTGCCACACCGTGGGCTATAAGCGCATGCGGCTGCCCAACCTGTTGGAGCACGAGAGCCTGGCCGAGGTGAAGCAGCAGGCGAGCAGCTGGCTGCCGCTGCTGGCCAAGCGCTGCCACTCGGACACGCAGGTCTTCCTCTGCTCTCTCTTCGCGCCCGTCTGCCTCGACCGGCCCATCTACCCGTGCCGCTCGCTGTGCGAGGCGGTGCGCGCCGGCTGCGCGCCACTCATGGAGGCCTACGGCTTCCCCTGGCCCGAGATGCTGCACTGCCACAAGTTTCCCCTGGACAACGACCTCTGCATCACTATGCAGTTCGGACACCTGCCTGCCACCGCGCCTCCAGGTAGCGCCGCCGCCACCGCCCCCGCGCGCTCCGACGGCCCCGGGAGCCCGCGAGTCCCTCGGAGGGGCCACCCCCTTACACACACACACACACACACCCCGCCTTCTCTCAGCCCTGCATGCCCCAGGAATTGCACCTCCGCCCCTGCCCCCGCCAGTCTTGCAGCCTTCTCAGACTCCCAGGGTAGTGCCTCCCCGCAACTCTGGCCAGGCTCACTGGTTCTCCCCATTCCGATTCCGTTCCTGAATACAGCCCTGGCATCCCTCCCAATGCTCACCTTCCAAAGACGCTGGAATCCCTGCGTAGCCCCAATGCTGACCCCTATCCAGAGGCGTCCCCATAAATGTCTTATGGCCTCTCTCAGCCTAAGAATGCCTAGAGTCGCTAAACAATGCCCAGGCCCGTCCACCTCCAACACAGCTCTGGACCCCAAGGCACCAAAACAAGACTCACCAACCCCTCCTCATGTTGAGGGCTGAGGGAAAGGATATGGGGGAAAACTGTGGGGTAAGCGCATTTCCCTGCTATACCCACCCCCACACACACCATTTTCCATGCCTGGGAACCCTAAATTCTCCCACTCTCTTCCCTAATCCCCCAGGCTAGGAGACCTTGGGGTAAAGCTCAGTGCAGAAGAAAAGAGCAGATTGCCAGACTCTGCCACTAACAAGGAGCCCTCAAGAGTTGCCTAAACTTTGAGCCTCAGTTTTTCCATAAGTAATATAGGAAGTGAGCTCAGGTTCCAAAAATTGTGAGCTCCTAAGTGCCACCTCCCACCCACCCCAAGTCCCTAATTACCCCTAATTCCTCCCTGGTCTCAGCCTCCCTTCACTGTGCACCTCCCACCCCCAAACTCCTTGCAAGCAGAGTAAGGCTGGGTTGGGCACCAGACAGGAGAACCAGCAGTGGCACTGAGCAGACGGCAGAAGACTGGGCAGTTGACTCGAGAGCCTAAGGAGCCCTTGATGCTGGGACTCCCCCAAGGGGCAGTACTGCTTTCCCATCCTCTTATTTGATGCAACAAAAGGCAACTGGACTCCACCACACCCTATCCCCCTTCCTCCGCCGCCAGGGCTAACTTCATCCACGTAGCCCTTGGTCCTACACCCCCATGTCCCTCCTGAGAGTCACAGTTGGGCAGGGGTCCTATCACGGGGGAGTGTTGAGAGACGGGAAATCCCCTATTCTTGGGTTGGAAATGGGACCAGGAAGCAGGGGAGAGCGAGCCAGCTCAAGCAGGGATAGCACAGTCCCTACAGGGATCCCAGTGTGGTTCCTTTTCTGGTTTCCTTGGAAGCCATGCATTAACAGCCTGGAAGACAGGGAAGTCCTGGGCTCAGACTCAGAATCCTACCAGGCCCTGCCCTCTCTGAAGCCTGCCTTCCCCTGTGATGGGGCATGCAGTTGGAGACAGAGACATAGGACAGAGGGCAGGTGCCATGTGTGCCTGAGAATCAGAAGCAGCCTGAAGGGTTTGTACGGCCCACAATAAAACTGAAACTATTTCATATAAAAATTAAGAGCTTGGGCTTCCTTTGAGACCCCAGAAGTCCTGGCAATGCTAAGGTGCCCACCTTAGAGGGTGATGCTCCTCAGTTTACCACAGTCCCTGTCCTGCCAGTGTCATTTGTTTCCCCTCCTGCCCAGACTCTGTGTCCCTAGGAAGACCCTGTAGACACCCCCCATCCTGAGTTATAAGCTCAGTTTGCAATAGTATTGCAGACTTGGGTACCCACTCTGGACCTCAGTTTTCTTTTCTTTAATAGGAATACTTTAGAGGCTGAGGATTAAATGAAACAAAGTTTAGAAGACAATGCACATCGTGGTGGCAGGTGCTAGGGTCACGGAGCAACTGTGCCCACGGGGGCAGTTTTGTCCCCCAGCAACCTTGTCTCTTTTGAACCTCACAACTACCCAGTGAGCACCCTTACCATTGTCCCATTTCCTGATGAGAGTGGAGGCTTGGCAGGGGGCGGTGGCTCCTCAGGTGGCGAATGGCTTTTGGGCTCCGATCCCCTCATCAGCTTCCCTCGACACCACCCCTGCTTCTCTCTTCAGTGACCAAGATCTGTGCCCAGTGTGAGATGGAGCACAGTGCCGATGGCCTCATGGAGCAGATGTGTTCCAGCGATTTTGGTGAGTGTGGAGCCCATGTGCCCACTGCCCTGATTCTTTTCCTCCTTGACACACGCACCCACACACGAACACCCATGTCCATAACCATCATAGTGAATACTAACAGTTTTTGCATCCTGGGTCCCTTTTAGAATCTGATCAAAACCATGAACCGTCTGGCCGAAGAAATGCACCTCATTTTGTAGGTCATCCCAGAGGCTTCAGAAGCCCCTCAAGGCCATGGCCCATGGGCCCCAAAACCCCCCCTGGCCAAGGCTCCTGCAGCCCTCCCTTGGCACCTGCCCACAGAGGGCCCTCCAGGGCTGGATTCTCTTTAGGAAAAGCAAGCTAAGCCTGGAGATGGCTGGGGGCAGCAGGGAAAGAGCTGGGCCCCAGGATAGAAGTGAAGCACCCTCGCCCCTGGGCGCCTCTGCGTGGTACCCGATGCACCTCTGGCCAGGGGAACCGTGGTCACTTGTCCCAAGCCTTCATCCTGGAGCCTCTCCGTTCCTGGGACAGTGAGCCAAGTCTAGTCAGGACCACACGACCCAGCATGTGGCCTTTGCCAAGTTGGCTGCTGTTTTGTGTCTTAGCCTCTCTGTCTGTAAAAAAGAGATAGCAATGAAATCCTTACAGTCTTCTAGGTCATTAGTCCGTTTGGAAAGAGAATACTCCTATTGCAAGGGGTGAGTGTGTGTGTGTGTGTGTGTGTGTGTGTGTGTGTCCAAGAGAGAACAAGAGAGTGGTTAAGGAAAGAAAAAGACTGAAAGAGATTTTACAACAGTTTCCTTCCCCGGGTAAACAGAGTCATTCTTGGGCATCTCCCTGGCTGCTTACAGAGATGGGGGTCCAGGGGCGTGAAGAAGTGGGAGATGAGCCTAAGTGACCTGCCCAAGTTCCAGACTCCCAACCCCTGTGTTAGGCTCTCTACAGCCACCGTGTGTACCCTGGGTGGTCACCCCGACCACCCTCTTGCCTTCAAGCATCTCCCCGTCCCCCACCCCCACCCTGCAGACACACCACAGACATACTGTCCAATATCAGACACACAGCCCCAGACACCACACTCCCACCCGTACCATACAGTCTCACAAAGGTCACAGTGGTGTGTTCACACCAGCAAGAGCTGGTCATGTGCACGCTGCTCAATCCAGCACCCCATGATGTGGTGGGCCCCCGTGACAGGGCACGGACCTCATGGAAACCAGCCGGTGCTACAGAGCAGGACCCCTCCCCAGGGCCAGCTGTCAAACATTTACCAGCCCACCCACCACGGCTACACACACACACACACACACACACACAGAGCCAGAAATCCCATCTGGAAGTCAGCCCAGGGATCATGAAGTCTACCTCCCCGAGGCCCAGGTGTGGAACTTCGGGCACAGGCACCCACTGGGGGCCTGAGAGCAGCCTGAGCGAACCCATCCGTCCTCACCCTGCCCCTCCCTCTGCCCTCTCTGCACACACACAGTGGTTAAAATGCGCATCAAGGAGATCAAGATAGAGAATGGGGACCGGAAGCTGATTGGAGCCCAGAAAAAGAAGAAGCTGCTCAAGCCAGGCCCCCTGAAGCGGAAGGACACCAAGCGGCTGGTGCTGCACATGAAGAATGGCGCCAGCTGCCCCTGCCCGCAGCTGGACAGCCTGGCCGGCGGCTTCCTGGTCATGGGCCGCAAGGTGGACGGGCAGCTGCTGCTCATGGCCGTCTACCGCTGGGACAAGAAGAATAAGGAGATGAAGTTTGCAGTCAAATTCATGTTCTCCTACCCCTGCTCCCTCTACTACCCCTTCTTCTACGGGGCCGCCGAACCCCACTGAAGGCCGCTGCTCCCTGCCCCACCCAGCCGGCTGTGCCTTGCCCTCTCCCACCCCGGGGGGCACACTCCCTGCCTGCCCACTTGGCCTCACCCCTATTCCCAGGCTGACCCAGCCCCTGCCTGAGTGGTTTCATGCAGTTCTTACCAGCACAGGCCCTAAGGAATGGGCATGGAGCCTGAGCCGTCGGTGACTGAGGGGTTCCGGGGCCCCTGGGGCCTTCTTCTCTTCGGAGCAGGGCTTTCTCATTTGGGAAGGAACCCCAGCGTTTCAGAAAGAGTGGAAGAGTGGAAGAGCGCGAGGGAAGCTCTGAGGGGCTCTGAGCAGCCCAAGGAGACAGTTTACTGAGCAGACCCTGGTGTCAGCTCCCCTCTGCTGGTGGTGAGGCCTTGCCTTGAAGAGGAAAGTCTCAGTACTAGGCTGAGCTATCTGTGGGACAGCTCCCGGCCCCCACTGCCCACTCGTGTCATCACAGTCCCCCAAAAGAGAGGCATTAGGGTCACAGTGCCCTCCAGCCACAGCTCCCCACCTTCCCCATCCCCTCCCTGCTAGACTGGAGACAGGCCCAGCCCGGACTCCCTCCCAGAGGCCGCTTTTTAGGGTTCATCCCTCAGCCTCTGCATGTCCCCATTACCCTGATGATGATTAAATTATCGCCACCGCTTCAAGGCCACACGCACTAGATCTGATGCAGGCAAGGCTCAGTTTCTAATTTTTTTAAGTTTTTAATTAAATTAAAAAAAAAAAAAAGTTGGTTTTGACTAGGTTATTTCTTTGTCAGCTGGCCCCAAGGTGGAGAGAGGAAGGTTCAGAAGGGACTTTTAGAAAGAGATTCCTTGTCATAGCCCATGGCCCATCCACACAGACATACTTGCCAAAGAACAATGCCCCTATTCTCGTAAGGTCCCCTGAGAGCACACAGTGATCCCCCTTCTCATCCCCATCACTGTGACAAATGGAGAGGACCGTCCTCTTGTTCCTGAAGAGGAAGAGGGACACCAAGATCCCCAGCCTTCTCCCATGGTCAAAGGGCTCCCACAGCCCCACAACATGACCTTGCCTCCTCCTCAGATCCCAAGAAGGCTGCACCACAGGGAACTACTCTGAAGAGCCAAGGGCCTAGAGGTGTCACCTCCTACCCCTTCGGCACTCAGACTGCCCCTGGGCACCAGTCCTGACTTGCGGGGATAACGGTGTAGACCTGTGCCACAGGAAGCAGAAGGGCAGGAGCCCCTGGGAGCCAGGGAGAAAACACATAAAAGCTCGGGCCCCACCCCACACCTACTGTATCTGAATCCGCATTTTGACACATAAATCTTCAAATCATCTAGAGAGGTCTTGCCAAATAGAGGACCCCACTCTGCAACAACCAACTTGGAATCTCTTGAGGGTGCTCAGAAATCTGAATCTCTAGGTGCTCCCCGGGGTGGTATGCAGCCTGGGTTGAAGACCCCAATCTAGATGAGCCAATAGCTGAGGCAGCGGGGGGTGGGGGTTGCTGGGGTGACCTCAGGCTGGGTCTCAGTCCTACATGCAGGAAGCAGTGCCTGTGACGACTGAGGGCTTCTTCAGCGAACTCGGAGCAGATGGTGCTGCGCCTGGAGCTGAATGGGGCAGGGAGGGCAGAAGGCCTAAAATGGAGGCAACAGGCTCCTGCCATTCAAACGTCCAGCCTTTGGAAAGAGACCCTCAGCAGATGCTGAGGGACATGGCAGATGTATCCAGGGCAGGGAGCTGGTGATGCCCCCAGAGCAGCTTTCCTCACCAGTGAGGGTCCAGCTGCCCAGCCCAGGCAGGGCTTCCTGCTTCTCTAACACAGCACAGCTGCATTCTCTTACGAGGACTTGGCTTCCAGGGCTCTCGGAGAAGCACTATGCCACAGAGAAACGAGGTAGGCCAAAGGGCCCCCATTCTGCTGTGGGGCCAGGGTGAGCTAACAGGTGGTCTGACAGCCTGCCCATAAATCTCCTCCCTGGGCAGTCAGGTGGCCTCGCCACAGGTCAGGAGCAGCAGAGGCCTGCTTGTTTCTCCTCAACTCTGAGGAAGCCACCGCCACCCACCCTCATCCCAAGCCTGCCCAGCCCACAGCTCCCTGAATCTGCCCCTTGTCTCCCAGCCTCCTACCCCGACCAAATATTTATGGACACTTCTTTGGTCAACCAGGACCAGGAATTATTTTTCCACTGAACAGACAGGACTCCAGCTACTTCTGGCGGGAGCACAATACTGACCTCTGTCAGGTGCTGGCAGCTAGCGAGATGGAGCAGGCAGGGGAGGGGCTCCCCTCGCCCATCCCAGGAAGCCCCAGTAAGACAGTCCTCGGCCACCCCTGACACAGGGGTCTGGCTCTGCTCTTACATCAGCTCTGTCCCCAACATCTGCTGTCAGACCCCCCAGCAATCTCTTCCTGGGACCAAGAAGAATCCTCCCCAAAAGGAGGGGAAGCCCCACAAGGCCTGAGCCCACCCTTCATTTCCTTCAGCCACAACACACTCCCTCCTGGCTGGTCTGGAAACAGACAGCTGCTGCTGCCCAGCGAGCATCTGGGCTGTGTGTCAGTGAATGACTACATCTGACAGAAACCCCAAGAAACAGTGGGGCTTCTCCACACCAGAGGGCTAGAAACAGACAGGTGTGAGGTCCGTGTCCCAGGCTCATTCTGTCTTCCCGCTCTGCCAGGAGACAGCTTCTGTTCTCTTGGTTACAAACAGTGCCTCCTCCTCCCCACTTCTAACCACATGCCAGGCAGCAAGGCAGAGAAGGAGAGCAAAAACAGCATGTCAGCTGCCTCTGGCCCTTTTGATCAGGAAAACAGTAATTTCCCAACAAGTCCCACCTGGTAGATTTCCACTTTTAGCTCCCCGGCCAGAACTAAGTCACATGGCCACCCCCAGGTGCGAGGAAGCAGAGGAAGTCAGGTGTTTCAGTTGGGTACAAAATCAGAGTTCTGATAAAGAACCGGAAGGATTTGGGGCAGGCTGCTAAATACTCAGGATCTGGGGTGCCTACACGGCTCAGTCAGTTAAGCATCCGACTTTTCATTTCGGCTCAGGTCATGATCTCATGGTCATGAGACTGAGTCCCGCATAGGGCTCCACACTCAGCTGGGATTCTGCTTCTGTCTGTCTCTGCCCCTCTCCCCACTCTAAAAAATAAATAAATCTTAAATTAAAAAAAAAAAAAAGAAGAAGAAGAAGTACCCTGGATCAGGTTGAAGAGAGGTAGTAGAGCCCAGTTTTGGGTTCCAATCCTGTGACTTGGTGACCATGTGACATTGGGAACACTGCCCAACTACTAAATGACGGAATAATGTCTATTTCGCAGGCTGGCTGAGTGTTACGTGGGAATAACATATGACAAGTTCCTCAAACCAGTGCCCAGCATTTAGAAGATATTCATTAAATGGTAATTGGTATTTGTATTAACCAAAGGCCTTGACCTGGCTAGCATGGTGCCCATACATAACAGTACATTCCTAACTGATTTATTAACTAAGAAACCTACTGGCAGGAAGGCAGGGAAGAGGTAGGAACATCTCATCTAAAACCCAGAGTTGTTACTTTCAGGACAGAGCCTACACTTGGCGTTTTACTTCAGAAAATACACCCCTCGGGGCCCCTGGGTGGCTCAGTGTGTTAAGCCTCTGCCTTAGGCTCAGGTCATGATCTCAGGGTCCTGGGATCGAGCCCCACATTGGGGTCTCTGCTCAGCAGAGAGCCTGCTTCCCCCTCTCTCTCTGCCTCTCTGCATACTTGTGATCTCTATCAAATAAATAAATAAAAATCTTTAAAAAAAAAAAAAAAAAGGAAAAGAAAATACACCCCTCCCCAAGGAGTATGTAAGCCAACAGCAGGGAGAAGACATAATAAATTCCAAGCCCATGCTGGGTGACAGGCACTATTCCAAGCACTCTGGGATTCTTATTTTTTTCTTTTTAAAGATTTTGTTTATTTATTTTACCGAGGCGGGGGTGGGGGGAGATAGGGAAGATAGAGCAAGCAAGCGCACCCCTATGAGAGGGGAGGGGCAGAGGGAGAGAAAGAGAGAATCCTCAAGCAGATTGTGTGCTGAGCACACAGCCGGACACGGGGCTCAGTCTCATGGCCCTGAGATCACATTGACCTTATCTGAAATCAAGAGCTGGACGCTCAACCAATGAGCAACCCACGTGCCCCTCACTCTGGTATTCTAATTTAAGCCTGCCAACAGCCCTCAGAGGTAAGCATTACTATCCCCGTTTTAAGGAGGATGAGGCTGAGGACCAGAGAGGTTCGTGAGCTTACTGAAGGACACGCTTCAGAGTACACAGTAGTGATCCATGTAGTGGTACTAGGACTTGACCCCAGGTTCTCAACCACTATACTACTGCTTGCAGGGGGCAAAGCCCCGAGGTGTGGGGGTAGGACAGATAGCAAAGCCTCAGCCACCCTGCCTCACAGGAAGATTTCTGGCAGTCCTGCTCAGGTCCCACTCCAAGGGCCCTGACAGCAACAGAGGAGCCAGCCTGTGACTGCGGCTTTGCTCCTGACCCAAAGCAGCCCACCCCTGACCCCACCACCCCTCCTCCCTATCAGCATCCAGGCTCTTGAGGCCCACAAAGGAAGCTCACAACCCACAACTGTTTAGTCGGCTGTAATCCTGGCTAAAGTTCACTCTTTGGGAAATCCAACGTGGGGGGTGGTTGCTGCTGGAATGTATGTGGCTGGGACCCAGCATCCCAGCCCAGACAGCAAGCTCTGCTGGGGCCCTGAAGAGAGCAAGCAGCCAGGGGAATCCGGAATCCCCAACCCCCAGCTGTGCCAGAGAATGGAATGTGCTGCTCTGGGGTGTTGAAATGGACCCAACCAAGGGGGGTGGTGCTGGGGCTGGGTGCGGGGGGCGGGTGGGGGGAGCTCCTGCCACAAGGCTGCCTCTGTTCCTCCGGACGCTGAGCCCACTTTGCTAGGGCTCGGGATGGGCAGGCCGCTCCTGTTAGCTTAGTGGCTCAGAAGATCCTGGAGCTGGTGGGGGCAAGGCAGAACAGAGGGGAGTGAGCCAGGATTGTATGTTCACCCAAAGTTTCTCTGATAATGCCTCTTCAAGCACCTGTGGAACAATTCACACCCCAGTTCCATGGCTTACTAGCTACATGACCTTGGGCAGGTTACTTAACCTCTCCGGCCTTTGTTTTACTCATCAGAGAAATGGACTTAATAACAGAACCTAGCTTTTGGGAATGTCTTGAGGTTTAAAAAGGAATGACAAACTCAGCATGCTGCTGGCACAGTACTCAATAAATGTAGGTGTTGGGATGCCTGGGTTCCTCAGTCAGTTAAGCATCTGCCTTCAGCTCAAGTCATGATCCCAGGGTCCTGGGATCAAGTCCTGCATTGGGCTCCTTGCTGAGCGTGGGTCCTGCTTCTCCCTCTGCCTGCAGCTCTCCCTGCTCCTGTTCTTCGTCTCTCGCTCTCTGGCAAATAAAATCTTTTCCAGAAATTAATAAAGAACATCCAAGATACATAAAAGAAAAGTAAAGTAGGTGTTATCATGATTTCAGAGCCTGCCACCAGCTATAAGACAGATGCTGGAGCCAGGGCCTCTCAAAAGTGGTGCCTGGAAGGTTCCACGAAGACAAGGGCATGAAAATGGAGCTTCGTTTGGCTTTAGCTCTGAGGGCCAGGAGATCAACGACTATAAATCCTGAAGACCCCAAAAACCAATTCAAAGTCTGCCAGGGCTCACCACAGATTGCCCCCCCATCCCTACCAAACCACAAAAAGATCAATAGACCCATCAACTTAAGCCAGGCTGTGGGTGCTGGCTGTATCCCAAGTCTGTCCCAATGGGTACCAGAGCTGGAGCACAACCCAGCTGCTATTCCTCCCACTGGGTGCCAAAGAACAAAGTGGAGGCATCTTTTAAATCAGGCATCCAATTCTATTTTGAACAGTCTGCCCTCCTAGCCACCACACGTCCGGTCCTCTCCACACTGTGGACCCCTGCCAGCTGCAAGACACAATCCAACCTCCACAGCTTCATTTTCCCGGTGGCACCTGCACCTGCAAGATGTCGCTCCCCAGCCTGCTCTCACTGAGGCCCTCACACACACTGTAAAGGGACAAAGAGGTGGCCCTCTGGCTTCCCTTCGGTGTGAAGACCCATCCAAGACCCCACGATAAAACCCGTGCTTCCCGAGCCCTGGTAGCCCGTGTCCCAAAGGCTACTCGTGCCACAGACTACTTCACCAACATTACGCATCATTTTTGGTTTTCCCCAAAATAAAATAGTATTGTCTCTGCTTTTTCAAACTACACTCTGGTCTCAGATTCTCTCCTGAATAATAATCTTAGTCTCTGGTTTAAAAACACATAAACCAAAAATTGTTCTAGGCCATCTGGAACAGTCAGATTGCCAGAATGGCAGGAACAGGCTGGCCTTTGAAAATCACTTCCTGTGCCCCAGGCCCCGTGCTCCATGCCTGGAGTGGATAGTCTCAGGAACTCCTCACAGCAGCCCTGTAAGGTACAGATCAGTATCATGCACTTTACAGAGGAAAGTAGCACAGAAAGGCCTGGGGGCAGTGCCCCTGTGGCAATCACTCCAGAGTGGCTGCCACCGCTGGCAGAGGAAGGCCAAGTGCGGGACTGGCCACAGCAGTGCCTACTTCTGACGGCCAACAGACCGGCCCTGGCTAACACAGGCTGCTCCTGCTCTGAATAAGGCCCTCCCTCTGACACCGTGGGGAAGATGCCTCTTCAAATGGATGTGCTGTCCTTCCCGAAGTGAGGGGCTGGCCTGGACGACCTCTGAGCAGCCTTCCAGCTGAGCCACCCAGGACACGTGCCATGCACAAAAGCGCCGGCACAGCCCTGGCTGCCTCTCCCTTGGGCCTGCACCATCACTGCTGTCCTTTGGTTCCAAGGCCCCACTTTGCCTTCCTCCAATGTCTTTACTGTTCCTCTGGACCCAGGCTGCTGAGGCCACTTTGATACTTTTTCAAGAGAACACTGTCTTCTCTAAAAACTGCCAGGAAAAAAGGTCCTGCCTGCTTCCCTGTCTCTCGAGGCCCCTTGGAGCTGCTGGGGCTCCCCCATACTAGGGGAAGTCCCTGAGCTAGGCAGAATCCCATCTGAACCAGGCCACCGCCTCTGTGAGCTGCCCGGGCATGGGGCCATGAGAACACGGCTGTGACCTAACCTCAGCTCTGATGCGAGGTCTCTCCTGCCCTCTTCGCTGCCCCAGCCCTCCGTCTGGAAGACATGGCTCATAGCCAGCTCTAGTCTGCGAAGTACCATGCCAAACCTTTCACTGCCCCTACTCAGTTTCCCTTGGCCTCAGTGTCCTCATCTATAAAATGGGGGTGAACAGTGCCTACCTCATAGGACCATCATTAGGCATAAATAAAATGATGTGTATAAAGCACTGTGCCTGGCACCCAGTACACATCCCACAAACTCTGCTTTCAGAGAACCGCTTATCTGTCCTGTCTCACAGCCAATCCTCTTCTGGCTGGTTCTCAGCCTCTAGCGCGCCGATCCTTTTTTGCTTTCTAAGAAGGATTAGCTAAAATCCTTCCGTTCTAAAGACTGCACCGCTTAGTGTTTGGCTAGTCCTGGTCCTAACCCCCAACTGCTCACAATCTGGTCACAAGACAGAGACTCAAGTCAATCTGACAAACACGTGCTGAGCCCCGCCTGCATGAGGCACAGTGTTCCTCCCCCCACCTCCCCTGCAGACCCCCGGACGGCAGCCTCCACACCCCCTCCAGCCGTGTCCCACAGGTACAGTGCAGGCCTGCAAAATCAGCCCAGGGCAAGTCTGGCTCTCTAGGCTCACAGAGAGTGTTATCGCAAGGACCAGGACAAAAACGTCAGAAGCTTGAGGGCCTTTTTATTGACAATTCTCCATATACACAGAGATCCTTTTCGTTCCTCTCCAGTGTAAATAAAGCACAGAGTATTCAACTCTCATCTGTTAACAAAGGAGCCCAAGGAAGGGGGTACACCAAGGCCTGCCTGGTTCCCCAGGGACTTGTACCTCCCTGGTCTGTCACAGGACCCTAGCTGCCCAGGCCTAAGTAGCCCCAGAAAGCTAGCCTGGGGCGGTCTTGTCTCCCCAGCCTGCCTCCTCAGACACCTGCTCAGCCTCCTATGGGTCCTGGGTCCCCAGCAGCCCATGACTCCAGGGAGGCATCCTGGGACAGAAGCACCCCCTCCTCTCCATCCCATTCCTTGGGGCACATGTTCCCAGGAACCATGCAATAAATAAATAAATACTTCAAAAAGGCAGAGCAACTCCAGGGGACAGAAAGGATGCCCGAGCCCGCTCAAGGCTTAGGGAGAGACGCTGGTGCCCTAACAGTCCAAAAGTGAACATAAAATTATTGAAGAGAGGATGGGGACCTCAAGTGGCCTTCATCCTTAAGTGAGACTGTCCTGCTGAGGAACAGCATCAGAATCGAGGACCCAGCCCGGAGGGATCCTACACTTCCCAGGCCCCTAAGGGTCAAGGGCTTCAGGACCTCTGCTCTCCCTGCCTGTCTCACACTCCATGGGACAAGGGGCCAGGGAGGCAAAACATAGCTCTGGACCAGAGGAGGGGTGCCTGAGGCTTTGAGCAGGAGAAGTAAGAGTGATCTGAACACCTGGCATCTACCCAGTGGAGTGTCACCAGGGTAATATGTGGGCTGAGACTCTGCAAGTCAAGGTTTCGGCAAGGTGAGTCTGATGTCCTTTGAGCTGCTGGGGCTCCCTATGTTTTGCTCCACTTAATACTAAAGGATTGTGACAGGCCCTCCTAGACACGGCCTCCTCTGGGAGAACATGGAAACTTCAACCCAGTTTCTAGGACTTTTGGTCTTATTAGCTCTGGCCACACACCCTCTGGTGGAGAAACAATGAGATGCTGATGCCTGAAGGGACATTCAAACAGCAGAATTGGGCCGCGCCATGCCCACGCCCTTCTGCAGGCTCTCAGAGGCCAAGGGGCTGGCCCAGGAACAGCAGAAGAATCTCTTCTCCCCATCTCTGATCTGTGGTCTCCTAGAATTGTGAGGTGTGGAGAGACGCCCTGATGCTCAGAGACCCCTAGAGAGACCAGGCCTAGCTCACTACTGCCCTCTAGTTTATATTCTCCGCCCAGCTCTGAGTCCACTAATTCAGCACAAGACAGAAGAGGGCAAACACACCAGGCCCTCCAGGGGCTCCTCTAGCCTCTGGGATTTGAGAACTGCCATTTACTAGCCATCCGCAAGAGGGGGGAGCAGCTCCAGAACCCAGCTGGAGACAGCGAGGAGAGGAAAGGGAAGCCTACCTAGCGTTCAGGCCACATTTGCCCAGCACACACCACATGGGGCTAGGGATAGGAGAGTGAGGTCTGCTGCTGGTCCCAGGGACCGACGCCCACTTTAGACCCCAGCCCCTCTTCTCACTTGCTCAAGGTCTGGTTACACGAGGCACACACAAACACAGTCTCTCTCTGGGCTTCGGGGGCTGAAAAGGAGGAAGAACTTGGTGAGACGCTTCCTCATGTCCTTTGGTTCATGACCCCCAATACTAATACCATTTCCCAACCCCTAATGCCCCACACAAGCCACCCACCACCCAGCCCACATCCTCGCTAACCCAGCTCCCTAGCCTGCCCTCAGACCACTTTCCATGGGGACTGGGGACTTCAGGAGTGACCACAGCAACAGCAGGCCTCTCCCCCAGGTGCCCTGCATTAGAAATGATTTTGGCACCAACAAAACACCACTAAAAAGTTCTTTAAATAAAATACCAGAAGAAAATTTTCCAACATGTTTTAACGGTGGTTATCCCTAGGTAGTAAGATTACGGATTACTTTTTCCTTCCTTCCTTCTTCTGTGTGATAATCTCCAAATCGTCTAGAATGAGCATATGCTACTTGCATGACCAGAGAGAAAACCAGAGAAGCCTCAATTTCAGATTACGGCTCGTTAGAGGCGGTGCACAGAGCGTGCTCCCACTACCTGTAGAACCTGCGTGTGTCCGCGTTCACGCTCGTGCACATGAACCCCTTCCTCTATCTGTATCTTTTGCTTACAGTGAGTATGTACAGCTTCTTCATTTTGTTAAAAGTGTTACTGAGTTAATGAGAAAAAGAACAAAAGTCAGCACAGTGGTGTCCTCTGGGGAAGGCAGGGAGGTGCTGGGGAGCCTGGGTGGGGGGCGGCTACTGCTCTGTTTTTTAACTTCAGCGAAGCAGCCACAGATATTCAGTATTAGGTCTCATAATTCGGATACATTAAATATATTCTTTTGCACGCATAAAATACTTCGGTGTTTTGTTTGTTAAAGGACAGTGGAGATGTTTCTCCAGGTCAGAGAGGATCCCGAGTCCCCCTGCCTTCCCACTGGCCCCTTGCTCCCTTTCTACACTGCAGCAGCCCTTGGAGGATGCAGGAACCAGCCAAGCCCTCCCAATGCCCTGACCCCTGGCCACCTGCACCACTCACCTGTGGCCCCCATGGAGGACTTGGGCACCTTGAAGGAGCAGCACCGAGAGCAGAAGCTGTTTCCACAGTTACTGCAGCTCCGCTGCAAAGAGCCATGGTCAGTACCAGATGTGTCACCCACACCCAGAGTCCCCCTCCCTCCCATCAACTGATCTCACCCAAGGAACCTGAGACTACCATAGGAACGGGGAGGTGCCCAAGTGGGGCAGGACAGAGCAAACATGACATCCAGTGGGAAGACTGGTGAAGGTGTGGGCACAGGGACAGCAGGCCCCCGCTCACCTGAGCAAACCTCAGACCCCAGGCCCAATGTGGCCCAATGACTCCCCACTACTCCCCTGCATCTCATCCCAAGTCCCCACACACACACCCTCAGGGAGACTCACCCTCTTCTTCAGCACTGAGAAGGTGGCCGAGCAGCCCGTGCAGCTCCCTGACAAACAGAGGCAGCCGTTCAGCCTTGACCCGGCCCAGGGCTCCCGACTCTCACCTGCTCCTGGCTCTTCTAAATGGGACCACTCAGGAGGGCAGCCCAGCCCAGACACCACCGCTGGCAGCAGGGAGAAGGGAGCAAAGTCCAGGGCACCTGGGAGCTCAGTCTGTTAAGCATCTGCCTTCAGCTCAGGTCATGATCCCACAGTCCTGGGATGGAGCCCCACATCTGTCTCCTGGCTCAGTGGGGGGCCTGCTTCTCTCTCTACCCCTCCCTCCCACTTGTGATCTCTCTCATGCTCTCTCGCTCTCTCTCTAAAATAAATAAATAAAATCTTCGATTTAAAAAAAAAAAAAGGGAGCAAAGTCCAGATCCGGAGACAGAAGGGGACTCAAACTAAGAAGGAAATTCCCAGGGTGCCTGGGTGGCTCAGTTGGTTAAGTGTCTGCCTTCAGCTTAGGTCCTGATCTCAGGGTGCTGGGATCGAGTCCCACATCGGGCTCTCCACTCAGTGGCAAGTCTGCTTCTCCCTCTCACTCTGTGATCTCTCTCGCTTTCACTCTCTCTCAAATAAATAAATAAAATCTTTAAAAAAAAAAAAAAAGGAAAAGAAAACGAAAACAGAGGGAAAATTCCCATGGTCCCTGAGAATCCACGTCTCCAGACTATACACAGCTGCCGGTTCATGTGCCCTCCCAGGACTTAGAGGCCCCACCTGCAGGTCCCACCAAAATCGAAAAGCATCCTGCAGAATCTGAAATCACACCAAGCTGGGGAGCACCTGACGGGTATCCTTCAGATCCAATGAGCTCAGATGAAACCTGCCTGACATGACCCTTTCCTGAGTGTCTCCTTAACAAATAGTCTGCCCACAGGTAATGCAGAAATGCCTAGCATCCCAGACTCCTGCTTCCTGTCATCTGAAGATTCCAGGAAAGGAGCTCAGAACGAGGCACCTTCCAAGACGACGTGCAGGGCAGGGCCACAGACACTGTGAGTGGTGGGCAGGACGGAGCAGGGCAGGGCCGCTAGAGACTCCACCCAAACCACCACCCACAAGATGCTCAAGTTTCCGGACCATGCCATGCCGGAAGAGTCAACAACAGCTTAGCGAGTGCATGGTAGGAGGCGAGGGGTGCAAGAAGAGATGAAGGACAGGGAGAGAGGGAACCAACCGACAGTTCTTTCAGAGGCCGCTGTGCTCACCACCCACCCGTGCTCCCAGGAGAATTACAGACGGAAAAGGTGGCCTGCAGCAAAGACACAGTCTACAGAAGGAGGCACGTGCCAGTGAATGAAGGGAACCAAAAGGCAGAGGCAAACTGAGGCCTGAGGAGAGGAAAGGCTGCACTGTGCCTGATGGCTTCACCAAGCTCCAGGAACAAAAAGCAAACCCTGAAGAGACCAAGGAAGGTTCCAAGGGCTATCCCCAGGAACCCAGGCAACCCAGGCTATGGTCTGAGGCAAAAATCTCCATGCAAGCAGGGGGCACTGAGGCAGGGGAGAAAGCCTGGGGGCAAACGGTGGGCATGAAGATGCTCCTGAAAGGGGCTACAGAGCCCAGCCCCGGGACTGTGGGCCCAGAAAGAAGCTGAATTGGGTCCTGAAAACACTTGGGAGTGGATAGTAAGTCTACTGGAGTACGTGTCTAAAACCTGAGGCCCAAAGGCCTCCTGCGACCTGGCCAGAGCAATTAGGAGCTTCAGGAAGCACCGCTGGGCCTCTTGAGCTACCTGTGTGGCCAGGTATAGAGCCCCAGGCCTCACCTTCAAAAGCAAAGGCCCAGAGGTATATTGACAGCTACATGTGGTCCCTTCCTGTCCCACCAGAACCCCCTGCAGCCCTTGCTACAGGACACTCCCTGTGTTTAAGGAAAGATGGGTCCACCCAAGCTAGAGCAAGGAGAAGCCTGAGGCCAAGGCATGTAAGGTGAATGCCATTGCTGCCAGTTAGCTCCTGGCCTCTGGACAGCATAGCAGGGGCTGCTGCCCTGATGCCAAACCAGCAATCAGGCTACTCTAAGACTTTGTCCCCCACACAAAGAATGTGGGCAAAGCAACCCACCTTGGGGTACCCGGGCAGCTCAAGCAGTTAAGTGTCTGACTCTTGGTTTAGGCTCAGATGGTGATTTCATGGGTCGTGAGATCAAGCCTCTCCTCTTTCAAATTAAAAAAAAAAAAAAAAAAAAAAATCAGGGTACCTGCGTGGCTCAGTTGTTAAGCATCTGCCTTCATCATGATCCCAGTGTCCTGGGATTGAGCCCCACAGGACTCCCTGCTCAACGGGAAGCCTGCTTTCCCTCTCCCACCCGCCCCGTTTGTGTTCCTGCTCTCACCGTGTCTCTCTGTCAAATAAATAAATAAAATATTTTTAAAAATAAATAAATCTTTTCTATTTTAGGTCTTATTTATATATTTGAGAGCGAGAACATGAGTGGGGATGGGGTAGGCAGAGGGAGAGGGAGAAGCAGACTCCCTACCAAGCAGGGACCCCAACGCAGGGCTCGATCCCAGGACCCTGAGATTATGACCAGCACTTAATCAACTGAGACACTTAATCAACTGAGCCACCCAGGTGCCCCAGTAAATAAATCTTAAAAAAAAAAGAAGCAATCCATCTCTGCTTCTCCTTAGCAAAGGGGACAAAGGCACAGGGCAGAGGATTGGAGCCACTCAAAGACTGACACTCAGACCCAAGCATCCCAGGGCAGCCATGTGGTCTGGTGAAACCAACATGTACTCACTGCACAAGCCTGAGCCAAGGAGGGCTTAGGAGGCTGACACCAGCTCAAAACAGGTATGTGGAGGAGAGCAGCCCTGTTCCCTTCCAACATCTACCGACTCTCCCTGCCCCCACCCTCAGCAAAGGGCCTGACTCACCATGTAATGATGCCACGGGAGCAGGAAGGAGCCTAAGATTGCGTGGCCCCTGCCAGGGTAATGGTCAAAGAGCCTCTGGGACAGAGCAGGGCCACGAAGAAGCCCCTGAGCAGCCTGTCCTCATCTGTCCCTGTCCCCGCCCTCCACGGGCAGCCAGAATGGAGTTGCCCTGAATGTGGCTCACCTTCCCCTAGCCTGTGGGAGCCAGACCCAGGAGCAGAGCTGCTGCACCTGCCCTCACAGCAAGGAGTCTGAGAACATCTCAAGGAGAGGACAGCGAGCAGTCTTAAAGAATGGGAATTAAGAGAGGCTTACAAAAAAAGCAGCATTTTCTGCTTTTGCCAGCCTCGTGTGAACCTGAAAGGCCTTCACCCAATCCAGCTGGGATTACCTGATCCAAAAACCAAGTATTAAAATAAGACATAGGGGCGCCTGGGTGGTTCAGTGGATTAAAGCCTCTGCCTTTGGCTCAGGTCATGATCCCAGGGTCCTGGGATTGAGCCCCAGATCAGGCTCTCTGCTCAGCAGGAAGCCTGCTCCCCCCACCCCCCGCCGCCTGCCTCTCTGCCTACATGTGATCTCTGTCTGATGAATAAATAAAATCTTTAAAAAAAATAAATTAAATAAAATAAGACATAAAACCAGAGGATTTCAGATACTAAGGCAAAGGGAGCATGAAGAGTGAGAAAAAAACACAAGAACACAGGAGCCAGGTCAAATGGCTTGGATTTGAGTCACAGCTCGACCATTAACTGGCTGAAGACACAAGGCAAATCACTTTTACTCACCTGAGGTTACTCACCTGCAAATGAGAACGTCTAAAGGCCTTTACTTAAAATTCATACACATGAATGAATCACATGCTACAGCAAGAACACGAATTCTTGCATAGGGTCACTCGGAACTTCTGGAACCCAGCTGCTCCTAAGCCCCTAAGAACTGCCTGTCCCTATCGCACCTATCATCTGGACTAGAGGAGACCGTATATGTGCAAGTGCACTGAACACAGTGCCCCGGAGAAGTCCATGATCACCACAAACAAAAGGGAACTGGAAATGACTGGGGCGCACTCACAGAGCAGAAGGAAAAAGCATGCCCAGGACCTCTAATCCTGGAGAACAAGGGCCCTGGTGCCACAGGGGCAGGAAGGCAGGCTCCTGGATGCCCTGGGCCAAATTCCTCAAAAGAACCCCAGGGCTTCTCCCAAGGTGCAGACCCTAGAACTCACTCCCACCGGAATAAACAGCAGAGCCGCCCCATCCTCCTGGAAGCCAACACCAAGCACAAGCAAGGCTCTTCCTCCAGACCAGCATGACCCCCAAGTCACCTGCTCTCTTCAGCCAGAACTTTATCTGGCTCAGCAACTGCTCTCCCGGTCTGAGCTGGGTTTCCCACCATGCTAACAGTCATGTCTACCCTTCTCCAAAGCTGCCTTCCTTGAGCCACCCTGACCCCCAGTAAAATAAGGACTGGTCGGTCCACAAACTTGGCTGAGGAGAAGGGACCTCGGGATTCTATCATGTGGAGAGGAAGATACTTTTTGCTTCAACTTGTTTCAAGCCGGACAGGAAAGATCCAGACAAGCTGCCAGGCACCCGTGGGATGGACCAGGACCCCTCATGTTCACACCCCCCCTTACTAAGCAACTCACTGCGACCCAGCCAGCACTGTGCTACCACTTAATAAGCATCACCAAATTAGAGACCTCCAAGAACCCCATGAAATAAGAACTGTTATTACTGCCATTTCTTAGAACGGGAACCTGAGGCACAGAGAGGTTATATCGTTTGCTCAAGGACACCCAGAAGAGCTGGGATTTACCCCGGGCAGTCAGACGCTACATCTTGTTCTCAGCCATCCTGCCACACTGCCTTCTGGGCCTCTGCCTCAGGATGACACCACTCTCTAATCCTGGAGTGGCGTTTCTGGAACAGAGCGCCTCAACTTCCCTCAAGTTAATGTTCAAGGAGGACAGAGGAACAAGAAGGAATGCAGACTCACTCCCTTGGCAGTGCCACTGTTTGTCTGCTACCCTCCCCGGGGCCCGGGCACATGGCGTCACTCCTTGCTCTCATCACAAACCAGTACCCACAGTTCCCAAACTCTGGCCCCACGACACCCATGCAGCCCCCTTCCTCAGGCCTGGCCGTACCGAAGTTGTTGGAAGGGCAGCGTTTGCGGAGCCGCTCTGTGAGTCGGGACACCTTGCTGCGCAGGACCTCATTCTTGCTCAGAAACCCATTGTCCTGCAGGACCAGCTCGTCTTCCGCTGGACACGGGGCACCTTCATCATCCTCCTGTGGAAACAGCTGCTTCCAGTCCTGCCCACCTCGTGGTAGGGCTCTGGGAGCCACGTGCAGAGGCCCCCAGCACAGCATACCCCACAAGGCACGGGGCCAGCCGGCTCGGTCAGCCTCCCCCTGCCCAGTCCCCGCCCGCCTCACCAAGGCTCCTACTTACCAGCACCACCAAGTGAGTCTCCTGCCTCCCAAGGTGTGCGGGAGAAGGAGAGAAAACAGAGAGAGATAGCAGGAAGAAGGACGCCACCTGGGGGGTCCCACAGGCCGAGGGAAACACAGAGGCACCCCTGAGTTCTGTCTGAGCGCGCCACAGAGGCCCCCGGGGAGGAGCCCAGCATCACATCAGCTTGAGAGAAGCTGGGTACTACGGTTTCTCAAACTGGGTGAGATAATTCACTAAAAGTAGCTCATGATTTCAAAAGAACAGAAAATATCCCTTAAAATGTATTTTCAGAAAACTTTTGCTCCATTTAAGTTTTACACATTTTGCAGACACAAGTGTGAACTAGGCCAAGATGTAAAATGTGTTCGCTACTGTGGGTCAGGAACAAAAGAGCCCGAAGGCCCTGGCTGTCCTCACTCCCTCCACCACCGCACCGAGATGCACAGTCTACAATGGCATACTCAAGTCTGGGAGAGCTGAAAATGTAAATGCAGATGTGGGTGAGGCTGAGGTGAGAGGGAAGTGGGCTAGGGTAAATCATAGGCCCGGGGCAATGCACAAGACCCCTTTTCTCAATACTGCAATTTCCCCCTTTTACAGAGAGATGGAGAAATGACGTCCTGCTCTATGGAAATGCAACAGCACAGTTGTGACAACAGCAACCACATAAGCACTCAGTGACCGGGGACAAGGACGGTGGGGGCAGGGGCTTTTCTAAAGGGGACAGTCACTCCTCAGCCACACTGACCACTGTGCACTTGGGACTACCAGAGCTGCTGACTGTTCAGAGAAACTGAAAATCCAGACTCGTCACTGAAATCTCTCCATTTGTAAATGTTTTTAAATCTTGGATGCCAAATAAAATGCTTCTGCAAACTACCAGTTTGAATCACTGTCTTAAAATCAGGAAGATTCTGACCTAGCCCTTGGCCTGCAGCCACTTTCTCCAGCTTCCCCCTCTCTACCCTGCCAAAGAGACATCTTTCAAACCTCATTCTGCTTAAGAGCAGTGAGAGACCTGGGCCAGTGCCCTCCCCAAGTCTGCCTTCCTCACAACCAAGGCACCAAGCCCAGAGTCTCCAACTTAGCTGGTAAATGATTCAGCCCCTACCACAGGGCACTTCCCAGAGGCTTCCAGAGCCATGCTTGCCCTAAGCACGCATGACAGAGGAGTAGGTCAAAGAACAGAAGGAAGCTCAGAGGCACCCTTTCATCCAGTGAGCTCTAGCTCACAAGTTCTGGCTTCTCATCTGGATAAAGAGAACTGAAAAACCTGGACTTGGGATGTGAGAAGCCACCCAGCTCCAGACCAGCTGGCTTCTCGCCTGATCAGTAGAGGGTGGTAGGGAAGGGCCACCCACCTCAATCGCATCTTTGAACTCCTCATCGGGCTCAGCCTCCTCGGCCTCCTCCACACTGCCAGGCGTGAGGTCCTGGGAAGAGAGACTATTATAGAAGGAGAGGGGAGCCCTGCCCCCAAGGCAGAGGCCACCAGCTCCCTGGAGCCAACACCCAGGTTCCCTAAAACATCCATTCCTGCCCCAGAGGAGATGGCACACATGCGAGAAAAGTCATGAGAAGGAGGGCCCTCTCTGACCTAGAAGGACAGGGACATGGGCCCAAGACCACAGATGGCCCCACGGTGGCTGCACAGCTCAGGTGCTAGAACCACAGGGCCTGGTCTGAGTCCTGCCCCACACACACACTGGCACAAGCACTCTGGGCCTCAGCCTTCTCCCATGCAGCAGCAAACCCTCTCATTCTCGGAAGCAACCTACACCTCACCTAGTTAATACCTCTAAAGTCCTTATACATCAGCGGAGTAAGCATTCAACAAAGCAAGCAGTAGCTGTTATCATTATGCTTATCATTATTAAACATTTCTGAGAAGAGGAGGCCAGGGAAGCAGCAGGAACTGTAAAGAGGCCAGGAGCTCCGGGGCATGAACAAGCTGGGAACCAGAAGGCCCCATCCGCTGCCTGCAGGAGGCTCTGCCCTCTGGTGGGGGGTGCTCACCTCTGTGGGCGTGGGTGCAGGTGTGCAGTCCCGCACAGCACACTTCTCCCCAGCCTCCAGCAGTGCCGGGCTCTCAAAGACGCTGTCTTTCTGCTTGGGGTTCAGCCGCTGCTGCAGACGTGCCCTGTACTCAGACACCACTGCCCAGGGCAAGAACAGAGTGGAGGGCATAAACAGGATGGAATGAGTGGTGCTCTGGGGGTCCCCCCTTCTACAGGTAGCTGGCCTCTTGCACCAGCCTGCTCTCAGCTGCAAGAAAGTCACCCTCCTAACTCTGAACAGATCATCTAACCTGAGCCTCATAAGCGGAACAGTGCTACCCACCCACCCCATTTGACGGCTACAGGGGGATTAAATGCACTGTGTTGGATGAATTAAGGCTTCGGTAACTAATCACCCAACTACAAGGAGGAAAACAAATACAGCAATCAACCAAACACATGTGGAAACCCAGGCTTCTGTGGCTCAGGGCCTCTCCAGACTGCCTCCCCGCTTTAGAAGCTAGACGGCAGACTAGAACTCCGGGATCACTCGAAGTAGCCACTCCAGGTGGCTGCATCCCAGGATGCGGGTGGCAACACTGGGAAAACATCCCTCCCTTATCTCCCAGAAGCCACCACATCACATAAGCAGGGATTCACTGATCTTGGGAAGGGACAGGGACCCCCCAGAGTAGCAGCCTCCCCTGGATCCCCCCTGACATCTCAGATGCAGAGCCCAGGAGCCCTCCCAGAAACTACCCTGGTGTGGTGCTGCCCCCTTGTGGAAGGCACAGCAAACGGATGATTAGCTGGAGGGCCCGACAAACCCGGGAGCCTAACCTAGCCCCCAGAGCCTGAGCCTCTGCAGAGCTGTCCAAGCTGTCCAAGCTGTCCGAGGCTTACCTCGGAAGAACTCCACATTCCCCAGAAAGAGGGTGCTGTTTAAAAGGGCAAGGACCCAGCACAGGGGCAGCAGATAAAGCATGCAAACTGTGCCCAGAAGAGCCCCATAGAACCTGCAACGAAAGAGAGGAACCACAGCATCAGAAACTCCTAAGATCAGAAGGAAATCACTTTGGAACACAGCCACTTGGCAACGGGCACACTTCATAAACAAGACATCTGCTAATCAAATGAGTGGGTGAGATTACATGGTGAGTTACATTTCTACTCTCAAAATATTTTTACCACACCTAAAAGGTGACTAAACAAAAGCAGTACATCCCAGCCCACAAGTTCACAGGCAGGCCTACACACAAGAGCCTCAGAGGCTCTCCCCCGCTGAGCGAGGGGAGAAGGAGCTCCTGTGGCAAATCCCGGCAGGGCAGTGGTGGGGGGAGCGGCGGCCACTCACTGTGAGGATGCGGTGGGGTTCTCCCAGTGCAGCACACGGTAAGCAGCCTCGCAGGTGCGGCACAGGCGGCTCAGGAAGGCCTCCAGCTGGATCAGGCTGTGGGCACAGGGCACTGCCGTGAGCCAGAGCTCGGGGCCACAGGAGCTAGGACCTCAGGCATAGCTAGCCAGGGACAACTGGTCTCTTCAAACCCAAAGGAGGGGCGGAGAGCTCAGAAGAAACTGCATACGTTTCAGGCCCCCTTTTGGAACCCCTACAGAGATGCAAACAGGACAAATGTTCCCGCTTGGGTCTCTCCTAGCTGCTGGGGTCAGGCCATATGCTTAACTTCCCCGGGGCTGAGAGACAACGAGGAGCAGGGAACCCCCCTCACAGACAGACACACTACAGCTGTAGGATAAATGGCAGGAGAGAGTACTGTGTCTCCACCTGGGCTATAAGGCAGACTCACTTGGAGAGGTTTTTTTTAAATGGATCCACCCCCAGAAGCAATGAATGCACGCTGCACCCAGATCTTGGTTTCTGAAAGGCCCCGTGGAGATATGGCTCATTCCAGAGTGGGGGCAGCGCAAACGTAAGATAACTCTGAATATCATATGCACTCAGAAATGCACTCAACCGACGGATGGCTCCGTCAGTTGAGCACCCAACTCTTGATTTTGGCTCAGGTCATGATCTCAGGGTTATGGGATCAAGCCCCGCATCAAGCTCCATGCTCAGCAGGACATCTGCTTAAGATTTTCTCTCTCCAGGCTGCCTGGGTGGCTCAGTGGGTTAAGCCTCTGCCTTCAGCTCAGGTTATGATCTCAGGGTCCTGGGATCGAGCCCTGCATCGGTCTCTCTGCTCAGCAGGGAGCCTGCTTCCCCCTCTCTGCCTGCCTCTCTGGCTACTTGTGATCTCGGTCTGTGAAATAAACAAATAAAATCTTAAAAAAAAAAAAAAAAAAAAGATCCTCTCTCTCCCTCTACCCCTCCACCCCCATCTTCTCACCCCCATGCGCATGTGCTCCCACACTCTCTAATAAATAAATAAATCTTAAAAAAAAAAAAAGGATGGGACATATCAAAAGAACACAGAAGCCAATTCAAAAGAGCTCCTACTGCCAAACCTAAGACAATCTGAGATCAAAATAATGACAGTAATGGATTACAACCCATTAAATAAAATTAAGAATCTCGAGTTCATACTGATAAGATGGAAGAGCTCTTTCTTAGAGCGGATGCTGGCTAACAACGCCAATTAGAAAATCACCTTCACAGCTATCACAGTAATAAAGTGTTAAAGACAAGACCCAACAATGGCCATTTCACAGCAGCGAAACCTTAACCAAACGACCAAATTCAGCATCTCCCTTAACGGGACAGACTGACATCATATGCCTCCTGATACAATACACTGACAACACATTGCTTGTCATATTCCTGCAAAAAGGCAAAACCTCCATCTAATCATAAGGAGCCAAACAACCCCAAATTGAGGGAAATTCTACACAATAATAAGCTCATCCTATCTAAAAGTGTCAAGGTCATGAGAAACAAAGACTAAGGAAACTATTCCAGGTTACGAAAGACTAAGAAGACATAAAAACTAAATGTAATGTAGGACTTGGGACTGGATTCTGGATGAAGGGAAATGTATATAAAAAACCTTATTAATACTATTGGTAAAATCTGATTATTAACTACATATTAGATAATTGCAAGAATGCTGATGTTAGCCATGTAAAATTTCCTGATTTTAATTATACAATTATAAATACGTAAGAGAAAGTCCTTGTCCTTAGGAGAGAAGTATTTGGAGTAATTAGGCATGATGTCCACACTTACTTTCAACGGTTCGGAAGGAAAAAAAGTAACATGCAAGAGAAAAGCAACAGAAGAAGCCAATGTGGCAAATGTAATCACTGTTGTAGCTGGGCACAGGGCATCTGGGAGTATTATTCTTGCAACTCCCATTTGAGTTTAAAGTCATTTATTTAAAAAAAAAAAAAAAAAAAAGAGTGGGGGGTGTTAAAAACCACAGAGACCCAGACCCCACTCCAGAAAATGGACTCAGACGGGGGCCAGGCCCAAGCCTCTGTTTTTAACTTTTTTTTTAAGCTTTGCAGTTGCTATGGTTAATGTTATTCAATGGTCTTAACGTGGCTCTTCGGAAGTACCAGCTCTGTCACATTTAGGAAGCTTCCTGATATTGTAATGATGGTGACTAACCCTTATTGGACATTTCCTGGGTACCAGACACTCATTCAGTCTTCACAGCTACCTATGAGGCAAGCCTACTATTATGCCATTTAACAGGTGAGGAACCTGAGGCGCAGGGATGCCACAGGTTGCCACACAGCCAGTAAATGGAGGGCTGAGATTTGAACCCTGGCCGTGGCTCATGCATGCATGCACTCCGTTAAGACCCAGAACTGTCTCTCTAGTGGAAAGAACACAGGTTGTTGTGAAATCAGCTAGATCTGGATTCTCATCCCAGCTTGGTCCCCTTTTCGCCATGTAAGCCTTTTTCTTCATCCATAAATGGAGGATACTAACAGGAGCTACCTCCCAGAGCTGTTCAAAAGATGAGAGGGAAGAACCTGATGAGAGGAAAGACCACCTCATACAATGCAAGCACTCAGTGTGGTGGCCGCTGCCACTGTGACCATTTCCCACCGCCCCGGGCCCCTTCCATACTCACAAGCTCTTCACCTCGGCCACAGCCTCGGGCCGAGACAGGCGAACTTTCTGGAGGTCCTCCTGCCTCACGCTGTGATACTTCCTCCGCATCAACTCTGACTCAGGCAGCCGTGCCCGGCAAACCTCCTGAAGGTAGCCCAGAAGGGCAGGCACTGAAATCATTAGGGCACCCACGGAGTACCATGCGCCTACGGATCAATAACACTGCAGGTAAATGAGGAGCAAGGACCGGGGGCCTCTGTCCACCAGAGGCCCACATACTCGCTCCCTCACCTCCTCCAGGGCTCTGTCCAAGAGGCCTTCCCTGATCACCTCAGGTGAAAGAGTGTCTCCCCTGCTCACTCTCCAAGCCTTTAACCCAGCTTTATTTTCCCTCACAAAATTTTTCACCACATGATTGATTGATTATAGGCATAGTTGCTTTCTCCTCCACAAACATGATCTTGAAGGCTGGGACTCCGTCCGTTTGGTCACTACGATAGCCCAGACTCATTTTCTTTTTGTTTTTTAACATTAACTAATCTACGCGAGCACATAGTAGGTGGCTCCTGCCTGGAGTCTGGCCACTAACAGATCCCTGTGACTGACATTCTGACCTTTTGGGCCACTGGGGCAGATCGGAAGCCTTTCGTTTGGCTTTTAGAATACCACAGACACACCACTGTGGACAGAGAAATGGGGAGGCTGAGAGAAAATCCAAAGAAAGACCTTCTTCCATGTAGCATGGTACCCCCAAAGCAAGCTAACAGAGCACTGGGCACACAGTAAATGCTAGTTAAGTATCTGTCATTGGACAAACAGAAAATGGAGGTCTTATGTGAAAACTGGGTTTATTTTCAACCCACTGAATCCATATCTCCATAGGAAACAAAGGAAACACTTGAGAAATGCAAGTTTGATAGAAGAATGAATACATGAATAAAGGACCCAGTGCCTCAGAACACTCTGTCTCAGGCCTTTTACACATCTCCCCCGAGGGGTTTAGCTTTTTCTGCAGCCACTTGTCTGTTCAAACAGGAAAAGGCCTGGGTCCTGGTATATCTGGTCACAAACAGTCCCCAGGAGACATCACTACCCAAGATCTCTAGAGCCACCCACCTGTCCACACATCTACCTCAAAGCCTTCATGCCACAGACCCCTCAGAGCTGGTGACTGCCCAGCAGCCCCCTCCAGGCTCACCAGCTGAGCCAGAGGAAATCAATAGATGTGGCAAAAATCTCTTAACCATTCACCTCCCTGGCACCTTCAGCGCATGTCATGCCCTCACTGACCCTGGAATCAGCTTGGAAATAAAAATGGAAAAAGGTTAAAACACCAGCATTCAGTCAAAAAGGAAACAATAATAATAGCTACAATACACCGGGTCCTTACTCTGTGTCAGGCGCCGTGCTAAATGTAATATACAGGCTACCTCGTTCCTCAACTACTCTCTGAGGAGAGCACTATTATTATCCTCCCTTTAGAGATGAGGAAAATTAGGCCTTGACAAACAGATTAAAGAACATGCCACCTCAACAGTCCAGCCAGGATTCTAGCCTGGAGTGTGTTGCTCCAGAGCCGGTTTTCTGACATCAAGCAGACAGGGAAGGAGGCCAACTCCATGACAAGACAAGGGGCCACTTCTTGGAATTCTTTCCCACGTTCATTCACAGAAATGCCCTGGAATCAGTTCTTACCCTCATTCAAAGTGAGAAACAAGACGTTGAGGCCCAGACAGGTCAGCAAGGAACACAAAGGCGTCTGCCACCTACAACACAAGAAAGTCCTGGTCACTAAAGATGGCCACTCCTCCAATTTGGGCGTGAGAGGGTGGGAGGAGGAGACGGCCATCACGGGTGGGTCATCAAAAGGAGGAACAAGAGGAGGGAGCCTGGAGCTCTGAGTGTCAAGGAAAAATGAAAAGTGTCCACTCACGTGGATAGCGAACTGGGAGAGGAGTTAAGGTCACCCATTAGGCCCCAGGACAAGAAAAGGTATCTTCTCAGAACTAGAAGACCTGTGGAACTTTCTCCCAGAAGGAGAAAAATTTATAAAATACCCGTTAAGAAACCCAGTTAATACTGTTTAACTGTGTTTTGTAATGTTCTGGTCTCTTTAAGAGGTGACGATGATGAACTTTCTTCCTGAAAATGTTCACTTATTCTTTGTACAACTTCACAGGAACATATATATACTCACTGTGCAAGATTCATCTAATAAAGAAATCAAAAGAACAGAACGTGAAGGATTTATGTGACCGCGTTTGTGACTTTCACTTATTTCTGAAATTTTGAGATCTTAACATGGCAATCCAAAAGGCGAAAAGATAATGAAGATTTTGTTTTAATAGATCAAAAAAGAAACTGAAACTGGGGTATAGCATTCTTTCAGCAGACATGCCCTAAGTGAACTGGAACAGCTGGAAGCACATGCAGACCCAGCCCCCACCACCACCACCACCAAACAGCAGTGCAGAAGCCCCCAAAGAAGAAAGGAAGAAGACCAGAGACTTGAGTTGCTGAGGACAAGCAAATTCTGCTCGCTTCATCCCTGACAAAGGACATTTAATAGGGGGAAAGGAGCAAAGATGTAACAATGAAAGCATGGATGCCTAAATTCTAAACAGCAGTGTAGCGGCACCTGGGTGGCTGTTGTCAAGCGTCTGCCTTCAGCTCAGGTCACAGTCCCAGGGTCCTGGGATCGAGCCCTACATTGGGCTCCCTCCTCAGAAGTAAGCCTGCTTCTCCCTCTCCCAATCCCCCTGCTTGTGTTCCCTCTCTTGCTGTCTGTCAAATAAATAAAATCTTTAAAAAAAAAAACAAAAAAAAACAGCAGTGTAGCATTTATAAGGTCAGCCAACTGAGGGAGAGTCAAAGAGAAATAAACAGGTTTGCTGCTGGCAAGCAATGTATTCAGAACTTCAATGTATTTTCTTTTGCTGTGATTGAGGTACTTCAGTTGCTAAATGAGGTTCACTGATTTACGTGCTTCTACTTTTTTGTGGGGGAAGGAGGGCATGGAAGAGCAGAGGGAAAGGGAAAATCTCAAGCAGACACCCCTCTGAGCATGGACTGAGCCAACACAGGGCTTGATCTCATGACCCTGAGATCGCGACCTGAGCCAAAATCAAGAGTCAGACACTTAACCAGCTGAGCCATCCAGGTGCCCCTTTTATTTTTTCATAAAAGTTATGAGTAAGGAATGAAATGACCTCTGTCTGCCTTCCTCTGGAAACTCAGCATCCCCCACTATGCCACCCTAATTAGGCCTCAGAACCAACTAGTGGCAGCTATAAACATAAGAGCCAATTAAAAATCTGGTCTAGGGGCACCTGGGTGGCTCAGTGGGTTAAAGCCTCTGCCTTCGGTTCAGGTCATGATCCCAGGGTCCTGGAATCGAGCCCCACATGGGGCTCTCTGCTTAGCGGGGAGCCTGCTTCCTCCTCTCTCTCTCTCTGCCTGCCTCTCTGCCTACTTGTGATCTCTGTCTGTCCAATAAATAAAATAAAATCTTTTAAAAAATAAATAAATAAATAAATAAAATAAATAAAAATAAAAATCTGGTCTAAAGCCAACTCCATTTCAGAAATTAAAACATCATACAGCCACTCAAGTCACTTAAACTATAAAGCCTCTCCCATTCTTTCTCATGTCTTTACTGACACTTTGGTCACAGAGATCCACCTACTAGAGTAGCTGATCCCAGAACTGAGGAGTCTTTTAAAAATCTACTGCAGCTCTAGGCTTCATACTATCAGACAAAGCTCAAGATTAGGTCCCTCTTGAAAGTCAAATCCTCTTTACTAAGAAAAGAACAATCAAAAGCACAAACTAATCTGACAGCCATTTTCACAGACCAGTGCTCTGTCTCCCAGTGGCACAGAACCACAAGCTCCTGGGGGCTCTTTAGGCCAAATGCTGTTCCCCCTCCATTCAGCTTTAATGAATCACACCACACCCTCAGATTTCTAATTTCATAAAACGGAAAAACCAGAACATGAGTGCCAAGAAGCACTAAGAGACCAGTGTTAGAAAAGGTGAAGGGGCAGGCTGTATTTAACTTCTGTGCTTTGCCACAAAAGAGTAAAATACACATACATGCACATACACCTGCATGTGTGCACAGCAGAAAACCCCAGGGCCCATCCCCTCCACTAAGGAAGACTAAAATTCATTTCAGCTGGATGGTCATGGTGGGATTATAAATCAAGCCTCTCATACCATCATGTCCCCTATCCCTTGCACCAAGGAGACAGTGATCTAATGGCAGAGAATATTGCTATGGAATACAAACTAGCTCACCTCTAGGACTAAAGCCATAAATAAAAGGGGTTCTGGGGGCGCCTGGGTGGCTCAGTGGGTTATAGCTTCCGCCTTCGGCTCAGATCATGATCCCAGTGTCCTGGGATCGAGCCCCAAATCAGGCTCTCTGCTCAGCAGGGAGCCTGCTTCCTCTTCTCTCTCTCTGCCTGCCTCTCCGCCAACTTGTGATCTCTGTCAAATAAATAAATAAATAAAATCTTTAAAAAAAAAAAAAAAGAAAAAGAAAATAAAACAAAAGGGGTTCTGAAAGGAACAGAAAAATGTAAGGCCTTGTTCAGAGAGTTAAAAAATAAACCTCCCACTATTTCCAGACTGAGGTAAGAATGATATTCAATAGTACTCTTAGAGGTTAACCCCACTCCACTCACCCTATCTCTTATCTCTCTCAGAGGACTGGAGAGCTTGATGAAAACTAGAAGCTTCTCCCTTAGAAATAAAACATGCGTGCACATACCAAGTTTTACATGTAGTTTCAGGAGGTTCAGTGAGCCCTAAAGCCCCACTCACAGGTTCTAAGTTATGAAGGGCTGCTCTGTAGGACAACCAGGTTTTACATGGCTCCCTATATTTACGAACACATGACTTTTGTGGGGGAGGGAGTTTCACTTGAATATGATCCAACCTTTAAATCTAACTTCTAATTTGCACCATGAGGAAGCTACCAGACAAATCAAAGTAGGAAATTCTCCAGGACCGTCAGCTCTGTCTCCAGCAAGTCAGTATCATGAAAAGGAAACCATTTTAGATTGAAAAAGACTTAAGGGACATAATAACCACATAGAATGCAGCCCTGGATTGGAATCTGATTTGGCCAAAACATGACATTCTTGGACAACTGAGGAAATCAGAACTGGGTATAATATGCTATCAAGAAATTACTGTTACCTTTATTAGGTGTGATATTGCTTTTTCTCATTAAAAAAAAAAGTCCTTATTATTTAGAAATAAATTGAAGTATTTAAGGAGTGGAATAGCAAGTATCTGTAATTAAAATTGTTTAAGATAAAAAACAGAGTGAGCTGAAAAGAGAAAAAAGGAATCGTAGAGGACGAAAATCAAAGCAAAATAAGAACAAAAAATTTGGAGCTCCACAATCCTAAATTAGCGAAAGGGGTACCTGCTTATTCACAGGCATTTGTATTTAGTATGTTCAAAATTACAAACTAATTTTAATATTAATTATGCTAGTACTGAGAGAGAAGGAAAAAAAAAGCCTCCTTTAAGATTTAGAAGGCCTGATGTTCGAGGCTAGTTAGCAGTCCTGAGGTATGAGCTTACTGAACGACATAGCAGAAACTCTGGTGAAAGACCATATGGTTCCCAGGGCCCTGCCTTTCCCGAGGTGGGTCTGGAATCAACCCAGGGAACCAATGGACTTCCCAGAACCACTCCTCTCTATGGCAGAAAGGATAGCCCAGAAACTGCCTAAACGCTCAGCACAACTATGGAGCAGGAAAGCAGAAGGTCTAGATGGTCAGAGCAACTCTGCGAAGTGTTACCTGAGCAAGTACCGGACACCGTCACCTGCATCCTTCAGAGGTTCCAGGTAGATCTCCAGCCTCTTGTAGGACAGGACCAAGTTGAAAAGATCAAACGCCGGGGACTTGGTAGGGGCAGATGGAGACTCCAGGGGAGCCTCAGGCAACACGCTGGGGCTCACCTCTGGCCCACTCCCCTCACGCTCTGATGTCTGCATCCTGCAACCATAATAATTCCTGACATTTGCACTGTACCCACCACCCTTCTACTTACATTAGTACATGTGGTGCCTATAATAAACCTGTGAGGAAGGGTTACAGGTGAAATACCCATTTCACAGACAGAAGACACAATCAGCAGGATAAAGTGAATTGCCCAGATATAAAAATCCTGTTCTTTTCCCCAGAGATCCATCAAGAGTCTAAACCATAAAGACGGAGTACTCATGGCTGCTGGGAAGAGGCAGTCTGATGTCTAAAAAGAAAAGATGACCTGGAATATTTTCACCTACTCTTGACCTGCTTAATTCCTACCCACCCTTCAGGTAACTGCTGAAACATTGCTCCCTTGATCTGAGAGGATCTTGGCAACCACCCCAGTCTGGAAAGGGAGACCCTCCCCAATGATCCCAACCATGCACTTGCCCTAACAGCATTTATCCCACTAAAGTAAAATTTTGGCTTTCTTGCCATTCTGTGCTTCTTAACTTGGAGCTCCACCAGGTCAAAAACTATGTCTTCCACTTACCACTGCTTTTGCACACAGTGGAAGGTTAATTAATGCTCACTGAATGAGTGAACGAACTGTCCATCCTCTAGGACTCCCATGCTTTCTCCTGCCCCACCACATCTTCTAAAGCTTCCTTCTCCTTTCTGTTCCCAACAACTTCTTGGACCATTCCTGCCCATTACCCTTCCTTTTCCCTCGAACCCCACAGGGCAGTCACCTCCTTCCGTAAGGCCCCGTTTCCACCTCCCCACTCCGATAGGGAGACCCTCACCCTCTTCCTAATTTCGAAGTCCTACCCCAAAACCTAAAAAGAAAAGGAGGGGACGGGGACGGACGGATGGAACCTTGACGCACAGCAGCATAAGCTACTCCCTCGCAGTGGACTGAGACCTGACGGGGACTGGGGGTGGGGATGTGACCAAGGGGCCACTGGGAGCCCAAATACCCGCAGGCCGAGCTCGAACTAAAGGATCCAGGCAGAGGCCAGGACTACCACCACCTCTGCAGCCCACTGAGCCGGCTCCGGCCCTGCGGCCCAGACCGGGAAGGCCACGCCCAAAGTCGCTGGGCCATCAGGTGGCGGCCCCCGCGACGTCCAGGCGCCCAATTCCGCACAGTCGGCAGAGACCCGGAGATGGGGCGGGAGGGGTGGCACTTCACCTACCCGGTCGCGGGGTTGGTGGGGGAGGGGCGGGGACGGCCAGGGACCACTGGAAAGGCCACTAGGCCCCGGAGCGTTTCCTCAGGCCCGCCCCACCCCTAGGACGCGCCTCTTCCAAGGGCCTCTCCGAAATAGCAAATCCGATAGCCTCCTCTGCCTCCCCCACCGCCGCCGCCGCTTCCGGGACGCGAATTGCTCCGCGGCGGCGTGTCCATGACGTCATCACGCCCGCCCCGCCTCCCCCTCCAGCGTTTAGCTCCGCCCGCTCTAGCGCAGGTGAGCACCCTCTTCAGCACTGCGCCTGCGCGTCTTTCCTCGCTTACCCACCCACATTGAACTGGGTCCCAGCGTGACTGCGATTCCCGAAGGATTGCGGAGCAAGAGGCTTACGACCGTGCATATCACCGCTTTGGTTCAAATCCAACACATTCGTCTAAGCAGGAGTCGAATGTCTGTACCCCTTCTCGGAATGACCCATCTGGGGGTTATCACTTACCCCTCCAAACAGCTGGAATGAAGACAGATCCGAATCCCCCACACCAACTACTAAACTATAGTCGGAAATCCTCCTACTTCTTAGATGGGCCTGGCCTTGTTGCTGGTCCAGGCTTGTCTGCTTGGACTCAGCCTCTCCTCCTTCAGGATGAGTCTAGAAGTATAGAAAGATTTTTTTTTTTCTTTAATATCTTAGCTACCTGAAATTTCCCAGGTAGTTAAGTAAATCAGTAATTTACTCCAAAGGCAAATTTTGGTTTCTTTGCAATTCCTTGTTGGGTGGGACTGGACCACTGTCCTCACGCTGCCTGGGGTCAGTAGTATTATTGTTTCTTTCTTCTGGCAGCTCTACAATTGAGAGATATTATTCAAGAATTAGACATTATCTGGGGGGAACTCTGGAGGATATAAGAAAGCTCTAAAGACCAGAAAGGGTCAACAGTTATGGCCAATATCAATGAACAAAGGCTCCCCCTGGTAACTACACACTAGTCAGCTAGACTCTGCTTTGGGAGTCTAACTCTGAATTTTGTATAATCAAGTTCTCCCAGTTCCTTCTTTCCCTTCTCCAGCATTCTGAGTCTTCATTCTTCGCCTCAAATCCTAGCGTCACTGGTAAGTGAAAGAGACTGAAGGAGAAAATAAAATAGTAAAAGAGGATAACGAATAACTTGACATTTTCCTAAAGATTAGTCTTTACATCTCTAAGCGAGAGTGTGTATGGCCCACATGATTGACTCATAAATCTCACTGTGGCCCTCGGAGAAACACTTGTGGGAAATGCTGGGTGGAAGAAGTCGGGGAAAAGGAGTGCGGGGCGCCTGGGTGGCTCAGTTGGGTAAGCGGCTGCCTTTGGCTCAGGTCATGATCCTGGAGTTTTGGGATCGAGTCCTGCATCAGGCTCCCAGCTCCATGGGGAGTCCACTTCTCCCTCTGACCTTCTCCCCTCTCATGTTCTCTTTCACCCTCTCTCTCAAATAAATAAATAAAATCTTAAAAAAAAAAAAAAAGAATGAAAGAAAGAAAAACCAGTGTGGGAAGGGAAGAGACTGTCTAAGCACATCCACCTCCACCAGATGGCTCCCTCACCCACTCTTACTCAAACCTTGGGCGAGTCGCCTTTTAACTTGGAGTTTCTTTTTTTTTTTTTTAAGATTTTTTTATTTATTTATTTGACAGGCAGAGATTACAAGTAGGCAGAGAGGCAAGCAGAGAGAGAGAGGAGGAAGCAGGCTCCCCGCCAAGCAGAGAGCCCGATGCGGGGCTTGATCCCAGGACCCTGGGATCATGACCCAAGCCGAAGGCAGAGGCTTTAAGCCTGAGCCACCCAGGCGCCCCATAACTTGGAGTTTCTGTCTGTGGTCTCTCCTGTCACCATTTCCACCACACACCAGATTTCGTCACGCTTTAAGCTGTATTCATTATATCTTTGTGTGTAACAAATTATTTTAAAATTTACTGCATTAAAACAATAATAAATTTATATTTTCTCACATTGAGTTTTGGCTTTTGGGTGGTTTGGTCAGGAAATGGAGAGCGGCTTCGTGGGCAACTCTGGCTCCAACTTTCATGAGATTGCAGTCAGCTGGTGGCCACAGCTGCCATCATCTGAAAGTTGTTTTTTTTTTTAAGATTTTATTTATTTTTTTGTCAGAGAGAGAGAGAGAGAGAGAGAGCGTGAGAATGAGCACAGGCAGATAGAGTGGCAGGCAGAGGCAGAGCGAGAAGCAGGCTCCCTGCTGAGCAAGGAGCCCGATGTGGGACCCGATCCCAGGACTCTGGGATCATGACCTGAGCCGAAGGCAGCCGCTTAACCAACTGAGCCACCCAGGCGTCCCCATCATCTGAAAGTTTAATGGGGCTGGAGGATTGGCTTCCACAGTGGCTTCCTCACACAGCAGACAAATCTGATGTTGGCATTCTTATGCTATTAGGCTGGGAGGAAGTTTCAGTTCCTCCTCACTTGGCACTCTTCAGAAGGCATCTTGAGTGCCCTCTTGACATGGTGGCTAACTTCCTCCAGAGCAAGAAATCCAAAAGGGAACCACAAGATCTTCTATGATATATCCTCAGAAGTCACACACCATCATTTGTACAATATCCTACTGGTTTTACAGGTCAGAACTATTTGATGTCCCAAAGTATAGTGGGAGGCTTATACAAGAGCGTGACTACCAGGGGTAGTCACGGGGGACAACTTGGAGGCCAGCTTGAAGGCTAGCTACTAGGTGCTGCTCTGTCGGCTTAGAATACCCTTCCTCCTCCACCTGACCTCCTCCCACACACCTTTCAACACCCAGCTTGAATGTCAAGTCTTTTGTGAAGCTTTCCCCAAATAATTCCTCGTTTCCTCCTTTGTGTTTACACAAAACTCTGATCCTATTAAGCACCTATTACTTTTGTTTGTTTGTTTGACAGAGAGAGAGAGAGATCACTAGTAGGCAGAGAGGCAGGCGGAGGGGGAGGGGGGAAGCAGGCTCCCTGCTGAGCAGAGGGGTGGGGGGTTGGCTGGATTGCAGGACCTAAGATCCTGACCTGAGTGGAAGGCAGAGGCTTAACCCACTGAGCCACCCAGGCGTCCCTAAGCACCTATTACTTTGCAGTTCAACCTATCTCTAGAATCTCCTTTTGTTCCTGAGAGCAGGGAGACTACAATTTAACAATATTGGCAGCCCCAGTTTCTGCCAAGTATAGGGCTTTGGCATAGTAATATTCAATGAATGCTCCTTTTAAAATAAATAAATAAAACAGAAAATAGCAAGAGTTGGTGAGGACATGGAGGAACTGGACCCCTTGTGCACTGTTGTTGAGAATGTAAATAGTGCGTCCTTTAGGGGAAACAGTATGTCATGTCCTCAAAAAATTAAATACAGGATTATTTTATGATCCAGCAATGCCACTTCTGGGTATATACCCAAAAGAATTGAAAGCAGGGTCTTTTTTTTTTTTTTTTTTAGATTTTATTTATCTGTCAGAGAGAGAGTGCACAAGGAGGGGAATCAGGAGGTAGAGGGAGAAGCAGGCTCCCTTCGAGCAAATAGCCTGATGTGGGACTCAATTCCAGCACCCTGGGATCATGACCTGAGCCAAAGACAGATGGTTAGCCAACTGAGCCACCAAGGCATCCCTGAAAGCAGGGTCTTAAAGAGTTATTTATGCATCCGTGTTTATAGCAGAATTACTCAAAATAGCCATAAATGTGGAAGCAACCCACGTTTCCATTAATGAATGAGGGGTTTTTTTATACAATAAACTATCCAGCCTTAAAAAGTAGGAAACTTCTGACATGTGCTACAACATGAATAACCCTAAGGACATGAATGCTGAGTGAAATAAGCCAGTCACAAAATGACAAGTACTGTACCATTCCACTTTAATGAGGTACCTAGAGTAGTCAAATTCATGGAGACGGAAAGTGGAATAGCTGACTCCAGGGCCTGGAGGCAGAGAAGAGTGGGGGGTTATTCTTTAGTGGAAACGGACTGTCAATTTTGCAAAATGAGGAGAGATAGTTGTGCAACAATGTGAACATACTTTAATACCAGTGAACTGTACACTTAAAAAATGGTCAAGATGGTAAACTTGGTGTTATGTGTATTTTGCCACAATTAGAAATTTTTTAATGAAAGAATGATGGATGAACAAAGTGTAATATATCCATTCAGGGAAATATTAATCAGCCCTAAAAGGGAATGAAGTGTTCACACATGCTACTGCATTGATGAAATTGAAAACAATATATCACATGAAAGAAACCAAAAAGGCCACATGCTGTATGAGTCTATTTATTTGAAATGTCCAGAATAGACAAACCTGTAGAAACAGGAAGTAGATCAGTGTTTGTCAAGCACCGGGGGCCAGGGGGCGGGGGAGCGGGGCGGCGCAGGGGAAGGGCAGGAATTAGGAGCGACTTTTAGCAAGTACAGGGTTTCTTTTTGGAATGATGGAAATATTCTGGAATTGGATAGTGGTGATGGTTGCACAACTTTGTGAATATACTAAAACCACTGATTTGTACACTTTAAAACTGAGACTTTTTGTTACATTGTGTGAAATTTTAAGTGACGCACGCCTGGATGGCTCTGGCGTTTAGCATCTGCCTTCAGCTCAGGTCATGGTCCCAGGGTCCTGGGCTCTATTCCAGAGGGGAGTCTGCTTCTCCCTCTCCCACGCCCCCTGCTTGTGTTCCCTCTCTTGCTGTCTCTCAGTCTGCCAAATAAATAAATGAAAAATTTTTTTAAAAAGTGAATGAGGGGCGCCTGGGTGGCTCAGTGGGTTAGAGCCTCTGCTTTCGGCTCAGGTCGTGGTCTCGGGGTCCTGAGATTGAGCCTGCTTCCCCCACTCTCTGCCTGCCTCTCTGCTTACTTGTGATCTCTCTCTGTCAAATAAATAGATAAAATCTTTTTTTAAAAGTGAATGAATTAATAAATATTTAACTGGTATGTATTTTTAGACTGTCTTTAATATTTGCATTTTCTCTAGTGTTTACCCTTAATATTTGAGCATAGTTTTTGATTAATAGCTCACCACCATTGCTCTGAAAAGAGTTCAATAAATACATTTTTATGTTCTTGTACCTGGGAAAGAAGTGCTCTTGAGTAATGAGATTCCCAGCTGTGAGGCAGTGAGTTGCCAGACAAACAGAGCAAGGAAATGGATGTCTGCAGTTACATTCTGACTCAATAGCTCTTGGCAGCCATGAAAACAACCATTCATCAAACACAGGCACCAAAAAAACCTCACAGAGCAAAGCAGTGAAAATCTCAGCAATAAAACCTTGTGGCCTCCTGTGAAAGAGACAGTTAACTGTCCACCAAAAAGTCTCGTCCGCCCCTTGATGGTATAGAGTTGCAGCTGGGCATCAAATGCCCAGCCAGGAACTACATTCCCAGCCCCTTGCATATAGAGTGAGTCATGTGACTCACCAAAGGAAACGAGTGGAAGCGATGAGTATCACTTCCAGACCAAGACATTTAAAAATCCAAAACCTCCCCCTTCCTCTCTTCTCCCCAGTGCCAGCTCAATGCAGAGGGAATGGCCAGGCCACAAGGTGGACGGAGCCCTAGTCCCTGAATCATCATAGTAGAAAGGTGTCCACTGACCTGGGATAGCCACAGTGGACAGTTATATAAAGAAGAAATAGATTTGTATGTGAATAACAAAGAGATTTTTATTTAATTAGGCTACCAAATTGTTGGAGAGTATTTGTTATAGCAGCTATAAACATCAATATTTGTTTATTTCACTGAATTTGTTTATTTCACAGCCAAGCACTAATTATTATGTGGCTTTCAGGGGAATACAGAAAGGAATAGCCCAGAATTCCTTCCTCAAGATGTTCTAATTCTAGGAGCACTTGGCTGGCTCAGTCAGTAGAACATGTGACTCTTGATCTGGAGTTATGAGTTTGAGCACCTGATTGGACTTAGACATTATTTTAAAAATAAAAATTTTTTTTAAAACTCATCCTAAATTGGAGAATTCAATGGGAGACAACTAGAATAAATATGCCACCAGTGGACTGTTGGAGGTGACCCACCAAGAAAAATCTTAATAGACCAATTACCATTAAAAAAATTGAAAGAATTTGAAAACTTCCTCAATGGCGTCAAGCCCAGATTCTTTCGTAGCCAATTTTTATCAAACCCATCAATAAAATGATTTGTTACATTATTCCAAACAAAACAAGATGGCAAACTTCCCAAATTATTCTGTGAGTCCAGAATTACCATCAGTGATACAAGTGCCAGGGAATAGCACACACACACACACACACACACACACACCAAATATCATCTGGAATATAGCCAATTTAAAAATAATAGAATACAACTGAATCCTTCTACTGCTAGTTATTTATGCAAGAGGAATGAGGGCATATGTCCACACAAAGATTTGTACCTAAATGTTCACAACAGCTTAATTTGCAATAACCAAAAACTTAAAGCAATACAAATGCCTGTCAATAGGTGAATGGATAAACGAATTATAACAGGATAATACACATGATAGTAATGAACAAACTATTATTACCACAGTAGCATGAATGAATCTCAATCATTAAATAAAAGAAGCCAAATACCTCCCCTTACCCCAGAAAAAAAAATACATATCATACATACATATTATAATTATAAACGAATCTCTAGTCACGGAAAGCAGATCAATGGTAGCTTGGCAGTGGGAGAGATAAGAAGGAATTACCAAAGGGCACAAGGGAGCTTTGGGGCTAGTATGGATATGTCTATTGTCTTAATTGTGGTGACATTTTCATGAGTGTATACATATGTCAAAACTTGCCAAAGTGTACATTTAACCTATATGCAGTTTAATGTACATTAAGTATATCTAATAATCTGTTTCAAAAAAGAAATATCTAGGGGCACCTGGGTATCTCAGTCGGTTAAACATCCAATTCTTGATTTCAACCTAGGTCATGATCTCAGGGTAATGAGGTGGTCCACACTGGGCAATGAGCCTGCTTAAGTTTCTCTCTCTGCCCTTCTCCCCCGCCTCGTGAGTGCATGCACTCTCTCTCTCTAAAAACAAACAAACAAAACACCGAGGTAAACACTTCCCTCTTCTGAGCATCATCTACAAAATGCAGGTATTATCTGAACTGTTTACCAGTTCATATAAGGATGGGATGAAATGGACGTAAAAATATTTTGCAAATTGTGAATACAAGAATACAGGGACATTGAGTAATCTTTATTACTGTTAATGCCATTATCAACAATAATCTTATTGTCATCACCATCATGATCACTGTAAAAAGCCTCCATCCACCTTCTGGCACCTATGTTAAGATCACTAAGGTTAAAAAAAATCACAGAGGTAATTCATTTTTTTTTTAAGATTTTATTCATTTATTTGAGAGAGAGAGAGAGAGCATGAAAGGAGAGCAGGGAGCCCAATGTGGGACTTGATCCTGGGACTCCAGGATCATGACCTGAGCCAAAGGCAGTTGCTCAACCAACTGAGCCACCCACACATCCCGGTAATTCATTTTTTGATAAGATTTTTATTTTTAAGTGATCTCTACACCCAACATGGAGCTCGAACTCACAACCCCAAGATCAAGAGTCACATGCTCTACCGACTGAGCCAGCCAGGCACCCTGGTAGTTCATCATTTTAACTTAAAAAACAAACCCTGCAAGTTCACCAGTTCCTAGGGATGGCTGGGAGGACAAGAGGACAAGCTGATAAATACAACAGAGTTTACAGTTTACCAGGGAAGTGAGGAAAGATGTGTTGTGAAATGCCCAGATACAAAACAGCGAGGGAAGCCAAGCACTTAGAAACACCGCCCACCCGGCCCACCCCCGCCCTGGTGTCCGGACAAATTTTGATTTGAGTGCAGTCATGGAGGGGCCTGCAAACACATAATGAGGGGAGTCTGTGAACATCTCACTCCCGACACCTGAGAATCCATGGTCAGTTCCTCTCTCTGTAGATGGCCTGGACCCTCAAGAAACAAGATGAGAAGAGGGCATCCTCCTTCCAGGCTGAGAGGAGGCAGACAGGAGTACTGCTAGGGACCTGGACCAGGACCAGGACCTACTGCTAGGTCCTGGACCCTGGACCACAGAGCGGGGTCCAGGGAGTCAGAAGGAAGGCAAAGAAGGACCTTGGAGTCTGAAGAAAAGAGGATCCTGACCTTCACATAGATGACAGTGATTTTTAACAGTTCTGTGCTATCTTCCAGGACAGCTCAAATCGGACCGCAAGAAAGAACAGTAGAGGAGTCAATTTCTCATTTCTCAGGCAGGGAGACAGCCAGGGTGGAATTGGGGAGAAGGGAAGGAAGATTTCTGAGCACATACTGTGGCTCAGGTCTGCACTTGACAAGCATCACCCGAGGTCCTCCCAACAACACTAACCAGCTGAGAGCTGACCTGCGGAGACTAGTTGCTGGGTTCACTGCTCTGGGTGCCTCGTCTCGGTAAGCCCCTCCCACGGACCTGGGAGGCAGCTACGCGCATTAACCCCATTTAGGGAGCGATGAAACAGATGAAGAGCTTAGCAAATTGCCTAAGAACAGACAACGAGGGAGAGATTGGCCTCACTTCTGACGTCACAGGCTGAGCTCACCTCAGAATTAGAGTCTGTCATATTAACCGCCTAGGGGACAGAGAAGGCGCCAGCACAGAGTACAGAGCAAGACTTCGTAAGTCACAGGGTTCCGCATCCAAGTCTGGGATTAGGTCATGTGGCCATACCTGTGGCACAAGGTCTCAGGAGGAGGGAGGGCTGAGTGGAGGGACACTCTGAGGCCTTCCTACGTCAGGCAGACAGAGAGGCGGTCTCCAGGAACCAGGAGAGCGGCTTCAGCACAGTGAGCTGGTTAAACCTAACTTCCCTGTCAACCGAGAAAGGAGTAACTGACGTTATTCAGACTTGAATGATACCACTTTCTTTACAGTCTTTCCTCCCTGCCTTAGCTCAAAACATAGCTATTAGAAAACCCAGAAGCTCTCGGTGGGGTCTTTGGATGGCTGGGAGAAACAGTCTGTCTGCTGGGAAGTCCTCTGAAACAGCAAGGCATGGCGGCACCCACTTGGCTTTTAAATCTGGTTTCTGTCTCGTGAGTGGCCTGGGGACATCAGTTGACCCTTCTGAGCCTGTCTGCGTGTCCATCAAATGGGGGAATTAAATACTCCTTGGGCTTGTGAGGATGACAAGCGATGTTATATAAGGTATCCTCTGACTTGTGCTTGACTCACTGCACACACTTCATAGAGGGAGTTAGTTCCCTCTTGCCAACCTTGACTCAGAAGCTTTACAACTGGGGCGTCGGAGCGCCCCTTTCAGGACTCCTGGAGATGGCAGCAAGGAGAGCCTGCGGTGCACCTGCGGGAGATAGAGGAACCTGCCAAGAATTGCCTCTGGGAGCTCGCCTTCACCTCAGTGCTGAGGAAAGAATGTCACAGCCCTGGTGCCAGCAAGATCCCAAATAGCCATCCCGTTTGAAAGGAATGGGGTCATGGAACAGGGAGGGCAAAAGGGCTTTCTGATTAGGAGCCTGACTGGACTTTCCACAGGCGAAGTTGCTGTGGGTGGTCCACACCTTCCTGCTGGCCATGTCAGGAGCTCTCCTTTGGGTTCTGGCCACCTCAGCATACCTCCCCTTTGCCTAAGGGCCCAGAGAGCCTTAGGCCCTCCTCACCTCTTTTCAGCTGCTCCCACTGGTCCGTGGCACGTTCCTCTCCCCCAAGACTGGTGAAGTGGAATTCAGCCATGCCAGTGCTCCCTCTGCTCCCTGCTACTCTTGGCACAGACCTGGAGAGTCACTTCACTTCCCCTCCTAAGCCTCTATTTACTTATCTGTAAAAAGGAACCCACCCCCTCTTAAGGGTTTTACTAAGATTTCCACAGGAAGCAGCCAAGGGAGTGACAAAGTTAACCAATGTGGGAAAGTTATAAACGTTCCAGAAAGTACACAAAGGTCTTGCAGTCCCTGGCTATATACACGGACATTTAGAAAGGCTTAGAACTATATGATCATTAATCGTTAAACGGAAGTTGTAAGAGAGTCAAATGTATACGTGTGTCTGAGGGTGCACACGCGCACACACGTATCCCATGTACGTTTGGTTCGTTATAATAATTAAAGAAGGGTTAAGAGGCACCTGGGTGGCTCTGATGGTTAAGCCTCTGCCTTCAGTTCAGGTCATGATCTCCAGGTCCTGGGATCGAATCCTGGGATCTGGTTCCCTGCTCAGCGGGGAGTCTGCTTCTCCCTCTGCTTCTCCCCCTACCCCAGCTCATGCTCTCTCTCTCTCAAATGAATAAATAAAACCCTTGAAAAAAAAAGAGAGTTGGTAGTTAGCAATGGTTTATATCTAGCATTTGAGATTAGGATGTTTAAATGGCTTCTTTTTAGTTTGTACCCTTTTGTACAGTTTAATTTTTTAATGGGTATATATTGCTATTATATTTTAATGGATATATATATATGGTATATATATATGTGTATTTTATATTTTAATATAAATATATATATTTTATATATATATATTTTAATGGATGTATTTGGTATTTTAACAAATAACTACTGTAACAAACAAAACAATACAAACATGAATGAATAATGCTAACCAGACCTTTCTCTCTCACATCCCTCTTTCCTTTTATCCCTGCAAATGTGGGTTTATTAGCTTTCCTTTCTTACCACTGGCCCCCCCACCCCAATCCTTAGAAAAGCAGGAAAAACAGTAGACATAAATGAGCAAATCCCTCAGATTCCCCAGACTCAATTATGTCCCTGAAGAGCCGTGTCTTATTTCAAAGTGCCCCCAACATTAAAGAGGAAATGTCAAATTAGACCAGTCCTGAACACCTGATCTGCAGGAATGAAAACCAAACTCCATCGAAACCTCAGAGCCTGCTGGAGGACCACAAGGATTTACCAGCTGGCAAGGGTAGTGAAAGACCCTCTGCCTTCCAGTCCCAGTCCTGCCACTAGCCAGCTGTGTAACCATGGACAAGGCCCTTCTCTCTGAGGCTCTATTTCCCCTATTAAATGGGGGTGACAATGCCAACCACTGAGACTGTTAACCGGATCAAAAAAGATCATGAAGTAGAAGCATATTTTCCATTGCGAAATTCTCCACGAAGCTACAGTAGAGCAGGGGGCTTATCAGCCTTTGCATAAAGGGAGGCCACATTTTATTTCATGCAAAATTCATGAATAGACAGAGAGGGAAGAGGGGAATAAGGGAGGGTCCTTGGCATTTTTTTTCCACCCTGGAAATCCAAACCATGAAGAAGACAGAGTGAGTGTGTGTGTGTGTATGCTTATTGTGCCGAGGAGGGTACTTTGGAAGAAAGTGGGTGTGGAACACACCCAGCATCCGATCTCTGCCTAGAGCTGTTCTAAGTGAGTTCTGAGATCTGCCCCTAGAATCCTATGTTCTCAATGCTGCAGACTTGAGTTTCAGGCACAGGAGGGAGAAGCTGGCAAGGAAGCCTGCTCACTCTACTTTCCTACCCTTTCCAAAGCACCTTATTCATCAGGCTGTGACTGGAATCGGGGGAAACCAGGTGTGGTGTGTCTGGGAGGCAACACCAGAGCAGGACTATAGTCCGTATCAGAACCTGAGCCACAGAAGACCTCACTCAGTCCCCTCTCAGCTCTGTGACACTAGGCAAGGCACCATTCCTCCTGTGGCTCATTTCCCTTTCTGCAAAATCAGGGAGTCAGGGGACTGCTCCTTAACCATAGTCATTCTGTGCCTGCCCGTTAGGGAGTGGAGCTTCCAAAAACAGAGGGGTCATTGAGAGCTGGGCTAGGAGCCTCTTGAATTCCCACCAGCTTTTGTCAGGGGCAGACACAGGCGGTTTTCTTTCCTCTGCTTCCTGTGTCCTGCCTTAATGCACTGAAAACCTGCCAACTCATTTTTCTTCCCCTCTCAGAAGGAAAGAAGAAGAGGATGGATGGCTTACTGCAGGGGAGAGAAGACCTATACACCAACATCAAACAAACCAAACTTTATTCTGAAAAGCAAATTAGTAATCACCACTAAACTATTAGAGGCACATTGGTCCCCCTTGCTACTGGCCCACACCCCTCCCACTCCCACCCTCTTTTTTGGCCTTAGTAGAATACTAGAAAATTCCTCTCTTGGATCCGCAAGTAGTCCCAGACTTTTGGACTGGTAGGAGTCCACAGTGGTCTCAAGCTGGACTGAGTCCTGGAGTCGAATGAGGGATGCCAAAGAGGCTGCCTCCAGTATTCAAAAATTCTGGGCCAGGTCAGGTGGCCATTCCTATGGTACAGGGTCTCAGCGGGAGGAGGGGGTGGGTGTGGGGGCTGTTTTACACGTCCTTCTCGCATCTGGAGAAGCAGCTGGAAGCCAAGCAGGAAGGCACATCTAGAAGAGCCAGTGAGCTCTGGAATGTTTCAGGCACATCTGGTTGGATAAGATACCGTGAAGGCGAAGGAGACGTCTGCTCCTGAGTAAGGTCACCCGACCACAGAAAGAGCACCATGAGCCGGGGGACTCAGAAGAGATCCTTAGGGCGCTGGTTCTGAGCTGAGGATGCAACTTCAACAGTGATCTGGAAAAAGAGAAAAGGAACAAAAGCTGGAGCTTAAACCCACTGTTTAGGGCACAGAGGTGCACGGCTCAGTTCCAGGTGTCTGGAATCTTGGAACCAAGTCACAGCACAAGGAGAATTGGAATTTCTCTTGTGTTAAGGCAAAATGAATCTTCATGTGTCTTGGATCTTCCTTTGGACAATGTTGAAGGGAAGCTGTTGGGCAGAGGTCATCCACTCTCCCTTCTGCTGGCCACTCTGCAGCCCTCTGCTGGCCCAGCCCAGAATGGTGCCCCTTGCCAGGGAAGCGAGCCCTGGGAGAGGTCGGCATGACCACTACGGGAATCTCCATGGCCTCAGAAACATGGAAACCTGCAAAAGAAGAACCAGTCTTAGCCAGCCAAGGTACCTCCAAGTAAGTATCCCAGGAAAGGCCAGCCCCCCGCCCCCCTACCGCCTCCCCTGCTCTGGCCAGCACCAGTGGTGGGGGCTGAAAGAATGGGTGCGCCACCGGGAGGAAGGCAGCAGCACTCCAGCCTAAATGAGACCGCAAAGGGCTCAGTGTTCTAGGAGTTCCCGAAGGAAAAAAACAACAGTAACAACAAAACAGCCACAATTTGAATGGGACAGAGTTTCGGTCTTGCAAGGTGAAAAACGTTCTGGAGGTGGATGGTGGTGATAGTTACACAACCATCTGGGAACCTACATAAAGACACCAAAGCATACACTTTGAAATGGTTGAATGGTCAATTTCATGCTACATGTATATTTTACCATGATTTCTTTTAAAGTAGCCACATGAACAGTCTCGAATGTGTATTGCCCCCCTTCTCTAGAGAGTACAGCCCTGTCCTGAGGAGGCCAAATCGCCAGAGTCCAGCTCCTAGCTCCACCCGTCACAGTGGCTGGGAGACTCTAGACAAGGTGGACTCATCTGCCTCCTAGGGAAGAGGAGAACGAGAACACAGCTCGCCACAACAGGGCCAAAAGAATGAAAGAAATACATCTAAGCGCTTTAAGCAGTGCCCACATAAATGCTTTCATGTTACGCATGAAACACGCCCCTCCCCGATCTTTGCAGGTACAAGAGAAAAGCCTCACCCTCTCTACCTAAGCTTCAAAAACACCCCCCCCAAAACACATTCGGGTCTCCCCTGTTCTAGTTTCTAATCCAGACAGGGCTGAGCTTTTTCCAAGAGCAGACCTTTGCGGGATGTGGCAAAATGGCTGAACTTGGTACAAGTCTTTGGGCATTGTGGTGGTCGCCCCTCCAACTTGCTCCCTGAATAAAAACCCCCCACCTTTTGGCAAAAGGGGCTCTGTATTTTTTATTCAAAGGCCTATGACCCCTCCCAAAATTCAGGAAGCACCTTACCTTATGGAGGCTGGGCCAGCTGTTCACCCCAACTTCAGAGCTTTCTCCTCTCTTCGGTGAGTGAGTCCCACTCCTGCCAGCGGCTCAAGGTCCACACCAGCATCTTTTACAGGCAATGTTCTTTTTGACAGGGACACCATCTGGATAACCTTGACTTCATTTTCCAAACAATGTAGAGGAATGTTCAGGTCCGCCAATTCCCAGGTCTCTCATGTGCCTAGCAGGGACAGCTATCTTCTCCCTCATTGAGGCAAGCCCTCCCTCTGCTAGAGAAATACCCTGGGAAGGAGGAGCACCCCAGATCTTCAATCACATCAGAGCCAATGGGCTGGAAACGGTGGGAATGAATGACAGCCAAGACAGCACAGGGATGCTTGGAAGTCTTAGGTGGCAAAATCTAATTGCTCCAGGTCCACAGGCAGTTAACACTGTAAACTAAATTACCTGGGCTTCTTTTATAGCGGGACTTCTCAGAGCCTTTGATATGCTAATGAGCATCGTGAATCTTCAAGTGGGCGAGAGATAGCACCATGACAAACCCATTTGAAAATGAAACCGTCTTTTAGACTGTAGCTCCTGAGCCAGGGTTCCTGGGAACACCCACCGCTTTAATGTAAACAGTGCTGGGCTGGGAGACTGGAAACCGGGTTCTAATCTTATTTTGGCTTTACCAAGAGCAAGGGGTGAGGCTCACCATGTCATTCCCTCAGGGTCCTGTAGGATCCCTAATGCAAAAAGACATTGGAAGGTGGAGGTGGTGGAGCAGAAGCCCGTGAGAGAAACGCTGGGAAGCTGAGGCCAGGGAAACTAGTGTGCGTTTGGGCCTGGCCTCCAAGAACCCCGAGGCCAAAGGCGGAACAGGCAAAGGCGAGAGCAGACTCCAAACGTGCAAAGGTGCTGCCCGCGGGCCTTTCCGATCCATCCTCACCTTTGCAGACGCGCCCCACCCCAATGTCAGAGCACTGGACCGCGCAGGATGCGCGCACAATCCCGAGCTGAAACGAAACTCCTCGCTCATCCTGAGACCTGTGGAGGCCTGTCCTCGACTCTGTCCGCGGCTGCGAGCCTGCCCTTCACAGCACTCGAAGCTGGAAGAGGGGCCAGGGAACGGGGATGCTCTTCCGACAGCGGGCCGGGAGGGAGGGGGCAGTGGCGCAGCCAGAAGGCTGGTTCCAATTGGGAGCCTCCCCCGGATCTACGCGGCGCCTGTCCACGTCTCGCTCTCGGCACGGAAGGGGGCGAGGAAGCGCGAGGTTTCGCCTCGGACGGCCAGGATGCGTGGGGGCCCGCTGTTCGGATGCGGCCCTGCCGGGATCCCAGGAAACGGCGCAGGCGGCGCGTCTGGCCAGACTCCAGGCGGCGGCTCTGCGGTCGGACGGGAACTGCCGGCCAGGGCGCCCGGGCGCGGGCGGGAGCGCGGGGCGACGGGTGGGTGCCGGGGCGCACGGGTGCGGGGCGGCGGCGGCAGGAAGGACGGGGGCGCCGGTCTCGGGAGGGTCCCCGCCCCGCGGCGCGGCGGCTCACGCCACCTCCTGCTCCCCTTGGTAGCGGCGGCAGCAGCCGTAGAGGGCCGAGAGTAGGTAGAGGCCGAGGCAGAGGCCGCCGCAGACCGCGGCCGCCAAGAAGGCGTGGTAGGCGCAGGCCATCTGGTAATCCTTGAGGTTGCAGTAGCTGTGGCTCTGCGTCTGGGCGATCATGATGCCCGTCGCGGCGCCGTAGAGCGCTGCCGCCAGCAGGTCGTGTGCCACGTTGACCACGAGCCAGCGCGAACCCAGCACGGGCACCAGCTCGTGCTTGCCCAGCAGCGTGAGGAAGTAGAGGCCCAGGGTCAGCAGCCAGAAGAGCACCGACACGAAGAGCGCGAAGTGCACGGGGCCCTGGTACCTGCTCGTGGCGATGGTGATCCAGAAGGCGGCGCCGGCCAGCAGCTGCAGCAGCCGCAGCACGCCCAGCGGGCCGCGCAGGAAGGCCCTCTGCAGGCGCACCGGCCCGCGGACCGCGCGCGCCTGGGGCGGCGGCTGGCGCGGGGGCGGCGGGACCATGGCCCCCGGGCGCGGTGGCGGCGGCGGCGGAGCCCCGAGTAGCGGAATGGCTGCGCCGGGCTCGCGGGGGTGGCCCGGCCAACGTGCCCGCTGCGCCCGCGGCGGCCTCCTCGCGTCCCTCCGAGTCCTCTTCGCGCTTCCTCTCCCCTTCTCCCCACCCTTCCTCCACTCTCTCCTCCCTCCAGCCCTCCTCTCTTTCTCCCCGTCTCCACCACTGCTACCCGCCCTTTGGCTTCCCCTCCCCGTCTCCACCCCCACTCGCTCCTCCCGGCTTCCTGCCATCTCTTTTTGGGCCTCGCTCACCATCCCGGCCCCCCTTTCCAGCCGGCGCCAGACTCCCAGCTCGGATTCCTTTCTCCCCGGGGCGCGGCGGAGGGCACTCACACCTCCGGGCCGCCGAGGGCCTTCCGCTCTGGCCGCCCGGGCCAAGTTTTGGCACATCTAGGGCCACCCTGCCTGCCCTGCCTGCCCTGCCTGCCCTGCCTCCCCAGCTCCCGTCCAGCCTCAGAGGGGAAACGCTGTCTTCTGGAGCGTTCTCTCAGCGCCTCGCTGGGCCTCTTTCTTTCTACTTTCTCCTGCCCTAGGGCCCACCTGGGCCTCTTGGCCTTTTCCTGGCTCTGGAGGAGAGCGGCGCTGGTCTGAAGCTGACATCCGTTCTCCCCTGGACGTCTGGAATGTGCCCACCTCACTCTTCTCCGGTCCAAAGCTGGGCTCTCAGACATCAGAGTAAGGGACGGTTCCCCACCAGAGACCCCCCCCCCCCCGCTTCCCCTCCCACACACCACAAAGCCAAGTCCTATCAGTCCATCCTCATTTTTCCAACCTCCTTGCCATCCAGGGTCGCCTCCATTAAAAATGTGCTATCAGACATGGACAAGGCACCAAGCCTGGTGTAAGAGAGAGCAAAGCCCCCCTGTTTAACTAGGATACTAGGCAGAACAGCGTCCAATGGAAGCTGATGATGCATTTACACGTAAGCCCACTTAAGCCTCAAAACAGCCTCAGAGATAGAATTCTTTTCCTCCTTTTACTGAGGAGGAGAAATGAGGTCTAGAGGAGTTAAGCCCATTAACCTCATAACTGCAGCTGGTGTCCCTTGTTTCCCCAGCCCATTCAACCATCGCTCACCGTGACATTCCTCTAAAACACAGACCTGGCATGCGTTGCTTCCTCCACTGACCACAGGATACAGTTTTATCTCTTCTATGGGCTTATTTCACAAACTGGCTCCAACTGACTTTCACTTTCCTTGTTTCCCACTTCCTTTCCTTACCCCTGCTCCCATGGGGCTTGCCAACCCCACCTAACCTCTTAAATCCCCCCAAATAATCTCAAAAAGCCCTTCATTCCCAGACCCCACTTGGCTGGAAAACTCCTACTTAGCCTTCAAGGCCCAGTTTAAATGCTCCTCCCTTTGCTCCAGACTCCCAAGCTGTTGATTGCTGGCTCTTTAGACCCTCTCTTGGAGCATCCAGAAGTTATGCAGTGCTCCTGAGTCTGGTACATTGCTTGCAACTGCTGGCTGTCACCTCTATCTTTGCCTGGAAATAAGAAACTCAATAAATATCAGCAGAGTGCAGAACTAGTCCCTCATCTCCTGGTCATGGAATGTGTCCATCGGCCCCCTGGCCTGGCTGAGCAGGTCTCTCCTCTCCCAGCACCCTGGCATTCCTTATGGGAGAAAGTATATGTGGTTTCTCAGGGGGCTGAGGCCTCTTGCTGCACAGCCCCACCTGCAGGGACCTGGGACAGCTGTGAGCACTTATTTTAAATGAATAAAAGGTGATGTGTAACCTCCATCACCGTGTAAAATAGCATGGTATTGAGACAAGGGTGCAAGCCGTGGAGGCAGACTGCTGGCTATGCATTACGGCTTCACCACTCCCTTGTGCTGGGACCTCACACTTAACCGCTCTGTGCCTCAGTTTCCTCATCTGTGAAATCCTTTCATTAAGCAAATGGATTTTAAGCACCTGTTAGGCACTGGGCACCATTTGAGGGTCTAGGGATCCATAAGACATATGTGATCATTATTCACTGAAAGCTCTCTATGCTCTAGGCACTGTTTTTTGTCATTGTTTTTTTTTTGTTGTTTTGTTTTTGTTTTTGTTTTTGTTTTAAGATTTTATTTATTTATTTGACAGGCAGAGATCACAAGTAGGCAGAGAGGCAGGCGGAGAGAGAGGAGGAAGCAGGCTCCCCTCTGATCAGGGAGCCCGACATGGGGCTCCATCCCAGGACCCTGGGATCATGACCTGAGCCGAAGGCAGTGGCTTTAACCCACTGAGCCACCCAGGTGCCTTTGTCGTTGTTTTTTAAGTAAGCTCTACGCCCAGGGTGGGGCGTGAACTCACCCCCAGGTCAAGAATCACACGCTCTACCAACTGAGCTAGCCAGGCACCCCTATATTCTAGGCAATGTTAACTGATTTGCCAGTGGGGAAGCCAGGGCTCAGAGGGTGAAGGAAGGTGACCATGCTCACAGAGCTGGTGGGTGACAGTTTAAACAGGGGCCCACGTGTGGCTGGCTCCAGGTTCACGTTCAAAGTGCTTATATGTTGGGGCGCCCGGGTGACTCAGTGGGTTAAAGCCTCCGCCTTCGGCTCGGGTCATGATCCCAGGGTCCTGGAATCGAGCCCGGCATCGGACTCTCTGCTCAGCAGGGAACCTGCTTCCTCCTCTCTCTGCCTGCCTCTCTGCCTACTTGTGATGTCTGTCTGTCAAATAAATAAATAAAATCTTTAAAAAAACAACCACAAAGTGCTTATATGTTACTTTTTCAGATTTTATTCTTGGCTACAGTTACAGAGGCCCAGAGAGGTTACATAACTTGCCGGGAGAAACAGAACTAGCAAGTGTCCATGTGGAGACTCAAACCTAGGTCTTCTGATCCCAATTCTGGGGCCTTTCTCTCAGCTTCCCTTAGCAATCAATCCCTCCTGGGATATCCTCAGTGTCCTCAGGGTGCCGGTTATGAAAAAGGCTGGAGCTAGGACAGGCACCTGGGGGCTGACTCTAGGTGCTGGGCTGATGATGGGGTTATGCTCCATAAACTACGTCTGTGAGCAGGGGACCTAACCAAATCAACACTTTGAGGGAGAGAAGAGTCCTCTGGCATCTAAGAAAGGCATCTGCAGACTTAAGGGTGGTGTGCCGCCTGGTGGGCACAAATCTTCAGCCTCGCAGCTCAGCCCAGCTCCTTACAAGGAAGCCAATGGGGTGGTTTGGGGAGATATTTTTAGCCTCTGGAATCCTGAAGACATTCCAAGGGACAGTCCCAGGAGACGCTGCAAAAGCATAAGCATGCAAGAAGATATCCACAAATATGGCCTAAGCACCTGTGGGATGCAAACCATCTGGGTGTGGAACGGAGGAACAAGGAGCACCGGCTCCTGCCCTCACTGTGTTTGCACTTTCTCGATAGTACAGCGACAGCTGTGGACACAAAAGGGAAAAGAAGGTAGATGCAAGGAAATCTAAAAGGGAGAGTATGTGTGATGGAAGGGCTGGGAAAGCTTCCAGAATAGGGCATCTCTGGAGGGTGGATAGAGTTGTGACAAGCAGAGATGGTGACTAGGCATTGTTGGGCAAGGCGGTCCCCCATGGGGCCTGAGCAGCCATGGCTCTTAATACTGAGTGTGCTGAGAATGCAAAGCCATGGTCACCCATTCACTTTCCAACCATTTCTGGCTGCTGTGTTCTGCAGCCAATAAGTTTGTGGGGTCAAGGAACATTCACCCCCCCAGACAGACAGTAGGCTTGGTTGTTGCTTACTGTAAGAGTGGTGGTGGTAGGAGGGGTCAGGGGTGGGTTCCCCAAGCTCAGTGCTGCGTAGCTGTGACATAAAGCTCCTGCATAGGTAACATCCACCAGGGCCCCTCTGCGTTGCCCCATCAAACTAGGGAGTGAAGGAAAGAGACATAACGATGATGCTCGTGCTGTGCCAAGAGTGGTAAATCCTTCGAGTCTGACTCAGGAGACCATATCTTCTGCCCGCATTTATGAAACAAGAGCAGGCTAGCTTATTAGCTTGTAAGCGGGCTGAATCGCAGCCCCTGACAGATGCTATAGGCAAAGGGAAGAGTGTGAGCAAGGCCTCCGTTGCTCAGGCAACAAGAATTAGTGATGCTTGCTGGACGTTGTTCTATGCCCCAAAGCAATGACTTTGACTATGCCCAGAAGGGGAGGCAGCTGATAACAAGGAGGGAAGCGTGGCCCCCTGGAGATCCCATGACCCGATCCTGCTGGTCGGTCAGTTCCTTCTTCAGCCTCTGGGCTACTGTAAATCATTGCATTCATAGACCCAACTCACACTGGTTTAATACCTATTACGTGCCAGGCCCTGAGTTGGCCCTTGACATAAATTAGCTAACAGCAGAGGCAGAACTCACAGCGAGGAAATAGGTGGGTGTTGGCACCTGCAGAATCTTGCCCGGAATCTTAGAGTTAAATTACTAAATCAACATTTCCTGAACACCTGCTGTGTATGTACCTGGCATTACACCACAATCCTATACCTGAGTTGGAAGAGGGCTTAAAGATCATTTGTTCCTGGCTTCTCATTTTATGCAGGGGTAGCTATGGCCTGGGGAAGGTAAGTGACTATCCCCAGGTCCCACAGCTGGTTGATGATGGAAGTGCCAAGTTTAGAACTTAGGTCTCCTGACTCACTCTCCAGTGCTCACTCGGGGCAGGGAGCTCTGCGCATGAACACTCTTTTGGTCACCAAGCGGCTCACACCTCCAGGCATGTTCCCAAGGCTGTGGGAACACCGAGCTCTGGAATGGTGGGTGGGGTGGGTGGAGTGCCCTCTGGGCTGGAGTTGGGTAGGAATTGGGCGGGGGGGGGCTCCTGAGTTTGTTATTCCAGCCCCCAAGGAGGACCTGGCCTTGGCTGGAGCTATGAAAAATGGCCTGGATTCTGGGCCCCTTTGGGCAGACAGAGGCAAGGGGCCACAGTCTGGGCATGAAGTGGTAAAGGCATTTGACTCTGGCAAAGCTCAGCCCTCGCTCCCCAGGAGAAGCCGGCCAGGACAAGACTTGCAGCCACAGGCATCCTCTGAGTCTTGACTTTGTGCGAAGCCACCCAGAACACTGGCTGGTGAGGCTGGGTCCTTAAGGCTAGGGAACCATGGTGTCCAAGGGAGACACCCATGAGACTTGCCCGTGAGCTACTGAAGATGACCTCCTACTGGGACCTATGGTGGGGTGGGCAGACCCCAGCAGACCACATTCCTGGGGCAGGGTCGGACACTCTGGGCCAGGGTGGACTGAATCAGTCACCACCACTCTACCAGTCAGCCTTGGGTAAAAGTGGCAGAGACTCAGTGGGAACACCCACCGTATGCAAAGCACCTACCACATGCCAGGCGGCAGATGCCAGGTGCTTGCCAGTCTTGTCTCACGTACTTTCCACAGCAGCTCTCTGAGGTAGGTCCATTAAAACCGCCTCTGCTTTAAAATGAGGAAACTGAGGCATGGGGAGCTTGTGTGACTTATCTAACATCCCATATGTAATGGAGAACGGAATTCAAATATTTGATCTCCGAATCCAGGCTTGTAATCAGTGCATAGATCTCGGACTTCAGCCTGGGTCTTGGAGGTCACAAGACATCACAGGACTGCCCCCGAGCGGTGACAAAGAGAATGATCTCCATGTTGCAGAGATGGTCCGCAGGTACTGGGCCAGGCAGGGAGAGTGGGTGTGGCTGTCACAGGCCCCAAGACCTACACTTGGGGAGCCTGGCTGTGTATGCTGTTTCTGTTTCTTACCCTGCTATGTGAAGGTCTCCAGGAAAGGGGGATTTGTCCCCTGAACTCTCTAGCCCACCCATGGCTGGAGCTTTAAAGCAAGAGGAATGAGGCCCAAGGACTGGGCAGTGCCAAGGGTTGCCCTCAGAGGATGCTTGGTATGGGGTGTTCACCTCCTCCTTGGCCCTTGCAACAACCTTGGGAGATAGGCAATTCATTATCTCCGCTTGACAGCTGAAGGAAATGAGATTCAGAAAGATTAAGCTAGGAACTAAATTTAGATTTCTGGACCACTGGAAACACTACAGCTGTCTGAGATGCCCTGAGTCTACTTTAACCATGAACTTGCCCCTTACGTCTAGTCTCACCAGACTCTATAAGACGTTATTCACTGAAACCACAGAGCAAAAGCAATTGTGCTATCCCCTCCACTACCACTTGGTTTCCAACTCCCATGACCACTGGGGACTCTTTCAGATATGGCGAATCATGGGGATTTTCTCCAACTCTGCTTTTCTCTCTGCTGCCAAAAAGTACCCCCCCCCCCCGGCCAGACAACCTAGACAGGCAGAGGGGACGTGACTGCCGTGACTGAAAGAGATCAAAGGTCACAGAAGCCACTGGAGACCAAAAAGGACCTTGTCCTGACCCAACAGGAAGATGCCAGAATAGCTAACATCATGGCATTTAAGGATCAAAAGAAGCCCCAAGAATCTTCAGTGGCATGGAAATGCTTCGGCAGGCCTGCCTGCCGCCCCCCTGGCAGCCTTCTCCCCATACCCGCAGCCCCTGTCGGTGTGGTGGCTCTAGACAGAGAAGGAATATTTATACCATAAAGCTCTGTTGCTATTTTCCCATCTCCTCTTCTGACCCGAACCGGGAATTTGGCCAAATGGTCATTCCTAAATGGAGCTAGTGCTGGAGTAACCAAAGCCAGAGCATGAGGCAAATTTAGGGGGAGTAGAAACCCTGAGTTGGCAGAGAAAGTTGATCTGCAGAGAAAAGAGCTTATTAGAGTTATTAGAGTTGTTTAGAGGAACAGGATGGATAGATAAATAACACATACATATAGTTATCATAGGAAACTGGTTTGTGGAATTATGGGGGATGGTAAGTCCCAAAATGTGCAGTTGGCAAGGTGGAGACCCAGGAGAGCCAGGGTGTAGTTTAGTCTAAAGGCTGCAGGCTCAAGACCCAGGAAGAGGCAGTGTTTTAGTTAGAGTCCAAAGAAGGGTGTAGAAACAAACCAATGGCTCAGGGTGCCTGGGTGGCTCAGTTGGTTAAGCTTCTGACTCTTGATTTTGGCTCAGGCCATGATCTCAGGGTTGTGAGACTGAGCCCCACATCAGGCTCTGTGCTGAGCATGGAGCCTGCCTGCTTAAGATTCTCTCTCCTCCCCACTCTACCCCTGCTTGCATGAACGTACGTTTCTCTCAAAAATTAAAAAAAAAACAACCCACAATACAACAACGTCTCCACTCAAATAGTCAGGCAAAAGGAGGTCGTTCTGGGGCCCCTGGGTGGCTCAGTTGTTGAGCCTCTGCCTTCAGCTCGGGTCATGATCCCAGGGTCCTGGGACTGAGCCTTGCATCAGGCTCTCTGCTCAGCAGGAAGCCTGCTTCTCCTTCTCCCACTCCCCATGCTTGTGTTCCCTCTCTTGCTGTCTCTCTGTAAAATAAATAAAAATCTTTGAAAAGAAAAAAAAAAGGAGGTCCTTCTTACTCATGGGAGGGTCAGCCTTTTTTTTGTTCCGTTCGGGCCTTCAACTGATGGCACAAGGTCCAGCTCCCTGAGGAAGGGCAGTCGGCTTTTCTTGATCTGCCAATTCCGATGTCCCTCTAATCCTAAACCACCTTCACAGACACACTCAGAATAATATTTGAACAAGTCTCTGGGCACTCCGTGGCCCAGTCAAATTGACACATAAAATTAACCATCACAGGCAGCTATGCAGGGACAAAAGATGGCGAGAGAGGACAAGCGCCTGTGACTTGCTTCACGTTTTCCCACTAGACTTCATTCTGTGAACTCACTGCGGCTTTCCAGTAACAACACCCCCCATGCTTCTTCATCTGAGACAACTTAAACAGATTTCTGTTTCTTATAATGGCGCTGGCATGAAGAAAGTAGGACTTGGATCCTAACTGCTAGGGTCTCATTCCTAGTTCCACTCTGTGGTGGTTTAAAAACAAAATGGCTACAAACTCTTTGATTCTTCATTCATCAAGAATTGCATCTATGTCCCCTTTCCCTGAATCTGGGTGAGCTTGTGACTCAGTTATAACAAGCAGGACAGTAGGAACCACACTGTATGACTTCTAAGTTCTGTCCAAAAGACAAGGCCACAGCCCTGAGCCACCATGAAAGAAGTCTCTGTTCCCGGTCATACTGAGAAACCACCAAAGCCCTCCAGTCAGCAGTCTGCGCCTTCCAGTTCTCCCAGCCTAGGCCCCATACATACGAAATGAGCTTTCAAATGATTCCAATCCCCAGCTGTCAAGGCAACCTTCACATTCAGGACTTCCAGCTGGAGTCCTGACATCACAGGGCAGAGACAAGCCACCCCCACTGTCCACTATCTCAGTTCCTGTGTATCATTCATGCTTTTTATTTTCTGTTGTTTCCTGATGTTTTCACATCTTGGGACCTTGCAGATCCAGGGAGGGACTGCCCCTCCCAGATTTAGCTAATTCCTAAAGATAGCAAATAATGTGACTGTGAGTGTGCTTTTGCCATGCAAACCAACCAACCCTGAACCCACACTCCAAAACCACCTCCTCTGTTTGGGCTCTTGTACTCCAGGAGGCAATTAATATTCCTCTCCCCTTATCATCCCAGGGAAAGGTGTCGGGCAACTGGAGACCGTCCCTACGCCCCAGAGCCTGTGGGAATTATTCAAATTAGCCAATCCTAAACCCGCCTAGCTGCTTACTTTGTTTCACCCATTTCTTCCCACAAAAACTACAATAAAAGCTCATTTCCGTGCTTTTCTCTTGCTCCTTCTGCCTCCTGACCGACCCTGAGGCTTCCCCATGTGGCTCTGTGTGATGTGGCATATCCCTTCCTCTGGGGACCTGTGAGTAAAAAGTTATCTTTTCAACGGCAGCCGTTGCCTAATCTGTTGGCCTCACTATTCCTAAATAAAACCAAAACCCTGAGGACATTTTTAAAACATCCTGACCTGTGGCCCCTGCGTGGCTCAATCAGTTAAGCCTTTGATGCTTGATTTCAGCTCAGGTCATGATCTCAGGGTCGTGAGACATGAGGTCCCACCATCCTGCTCTGTGCTCCATTTGGAGTCTACCTTAGAGTCCCTCTCCCTCTTCTCCTTCACCCTCAAAATAAATCAAACCCCGCGTGGGGCTCTCTGCTCAGTGGGGAACCTGCTTCCCCCTCTCCCTCTGCCTGCCTCTCTGTCTACTTATGATCTCTCTCTGTCAAATAGATAAATAAAATCTAAAAATTAAAAAAAAAAGATTTTATTTATTTATTTGACAGAGAGAGACACAGCAAGAGAGGGAACACAAGCAGGGGGAGTGGGAAAGGGAGAAAGGCTTCCCGCCAAGCAGGGAGCTGGATCCAAGCAGGACCCTGGGATCATGACCCGAGCTGAAGGAAGACGCCCAACAACTGAGCCACCCAGGCGCCCCAATAGATAAAACCTCTTAAAAAATAAATAAAACATCCTGACCCACAGAATCCATAAGCATAAAAAAATGGTCATTTTATGCCACTAAGTTTTGGGGTGATTTGTTAGGCAACAGGTGTAGCTGGAAGACATGTTGCTATCGTGCAGGTCTCTAACCTCAGCTTTGTCATTGGCATAAGGAGATTAACAGCAACGGCTCAGCATCACTGGGCTGTTGTGGGGATTCAATGAGGTGCAAAGTGTCCAGAGCTCATAGTGTTAGCTTTATCATCAATACTGTTTTCTGAAAGAGCTTTGACACCCAGCTCACTGGATTCAGGGTGTCAGTGGATTGCAGGACAAAAGCCTGCTCTCACTTAGGTTTTGTTCACTTGACGTTCTTCGCCCTCATCACACTACCGGTCTTGCTATCCTCCACTGATTCAGCCGAGTCCGATCTCGAGACAGAAACCACACAGTAATTTGCATAGGGGAACCTCAACATAAGGAATTATCATTTACTCTAACGGAGAGCTGAGGCATTAAAGAGCACTCTGAAGAAACCAGGAAAAGAAAATATAAGCAATAGCTACAAATCCTAGGGCTGAGATAGGCCCTTAACAAGAGCTCTCCTCCTCTCCCCACTCCCGGGGCCAAGATTCAGATCTCCTTAAAGAAGACATAGCTGTGGCTCAGTAGATGGCAAAGTCACTGAGGTGCTACCCTTGTAGAACGTGCCATCTGGGATGCGACTGCAGGGACATCAAAAGTTACTGCAAAATGGAGCACGTGGATGGCTCAGTTGGTTAAGTGTCTGACTCTTGGTTGTGGTTCAGGTCATGATCTCATAGATCATGGGATCCAGCCCTGTGTGGGGCTCCGAGCTCAGCGGGGAGTGTGCTTGAAGATTCTCTCCCTCTGTCCTGCCCCCCCCCACTCAGGTTCACTCTCTCTCAAATAAATAATCTTTTAAAATCTTAAAAAAAAAAAAAAAAGGGTAACTGCAAAGCCACCAAAGATGAGGGAAGCTCCTGGCCCCTGTGTGTCGCTGGCTGCCCGGCGCTGTAGGCCCCAGGCACTGAACAAGCTGCCCACACTGTGAGAGTCCACACCACGGGAGTCCACACCGTGGGACCAGGCGCCTGAGAAGACACCTGAGCTTCCGGAGCAGGCCCTGGAGAAGGCTGGCAAGCTGCCAGAACTTAGTGAGCGGACACTCCAGAACCAAAGAGAGAAACCCTTCCTCCCACCGCGGCTTGCCGGCTCCCTCTACTGACAAAGCTAAGCATTGTGTCCCGTGGAAAAGGAGAAATATTTACAGGACTTGGCTCTCACAGAGATAACCGGTGCCTTCTACCCCTTTGGAGACTCAGCTTCCATATGCAACCTTCTATATACAATTGGACCTCCATGCAACAATGAAACAACTCTGTATTTCCACCTAATGAGATACAGCTGTCTTTCTTGGAGATGACGTTCTCACCCCCTCTCTCCGCAAAAGGAGATACACAGCCCCAACGGTCTGCATTAAATACTGCTCAGAAAGAAAAACGAAAAAACAAAAACCAGAAACACTTCTCAAATTTTGCCAGAGTCCCTCAGAATACACTGTTAACTAAAGACTAACATGGTAATGTTAACTTCCAACAACTGACATAGAAACTTACATATGGGGCGCCTGGGTGGCTCAGTGGGTTAAAGCCTCTGCCTTCGGCTTAGGTCATCATCCCAGGGTCCTGGGATCAAGCCCCATGTCAGGCTCTCTGCTCATCGGGGAGCCTGCTTCCCTCCATCCCTGCCTGCCTCTCTGCCTACTTGTGATCTCTGTCTGTCAAATAAATAAAATCTTAAGAAAGAAAGAAAGAAAGAAAGAAAGAAAGAAAGAAAGAAAGAAAGAAAGAAAGAAAGAAAGAAAGAAAAAGAAAAGAAAGAAAGGAAGGAAGGAAGGAAGGAAGAAAAGAAATGAAACTTACATATGAAATGAAAACGTGAAGAGAGAGAAAACGTGTAGAGAGAGAAAACTTATTAGTTGATATTGTACTATAAGGAAGGCCTTTTTCTTCTCTTCTGTTTACCTGTTTATTCACTTACTCATATTGCTGTGGACTTGGGTATTCTTTCACTCATTGGGTTACAATCTGTTGCTGTCATGCTTCATTTTGGTGCTCTGCATTTGCTAATGGGAGCCCTTATAAATGGACTCCTAGTCCTTTTGATGTGTTTCCATCACTCTCTGAGTTCTTCCTTACTTTTCAGGACACGATGTTTTAGAATCATCCTGAACTTTCTCAACCCCAGTGGTTGAATCAATCATTTCTCCAAGGAGTCATGGTTCCTTTTGTGGAGAATGGTATGGAAAACTCAGAATGTGGGTTGTAAATGTGCTTATTCCAGCTGGGGCATCATCACTTGTAGGCCCTCTCAGCAGACACAGCTGGAGAACGTGTGTGTTTAAATGTGTTCGTGTGGATACATACATGTATATACATACACATATACATTTAAACATATGCATACACTTACAACTTAATTATTTCTATATCTACTTATCTGTACATTAAAAACCATGTGTTCTGGGACGCCTGGGTGGCTCAGATGGTTAAGCATCTGCCTTTGGCTCAAGTCATGGTCCCAGTGTCCTGGGATGGAGCCCTGCATCAGGCTCCTGGCTCAGTAGGGACCCTGTTTCTCCCTCACCGTATCCCTCTATTGTTCCCCCTTCTTGTTCTCTCTTGCTCTCTCTGTCAAATAAATGAATAAAAATTCTTAAAAAAAAAAAAGAGCTAAGTACTTGTTAAAGAAAAAAAAAAAGGACATGAGTTCATATTTGCTATGGATTGAATTGTGTCTCCCCAAATTCACATGTTGAAGCTCTACCCTCCAACAAAGCTGTCTTTGGAGTAAGGAAGTCATTAAGGTTAAGTGAGAGAGGTCTGTAAGAGTGCAGCCGCAATCTGATAGGATTAGCACATTTATATAAGAAGAGACACCAGAACCCTCCCTCTCTTCCTTCACCATATGAGGACACGGTGAGGAGGCGTCCTTGTGCAACCAGGGAAGAGGGCTCCCACCAGAAACCAGATGGGCCGGCACCTTGATCTTGGACTTCCTGCCTGCCCAGCTGCGAGGAGCACACATTTCTGTCGTTAAGCCACCCAACCTGTGCTATTTTGTTATGGCAACCCGAGCAGATTAATACAAAATTGACCTTTAATTCCAATGTACATGAGTCAGATTAGGTGTGGAGGTTTTGTTTTGCCTTCGAGGTTTGGTTTTGTTTCCGTGGTCGTGTTTCTGTACTGTACTGTTTGCCCATAGGGCTTTGCTCTTCTCAGTTGCTAAGTTCAGAGAAGAGGGCTGTAGCAAGTTGTCTTGTATAATGTCCCAAGCACAAGGGAGCTTCTTAAAAAGTTTACAATTACCAAGAGCACTTATCAACAAAAAGAGAGGGGACTCAAGAGATACACTACCGCTTGTCAGTGGAGGGTGGACGTTCTCTCTGGTCTCCCCAGAACAGGACAGACAGCAAGAAAAACCCATTGGAAGGGAACCATTTGCAAGAGCTGCATGAATGATCCCTGCAGGACAGAGAGGGAAGGAGCCAAATGCTGGTTTAGCGTCTGTAGCAAGGTCTGTATTGAGCCCTATGCCCACTGCACCTCACTTCATCCTCACAGGTGGGGATGGTTAGTTCCACTTTATAGAAGAGAAACTAGGAAAGCAGAGAAGTTAGGTTATTTGCCTAAGGTTGAACAGCTGGAACCCCTTTCCTAGACTCTACTCCCCTAGAAACTAGTACTCTGCGGAGCCATACTGGCAGCCAAGGCAACAGGAACATGTGCACTCCTATACACACCTATCGAAATAGTCTCTGAATTGAATGGAAAAAGTTGACTAAAGCCCCACAATCAAAAAAACAGGACCATACGTAAACCCTTGTGTCGCCCAATCGATTCACGCACTATTTTCAATTCTCATAAAGCTAACTGGCAGGGAGCATAAGGACGACCCATGTGGGAACCACGAGCTGATTAGAAAGACTATTCCCGTGGCAAAATGATACCAGGTCATAACACAAACAACAGTCTGCTTTTAAGTGTTGATATTTTGTTCACTGTGGATGTTTTACATTAATTTTGATTTTTAAAAATATTACATTAAAATATTTATCTTGATTACTGGTTGGTTGGTTTTGGTGTCCGCTTAAGTACTGCACCCAAGGAATATTCCTCACTCCCCTCACCTTAATCTGATCGCTGGTAAAACCAGGTCTTGGCCTGAATTACATCAGGGCTCCCTTCCTCACAGCTCACCTTCTCTTCCAAACAGGGCCATCCCTGTTATGGGGTGGATCCCAGATCTTCCATTCCTGCATGATGGAAGTGTCCTGTCTTCTCATCAGTCATACAGATGCATAAAGCTGTAACAATAGAAATGTTTCCATTGTGTGATAAGTGCATGGTCACATGCCTGCAAAAATGTTGGGAGACACCAGATGTTCTCCACCCAGCCTTAGTCACATCTGACCCAGAAGCCACAAGTTCCCAATTCCCACCCTGGTATGCTCGTCTGAGCTGCTGGCATCAGACATCCTAGGCTCTCCAGGCACTGAGATGCCAAGAGTTTGGCCTTCCTATTTCTGAGACCGGGGAACAGGGCATCCCTGTTTAGGACTCCATACACCCCTCTTTTTAGCCAAGCAGTTGGCTGAAAAGGCTTTGCAGCAGTGAGCACCTTCTATTGGAGACGAACATTGCTGACTTCTTTATTCTTTTCGCTATTTCCCTAGGTCTTCAGGAAAAGCAAAGAGAAACTGTTGTTAAAGCCCTTTTAACTACAGCAAAGCACTTGCTGATGTTGTTTTTGTGCAGGACAGAAAGAGGAACTGGAGACCATGGGATGAGGAAGAACAGCTCCCAAATATCCCTTCCATCTTGCAGAAAGGGACCCACAAATCCTTACTTGCTGGGTTTTACTCCTTTCCCCTCAGAACTTTTACAGAGGAGAGATCACACTTAAATGACCATGAAGGTCAGCTCTGGAGTGAAAAAGAAGTCAGGGAGACCTAGCTGCTTATTCCCATGCACCTTCCTGACCATATTTGAACCAGTGAACAAACAACTCACCTTCCAAAGAACTAAACAAGTGTTTATCAAGAACCTGTTGGGGGCACCTGGGCAGTTCAGTCGTTAAGCACCTGACTATTGATTTCCGCTCAGGTCATGATTTCAGGGTCATGGGATGGAGCCCAGCATTGGGCTCTGTGCTCAGCGGACGGTCTGCTTGAGATTCTCTCTCTCCCCCTCTACTTCTGTCCACTACGCCCCCCAAATAAATAAATAAACCTTAACAAACAAACAAGCAAAAACAGTGGACACTCCATCCACTCCCAAACCCTCTAATACAAGTTCCAAGCTGTGGGCAAAGTGACCTTCTAAAAACACAAGTTTTTCATGAGGATGAAATGAGCTACCATTTGCAATTGGCATTACTGGCACATGGTAAATGCTATGAAATATCTGTTAAACAGTATATATAATGTCATTCCCCTCAGAGAGTCAAATGGAAACTTTTTCACTGTCCGCCTCTGCCTTCTGCTCTCTCACCACTCTGCCCCTTCCTAGCCTCACTCCAAGTCTCATATCAAGTCCTCCTGAGTCGAGCTACCTCCTAGACTTTGCACATGCCATTCTCTCTTCCTTAAACACCTTCCCAGACCCACTTCTCTTCATTTGACCAACTTCAACTTCTCCTTCCTATCTTAACTTAAATGTTACTTCTTCTACCTCCCAGGACCTCCTACAGGGAGTTGAGTTTCCTCCGTTTGGCCCTTTTATTTTGTTTTATTTTTTTCTTTTAAAAGATTTTTTTTCAAATCTATTTGACAGAGACGCAGTGAGAGAGGGAACACAAACAAGCAGGGCGAGTGGAAGAGCGAGAAGTAGGCTTTCCGCTGAATAGGGAGCCCCATGCGGGCCTCCATCCCAGGATATTGGGATCATGACCTGAGCCGAAGGCAGACGCTTAGTGACTGAGCCACCCAGGCGCCCCAGACCCTTTTATAATGTTTATCACAACTGTAATCACCACTAAATGTTTTAAGCTTTTTAAAGTCTGCCTTCCTTACTAGGCTGTAAATTCCCCCAGGGCACAAGCTTATAGACGTCTCCTATTCACTACTTCTTAAGAAACTTGGACAGGGTGGGCCCTAATGGACCATTGTCCAATGAATTATAAAACTTTCCTAATACTGCTTATTTAGATAACTGGCTCAAGGTTGCACAGCTGATTTAAGATTTGAACCCACGGCATTCTAGCTTTGAAGCCCAAAAATCTCGCCATCCCTTCCTTTCCCTCAAAGCTGGAGCCAGAAGATAAGTGGTCCGTCTGGGTGGTGAATTTAAGGAACTGCGGATCTATTTGCAGAGGGCCACAAGCTGCAGGGAGCACGCCGCGGTGCGCGCTGGCCTACGGCCCAGGAAAGGGGGCACGCGTCACGTGTACCCTGCAGGGCCTGCCGCCGCCGCACCCCGAGGCTGGAATGCGGCCCCGCCCCGCTCCCGCGCCAGCAAAACCGCGCTCTCCCGGGGCACTGACGTCAATGAAGGGGACGCCTTCGGCCGCCGCGCTAGGGCGGCGGAGGGCGGAGGGCGGAGGGAAGGGGCCCCGGCGGACACGCCCCTCGCCGCTGCTCCGCGGCTGATTGGGCCCGCGGAATCTTCGCACTCAGGTTTCGAGGCCGGCGAAGGGAAGGGGGCGGAGCCTGGACACGCCCCTCTCTCCTCTGTTGCTGATGATTGGCCCACAGAGTCTCCACGTTCGATTTTGGAAGGCTCCCTCCGAAGCTCTCACCAAGGCTCGGCGGTGGATTGGCTCTTCCCCGCCTGGGGAACGCTTTCTCCCGGGAGTCGCGGCTGTGACCTAGGTGGCCCGCCTTGGGCGGCCAGGTACGTAGATCCGAGGGCTGGCTCGCGCTGCGGTGGGAGCGGGCGGCGGGCCATCAGAACCCGGGTGGCAGCGGCTACCCGAACCCGCAGGTCCACTTAGGGCCCGGCGTTGTGCGAAGCGGCCACGTCTGAGCCCCGGGGGCTGACCTGGGCCAGGATACCCCGTCCCAAGCTCTCGTCCTGTGGGTGAACGCCGCCAGGTCCCTGTGAGCCCCTTCGCAGCAGGAAGCGTAGAGCTACGCCCGCCCTTTCGAAAGGCCGTGAAGGGGTTGGAGTGCGCACATCTTAGCCTGCCCCATCCCGATTTGAGGTCTGTCGGCGCTGCCCTTCAGCGTGGTGAGTAATCGCTCTGACTCCTCACGGGGCCGTGGAGCGCTGAGGGCGCCGAGGCTGGCTTGGGAGACCTGACTTTCGATCCCTGCGCCTTCCGAAACCCGCAGAAGCAGATAGCAGGCTCGGAAAGGTTTCAGAGCCTCCTGGGTCGTGCCTTCCCCTGAAGACCTCGTCAGCCATCTGGCAGAACAAAAATAACAGTGGTTGAGGGGCTGGGCGCTGGGGTCATACTACCTGGGTATATTCAGCCTCACCACCTACCTCCTGTTTGACTTTGGGCAAGTTACTTAACCTTTCTGAGCTCAACTTTCTCATCTGTAAAATGGGTATAACCTATAACCATAGCGCCGCCTCATGGGGTGAGGATTAAAAAGATCACCTATTTGAAAGCGATGTTCTGTGCTTGACAGGGAGCAAGCTGCCTCAGTGGCAGCTGTGATTTTAAAGTGCACAGATGAATCCATCTCCCTTACCCTCATTTCCCAAGAGTAAAGATTCGTTTTGAGGGAGTTTCATGAAAATGACAATGATTCTATAGGGCCTGGTTGTTAAACAGCCTTTCCCTTACATCACTCATTCATGATGCAGTGTACTGGGATGGATGCTTTCACATACTTTTATCTCCCTTATTCCCTTATAGGTTATTTATTCTCACTTTTCTGATGATGAGCAAAATGAGGCAGGGGGAAACAGGCTTGTCAATGTCACCCGGTTTTCAGAAGCACAGCCAGAACTCAGGGTTCTTGAACTCTTGAAAAGAGTTATTCCTTCATCTAGAGTTTATTTTCCAGTCGTATCTGAGTATGGGTCTAGGGGTAGGGCCCAGTTCCTTTCTCCGCTTCCACATCAGGTTTGGAGACCTACGTGTATGCAGTTGTCTCAGTCACTGCTGGAGGAGGCTAGGCCCTGAGGCCTGGGGGGCTCACATGGCCATGTGGACTGGGCCTCCCAGTGGAGGAGCCACAGATTTTGGCTGCTGTCCAGTGGCGGGGGAGCAGGCCAGGGCCACAGCGTTGATTTGGGCCTTAGGCCAGAGCCTCCAGTTCTTTATCCAGGAGGCCCTTTGCCTCCAATTACAGACTATTACCATCAGCAGGGTTATCTGAAGGAGGGGAGCTGAGTGGGGAAGCAGTTGCTGCCCAGCTCATGCAAGTGTGTTCTGCCTCTCGTGGTTACCTGAGCCTCCCTGAGACCACGATCGTAATAGCTGTCTAAACTGAGCTTCACATACTACAAAGGATGCTCAATTGTGTACCCTATTTATGTATTACAAATTCATTGTCTGGTGAGTCACTTTTTAAATATACTTCTTCGTTAGAGCTCTCGCGTTCATTTATTGCCTATTTCAAAACAAGTTGAACTTTGTCATTTTCCACATTTGGTATTTACTTTGTGGGTTCACTTTTAAGCTAGTTTATGTCAAACTGAAGTATTTTGCAGTGAGTTTTTACTCATTTGCTCACAGACCCGTGTTTATATTCTTTGCTGTCAGCTCTGGAATGAAAGATCCATTTGTAATCTTTTAATATCCTTGCGGTGGCATTTTCCAGTTTAAAAAAAGTACCATTGTCCAAGTATACACTGATTTTCCTAGATTCAGGTCTTGTCCAAGAAAATAGGGGGGAAAGAACACATTGAATAAGATAAGAGAGGTTTCTTCTGGGGTGCCTGGCTGCCTCAGTCGGTGGAGCATGCCACTCTTGATCTCGGTCTATAAATTCAAGCTCCATATTAAGTGTAGAGATTACTTAAAAAATAAAACCTTTAAAAAAACCCAGTTTCTTCTGATAATACAAGTGTTCTGACTCGTTTTCCGGAAGTTTGTATCTAATCTTATGGAAACTCCACTGATTTTCATTCTCAGTCTGACTGCTGGCTCAAGCCCAGGGTGGCAGGCAGAGCTAAGAGTGAGGATCCTTGAAATCTGGAGGTCCCAGGGTGCATGAAGGGTATGTTTGAAGCTGGAGGCTTAGACTCCCCCACAAATTTTGTTGGTGTGTTTGTAATTCACTATAACTCGGACTCTAGAGGCTGGAGGTCGGGCCGTGTAGGGCCTTGTAGCCACACACAGGTGGCTAGGAATATCTGGGAAGTCAGGCTCCAAGCCATCCCTGAGACAGCACTGCTACTTAAGCTGGTTACCATTCTCTCTGAGGGGAGGGTGAGATTGCCCGAATCTGAGAGAAACGATACCACCTCTTCTCCCACCACCCAGACCAGCCTAGGAGTGTGTCCCAGGCTTGGTCGTAGCCAGCCTAGGTCCCTGGGGTGCCTTAGAGCGGTGAGTTCTCTGTCTTCTCCCAGACCTTAACCCCACATCCCACCAGCAAAACAGTGTCTTTTCTCCAGGGAAGATTGAGGAGGGCAGAAAAGAGGAACTACTGGTTGGGGAATTTCCTGGCACCTAATTAGCCAGGCCTGTCCACACATGCTGCGTCTAGGCCTTGGCAGCCAGGCAGACCCAGTCACCGCTTCCGTACAGACCTAGCCTCATCACAGAATCCCTAACACCACACATGTCCTTGGAGACCAGAGGCATCAACCTGTTCTTACAGATGTAAGGGGGAAACTGAGGCCCACAGAGGCGAAGTGCCGGAGGGCCCCCCCAGCCAGCAAGTGGCAGGATTAGGGCTCTGACTCAGAAGCCAGCACTGTGTGCCCTGGGCTTCGTTGCAGTTCCAGATCTGTTTTGTGGAAGCTGGGGATTTTCCTCTTCAGACTGCCACAGGTTCAAGGCTAGAACAGCAGGCCACACAGTAAACAGCTCTGACGCTAATGAAAAGATTAAAATAAATTCTACAGCCCCACCCTTGCCTTATGTGTGGGCTGGCCATGGTTCTTCCTTTTCCACCGGCAGGTTTCCCACTTGGTGACTTCGATGAGAATAGTGAAATATCCCTCACAGAGATGACAAGCCAGCAGCATGCTTGGAGCTTGGTTGTGAAGGCAGCTGAGGTTTTCAGACACATCTGCAGCCCTTCACACCAGGTCCTGGCCTTGGCTGAGCCCCTGGCATTGAATCTGTCTCAGCTTCCTGTGCTCCTCTGAGCTGGGAGGAGGGTAATGGTGCCCGATTCCTGGAATTACGTTGAGGATGAACCATCATGCATATTGTCGTGTCGCCTGACGCAGAGTAGATGACCCAGAGTCAGCTTTTTTTATCAGCCTGAAAGTGTTCCCTGGTGACTGTTGTTTTCTGGTCACAGTACATTTTAATCATACAGCTCAGGAGAGTTCATTACCACACATACTAGGTTTTTAATTGGATTCTGTAATAGTGCCTATGGAGAGGTAGATTTTAAAATTCCCATTTCCAGATAAAAGCACAATTTTTATGGAGTTCATTCATCTGAAAGTTTTCTGCAGGTTTATTTTAGTTACTGAACTCTTTGAAGAGTGGGGTTCTTGGGGCACCTCGTGGCTATGTCGTTAAGCATCTGCCTTCGGCTCAGGTCATGATCTCGGGGTCCTGGGATTGGGCCTCACATCAGGCCCCTTGCTCAGTGGAGAGCCTGCTTCTTCTCCCATTCCCCCTGCTGTGTTCCCTCTCTCACTGCGTCTCTGTCAGATAAATAAAATCTTTAAAAAAAATGAAATGAAATCCCTATTTAAAAAAAAGAGTGGGGTTTGTTTAAGATTTTATTTATTTATTTGACAGACAGAGATCACAAGTAGGCAGAGAGGCAGGCAGAGAGAGAGGAGGAAGCAGGCTCCCTACCGAGCAGAGAGCCCAATGTGGGGCTCGATCCCAGAACCCTGAGATCATGACCTGATCCGAAGGCAGAGGCTTAACCGACTGAGCCACCCAGGCGCCCCAAGAGTGGGGTTCTTATGAGAGGAGGCCTAGACACTGGGACAGGGTGAGTGTGGAAATTACTGGAATAAGGAGAGTTGCTATTGAGGTGAGGAGCAAGGGCCAGTTACATTTGAGGAGTCTGAACGCAATGGAGAGAGGTCTCAAACTCTCAGAACAAAGGCAGGTGAGAGTAAGGGCAGAGAAGCTGGGAATGCTTTATAGGATTTCCTTTCTGTTTGTTACAGTGAGCATGGACATTTTGTATTGAAATGTATTGATTTTTATTCCCTTTTTAGGCTAGTTCCTGGGTGACAGGTGTCTCCGTAGCTCTCTGGAATGAGGTGAGGTCTGGTGTAACTACCTGACCTTTGCCATTAGGCCTGGGGCTGAGGGGTGGAGGGAGCACAGGCAAGTCCTCTGCTGGTTCAGGCCCAAACAGCGGAAAAGGGACCCTATCATAACCTGACCCAAGTACAAAAGTCAAGGCCAAAAGGGTCATGGGGGTGGGGGTTATGAATCTGCATTTATTTGGCTCTTACCCTGTACCTGATACCACACTAGGCACGCTCAGCCCATAGAGCAATCCTGAGAAGTGGTTATGAGCCCGTTTACAGCTGAGCAAAGAGGCTCAGAGAGGTTGAATAACTTGCCTAGGGTCACCGCTAGGAAGGTGGCAGAGCTGGGATGAGTCCAGTTCTGTGTAATACCGAGGCCCTTGGTCTTGTCTCTAGTCTGCTTCCCAATCTCATAGCGTTTTCAGGCTGTACTGGAGACAAGGGTGGGGTGAGTGAGCCCCCTTTTATTATTATTTATTATTCAAATTGAACTCTCTAGAACTGAGGATGATCATTTAATTGAAATTTCATTTCCTATGAGGGGGCACTGACATGAGCCTTCCTTTTATCGAACTTTTTTTTTCCAGCCTCTGCCCACGGTTGCGTATTCTAACCCTGGAGCCGTCTCTTCGCCCCTGCGTTCCTCGCCATGGCTCTTTGGACTGAGCTAGATCTCCTTGTCTATTTCATACTGTGTTTGCTAAACTATTTGAACTTGGGCTCTCTCCAGGGTCTTGAAAATAGGTGGGATGACTGTTCTCCATGTTATAAATGGGAAAGCAGAATATTAGAACCTTGAGCACTGTTCTTACCACTGTCTTCCCTCAGTCCTCGCTGCAACTCTGTGAAGCAGAATTGGTGTGGGAACCAGCTGAGCCAGGCAGTGGTGGAGGTGGCTGGAAGTGGGATTCCAGTGTGGTCAACCCAACCCCATAACCCTCCTCTTCTGTGCTACAGAACCTGGGCCTTCGCATAGAGGGCTGCTGTGCACACGTGTCAAGGAGGTCACATGACTACAACTCCTAGAGCCATGCCCGGTACCTCTAAGTGCTGGACACCGCGCGGTGGCTACTCCCAGCACCATCCTTAGGACCTAGGTGTCCTGGGGTCGGCCTGGGCTTACAGCCAGACAGACCTGGGCTCTGCTCCCGGCTCTGCACTTATGCAAGGCTTTGTGGCTGCAAAGGATCATTTCAGCTGAGTTGCATTTCTTCATCTGTACGGTGCGGATAAACCATTCTGACGTCACAGGCTGCTGGGACTCCTCAGTGAGATAGTACGTGCATTGCACACATAAGCACTTTGTAATAGTTTGACTGTCATTAGTAATATTATTTCCCTCAGGTGCCCTGGAAGGTAGAGTGACTTTAAGTCAAGACTTACTGCACGTTAGTTCCTGGAGAATAGAAATGCCAGAAGGCTTGCATTCACCAGGACCCCAGGTCTGGGAAGGGCCCCATAAGCTGATGTCTCTCCATGCTTTCCTTCCCCAGAGCACCCAGGATGGGCACCCCGGCCTCTGTGGTGAGCGAGCCGCCCCCGTGGCAGGCCCCGGCTGAGGCCCGGGGCCGCAAGCAGGCATCAGCCAACATTTTCCAGGACGCTGAGCTGCTGCAGATCCAGGGCCTGTTTGAGCGCAGTGGGGACCAGCTGGCCGAGGAGCGGGCACAGATCATCTGGGAGTGTGCAGGAGACCACCGTGTGGCAGAGGCCTTGAGGAGGCTGCGTAGGAAGAGGCCTCCCCGGCCGAAACCCCTGGGCAACTCACTGCACCACTGCAGCCGGCTCAGGTGGGTTCCTGGAATTGGAGGGCGGAGGGAAGGTGAGCGCTAAGGCTGCCCCGTCCACCACCGCCCGGCGCTACTGACTTGGCCTCACTGTGAGTACCGGCCATGGCAGGGGCAAGGTCTATTCCGTGCCCATGATCTCTGTTACTATGGGAGTCATACTGGACCCCGTGAACTTCCACAGGAAGGCAGGCCTGGGTCCTGATTTGCAGTGATTCTCAGACAGGTGGGAGGGACTATCATTTGGGCGGAAGATAATTTGTTTCCTTGTGGTAGAACAGGTAACAATCACAAGTAAGCCTGGTTAAAATCTTGCCTGTGGAATTATAGACTATAGTGTAGGAGGGTTCCATAGAGGTACTGAGGTTGAAAAGTGTTGAGGAACTTTAAATTTTCCCTAGTCATCCGCCTTTGCCTACGTCACTGACAGCCTGGGAACAGCGAGCCCCAGGAGGTCAAGCTGAAACACATGGCCTAGCCAGTCGTTGTGGGTTATGCTCTGGGCTCTAATTCTTCCCGCTGCCTTCTTGGGGCCTCCAGTCAGAGCACTAGACTTGAACATGTCTTCTGAGTCAGCACGTCCAGGGGAAGCAGATTGGGCCCTTCCTCAGATGAACTCCAGCTGACTTGCAATCCCTGTTTAAAACAGTTTGCTAAGGAGGTTACTTGGTTCTTCCAGTCTCCTATCACGGCTGACCACTGATGACTGTCACGAGTGCAGCATGAGGAAGCTGGAGAAATGCCGAGTATCACACACCCTGATAAACCTAGTCCAGCTCTCTTTATGGAAAAGACATCTGAAAGCTTTGCCTGGTCTTTAGCTCTCAGAGGGCCAAAGCCCTGGGATTATTTTACCCCAAACAGTGTGATTTAATAGATCCTCATGACCACAATCTCTTTAATCCCCATTCTGCTCTTCCTATTGACATGGGCCTATCACACACTTGTTCTTGCAGAATCCCCGAGTCCTGCACTCCACTGGCTGACCCACAGAGTGGTACCACAGAGACAGCTTCTGATGATCAGTATGTGAACTCCAGAAGGACAAGTGCTAGGATCCGCCGGAACTGGAAGAAGCCAGGCCCTACCAGCTACCTCCATCAGATCAGACACTGATCCAGGAAAGGAGCTGGCAATGGCAGTATCTTCCCCAGGAATCACAGGGACTTTTGCCAAAGGGCCCAGGAGGTGAAGAAGGAAGAGAGATTTGAGGCAGACACCCCCACAGGGGTAAATGAAAGACCACAGCCGATTCAGAAGAGGACTGGAAATGTCCCCTGAGCTCTAGGTTATGTGGGACCCATTCCTCACCAGAATGAGAAACAGTGCCTCAGCTCTTCCCATCTTACAGTATACCTGGGCTGCATGATTAGTTCCCTGAGGGTCACGTGATGGGCTCTCGGACTGAGCATCTCACCACTCCTGCTACTAACCCTCCTGCTCCTCCTGTAACCCATGGTCCAGCAGCCGGCCCACACCCCGCCCCTGTCTGGCTGGCACAAGGAAACCGTGGTTTAAGTGGCAAAATAAAAACATTCATATCAACAGCAGTTTGTCACAAAAAGAGGATCCCCACATGGACACTCTTGAGCCATGGGATGAAAGGTGGTGCTTACTGCGGGGAAGGGGTGTTCCCAGGAAGGAGGAAACAGGACAGGCCTCCTTTTCCCTGTGAGCTCCCCCAATCCCCTGTGCCAGAGCCTTCTCTTCCAGAAGCTATCTGGTTGGGAGATGGCAACATTTCTCTAAGGCAGTCCTGATCCACAGGAGAGAGGTGGCTCCTGGACTCCTGCCAGGTCTAGAAGGGGAAGGGCTATTCCAGTAGGCCTTGCATAGTGAGCAGTAAGTCTGCAGTCAATGTGCTGGCTGCCAGCCCTTCAGCGGGTTTCTTTACCCCCATGGGCCAACCAGCCGTACTGAGGTGGGACAACAGCTGGACCAATCATTCTTGAGCCTCCGGCATTATCTGAGGTTTCCTGGCCTAAAAACCTTTAAGGTGAGGATTTTGATCACTCTGCCAGCTTTGCCTCAATAGCATATTATGTGCTTATCAGCATTCAGCTCTGCTCCAAGTGATCCTATCTGTCCCATTACCCATCACTTAAAGGACTCAGGGTTCAAAGTACTTCAAGCAGGCTACGAAGTGCACAGAGAACAGGGCTGCCCTCTTGTGGCCCAGAAGAGAAGCCGAGTCCACATCTCCTCACCCCAAACCCTTAGAGCTAGATGATTTTGTTACTCAGAATTTTTCCAGCTTTTAGGAAGTAGTCAGTGCAAATAGTGCCTAATCCCTAGTAGGGAAATAACTCGTAACGAAACATTAATATTTCTGCAACAAATATACACACACTAAGAGAAAAATATGGTTACAAATAGCTTCAATTCATACCAGTGTAGGTTCAGGTCATGTTTTGGTGTCGAATGAGTTAATGAAAATATTAAGCACTGGGACTTCGGAAATGAGGACCTGTATAACTCAGGAGCCATTATCTCAGCAACTCCATGGAAACACATTGTCCTTAAAATTGCATTCTACCTTGTCTTCCTTTTACCCAAGATCACTAGACAAAAAAGGTCAGAATTGGACTTGTTATTCATACATTTGCATTGATTTAAATACATTACATACAAGTTCTACAGTGCGTTGGAAGAACAACACAGGCAGCAGCACTCTCCCAGCCCAGCCTCACCTCCCTGACAGGGGGACAGGGCCTGGGGCTGGCAGAGGGCTGGGCTGTCCCATGAGTGCCACCCAGAAGCCTCCCCTGGCACTCTGCGCCCCCAGCTCTCCCCAAGTCCACATTCAAGGCAACCTGAGTACAGACTTCAAGGAGAAAGGAGACATGCTGAGAAAGGATACCCCACATTCTTGCCTGCCAAGACTGGGATCAGCCCCCTCATACGTTGGACCCAATTTCCTTCTCAACACAGAGCTGGTCTAGATGAGGGTGATGTGCAGATCTACTTGGCTGGGGGAAGCAACCAGCTTCCTCTAAGACTGCCTGGACTCTCTCACAGCCCAGGTGGGAAGCTTTACCAACAGGTCTGTATAGAGAGGTCTTTGGAGAGCTAAACACACCTGGGTCCCCTCTGGCCTCCGGAAGCCCTGCTGCTCCTGTAATCTGGGCTCAGGCACTGTCGCCACCACGGTCCCCAAGGCCAGATTCCAGGTCGGCCGAATGAGATTGTCAGGGCTAAGAGCTATGTCTTTGTCCACAGGGCATGCATAGCCAGCTCCCAGAAACTTCCTGACAGCTGGAGGGAACCCCACCAGAAACTGGCTCCTGGGGGCTGGGAGGCAAAGGGACCGGCTTGGCCCAGCTGACAAGAGGACTGCACATTTCTGCTCTGCCTCCTGGGCAGCGGGAGCTGGGCAAGCAGAGGGCACAGAGCCATAGTCCTCGCTCCCTTTCTTTGGTTGTTTTTCAAACCGTCAAGATAGTTTCTTTCCAAGGCTGATTGACCAATCGCAGGGTGCCAGAATCTTGAAGTGTCCAGTAGCGCAGAACTGCCCCTTAGCCACAGATGGCACCCTCTTCACTCCCTCCGGAGGCCATTCTTTGCTTTGGTGTGGAAAGGGCTTGGACATCTGGCAAGGGGGCCAGCTGAGGGAGGAGACATGGAAGGATGAAGATGCACACCGAGCTGGGCAGGCGCTGGGGGGCAGTCTGAAGGCCCTTCTCCTCTGGGCCCTGCCCTTCCCAAGAAAACGAGGAAACACTGGCCAGTAACAAGAAGTCAGGAGCAAAGGGAAGCTGCCCACTAGGAAGAGAATGAGTCCCGTTACTCCCACCAGGCAGCAGTGGTAGCATAAAAAGAAGTCCAGGGACCCAATATCCTGTCCTCTTATGAGCTGAGATGCAACTCACTGAGACCCAGAACTGAACCCCTAAGTCAAAAGTGTTGAGGAAAAAAAGTATCTAACAACAGAACAAATTAGAGGACTTGGGGGAGTTTATCACCCCAACTCAGAAAGCAAGGCTGGGATAAGTTTACTTACAGGCCAATTACAGCTCCCAGCATGCACTTAGGCCAAGTGGATCGCTTCTGCATGCTGGGAGGGCCACCTCTTTCCTCTTGCCTTTGCCTGAATGGCGGGTAAACTGCAAGCCTGGACTAGGAAGGGCAGAGAGCAGAGCCGATCTCTATGATCATATGCAGAACCACTGAGAGTTCTGGAGCAAAAGTGTCCTGGCCAGGAGAACTGGGTTGGGAGGCTTTTAGTCAGCCTATTGCACTGGTGGGAGAAGGGGAAGAAAACCTGGCAAAAAAAAACAAAGGAAAGGTGTGGCTTCTGTCTGTCCCAACTGGTGAGTCACCCAGTGGCTCTCTGAATCACCCAGCCGGTGTGGTCCATGTGAGGCACCTGAGTGTCTGGGTCCATGCAAATTTAGGCCTGGATTACAGGTTTCTGACCTGAGAGGATCTGGGATTCTGCCTGGGTTTTGCTACTAATATTTAAATTCGTATTTGTGTGTTCATTTTCTGATGCAGAATATAATGAGAATTGCCACAGAGCAGGGTGTCAGGGAGGGAAGGGAATTTCCCAGCTTGCCCCCAAGGGATGCTGGGAGATGCTCCTTCCGGGGCGTCTGGACTACTCACTCGCATGGAGGCTCCAGCCCTCCCTAGCAATCAGAAGGGCCCAACAGCACACACTGTCCCTCCGATTGTGCTTCTCCCTGTGCTTGGGAAAGCCCTGAGGGGCTGGCGAGCAGAGAAGAAGGGTTCTTAAGGGCACTGCTCTCCACCAGCATCTCTGGATTTTCCTGCAACCCACTCCCCAGGCTTCCTCCTAGCCCAAGTCTCAAACATGTCTTTGTCTGCCTCTTGGGCTACCACCATGAAAAGAAGGGCTTCCGACTCTGAAAGCTCTGTGTGTAGGACTCGCTAGAAGACCGCTGGTGGGAACGGGCCGTCTCGACAATCACGGGTGGCATCTGGACAAGGTGCAGGGGACTCTTGTTGTCTTTCAGGGCCTGGGTCAGATTTAGGATCTGCAGCAGGAAAAATAAGATCAGTGAGAGAAAGACCAAGGCATCCTGGTCTGCCTCTGAAGGGTGACCTGCTGATAGAGTGCTCCCATAAATCAATACAAAACTAAACACATTAATGGAAAATTATACAAATAGGGTGTTTCCAAAAATAGAATATAAGGGGCAAAATATAGAAAATGGAAATCTCTCTGGTCATTTAAAAAATGCAAATTAAAATCAAAACCTCCCACTTTTTGCCATTCTTATTAGTAAGGATACAGAAGAAGAAGAAGACGAGGCCTCAGATTTGAGGAGAGTTCAGAGCCAGGCTATGGGGCTGGACCCTGGGCCAGTTCTTCAGAAAGGCAAGTGGATGATAAAAGCTTAAAAGTGAACAGGCCCTCTGAGTGTGCAATTCCATTTACAGGAACTAAAGCAGCAATCATAGATATGCACAGTTTCAACGAATAGAGTGCAGTATTGTTTGTAACAGTAAAAATGGTATAAACGCCCAAGAGTATGGGATCAGTTAACGATCTCAGGGATAAGAAACAGCAATTAAAAGATCTATTTTATTGGCATGGAAAGCTGATCCTGATGTCAACAGACAGAAAAGGAAGGAGACAGGAGCCAGTATTATAATGTGACTCTACTTTCATTTTCTGAAATTCTATCTTCCAATCTACCTATCTGCAGAGAAGAAAAATTCTGCAAGTTGGCAGTGATTATCTCTGGGTCAAGAAATTATAGGTGATTTTTATTTGTTCATTGTTGTTTATCCTACATTCTCTGATTTTCCTATAAAGACTATGTATTTTGAAAAAAGCCAGCATTTCACTTGGCTTCTCTCTCAAATGCTGTCTCTTTATCAGTTTTTTAAACTTAAGGAAAAGTTAAAAGATAGTATAGAGAGTTCCTGTACACAATTTACTCAGTTTCCCCTAATTTTAAATTTTCACATAACTACAGTCCATTTACCAAAACTAAGAGATTAACACTTGAAACATTACTATTAACCAAACTTCAGACTTAACTCAGATTTCATTAGATTTTCCAGGACTGTTCTTTTTCTATTTCAGGATCTCATTCAGGAAACCACATTGCATTTAGCTCTTTACCAACTTTTGTCCATATTTTACAGATATTTAAGAAATGTGTTCATGGCAGGGGTGCTTGGGTGGTTCAGTTGGTTAAGTGTCTACCTGGGCTCAGGTCATGACCGCAGGATCCTGGGATTGAGTCCCGCATTGGGCTGCCTGCTCTAGCAGGGTGTCTGCTTCTCCCTCTCCCCAACTTGTGCTCTCTCACTCTCAAATAAATAAATAAATAAAATCTTTAAAAAATATATGTATATATTTTCACAGGAATGTTTGTCAAAATGAGAATCACCACCATTTATCTTCTCTGATAGGACAGTACAAAAATCGTAGTTATCCTATGATAGCCTATACTCTTGCTTGCTTTTTAAAAGTTCCCTCCTTCCTTTCTTTCTTTCAAGATTTTATTTTTAAATAATCTCTACACCCAACATGAGGCTCAAACTCACAACCCCAAGATCAAGAGTCACATGCTCTACCAACTGAGCCAGCCAGGTGCCCTGTTGAGCGTCTTCTTTAAACTACTGAAGATTTTCCTAGCCAGGCCACTGACACAGGGGAGGGTAAGCAAGGCTGCACCCCCAAATCACACAGACACACAGCCCTCAAGCCACAAATATCCTTGGTCTGCAAATGCTGCCCATAAAGAGGCAGGGATACACCTGAAACAGAAGGGGGAGGTCTGAAGTGGAACCTACCAGTAATTATTTTTTTACTTAATTGTTTTGGTATCTATTAGAATCCTCCACTGCTTCAAAAGCCTTGAACACAAAACTCAGGGTAGAGAATGAAAAGGAGGTTCAAATTGAATTGGAGTGAACTGTGCAGGAGACTACCCAACTTAAGAGGATGTTAAACCTGTCCTGGCTGGTTCTTCCTGTGCTTCCTTTTGTTCTTTGGGTTACAAGCTGCCTCTCATGCATGCTCAAGCAGCAGAGGTAAAATGTCAAATTATCTACAACTTACTTTCTAAAGATTTGGCCAAAAAAATATATCGATCAGGGGCGCCTGGGTGGCTCAGTGGGTTAAAGCCTCTGCCTTCAGCTCAGGACGTGATCCCAGGGTCCTAGGATCGAGCCCCGCATGGGGCGCTCTGCTCAGCAGGGAGCCTGCTTCCCTTCCTCTCTCTCTGCCTGCCTCTGCCTACTTCTGATCTGTGTCTGTCAAATAAAATAAATAAAATCTTAAAAAAAATACATATATATATATATATATATATATATATATATTTATATATATCAATCTACCTAGGAGGAGACAAGTTACACAGGTATATTAAAGAGAGAAATTACAGGGATATATAGAGATGGATATTATTCTGATAGATAATCAGCAGATAAACAAGCAAACAGATACAGAGGTAAAGCAAGCGTGGTTGACTAAGTGTAACAACTGGTGAATCCAGGGAAAGAGTCTACACTTTACTGAAGCTTTGAAATCTTTCAAATTAAAAAGCTGACGAAAGATTGATAGCAGGCATATAATGCTAAAGGATAAACATCGTCTTCGAATATGCCATTTAAAGAGGCTTTACCTCAGACTTGGCACTCTTTCTAACACCTGGTGTGACATCTTTACAGTGAGTAACAACTTCTGTCACCCAACTCCGTCTCTCTGGGAGTTTGGACTCTTCCCCTCTGGCTCAGGGCCCTCATGCAGGCATTCCGTGGTTAGGCTCGGGTAGGTAAAGGGTTGTGACCTCCTTTCCCTGTGGCAGGTCAGGCGTCTGGAAGGCAAAGGCTTGTTCTGCCTCGGCATGTGACTGGTAAGCTAAAAAGGAGCTGGATGCTCATGAAGCTTCCGGTGTTTCAGAGGTAGGCACTCTAGGTTAAGAGACCAAAAGGCCCTCAAAGGACATTAAGGGCATAAAGTGGAGAGAAAGATAAAATTACACTCTCCCACCCCCCTTTTGCCACTCTAGATAACATCCTTAACTGGATATAAGAGAGGAGGGGTGCTATGGTTTCGACAAGGGAGTAAGATGGAAAGGGATTAGGGAAGATAGCACAACAGGGACAGAGGCACAGCCTGCATAAACTTGAGAAGAAGTGCATTCCTTTATGCTGAGTTCCACAATATCAGAGTACATCATGTGGTTTTTAAGGTTTCCAAAAATCCTGCCAGCTTAACTGGGCCCTTACATGACTTGAGAAATGTAGGAAGGCCACGTTACTGGTATGCAGTCAACCGTAACAATCGCAGCTCTTAAAACCTTTGTACGTCCCATTTCCAAGGAAACACGGACTCAGTAAGCCCAAGAGTTGTTCTCACCAGAACCCTTTACCAAAACGGCAGGAAGAGGTAAATGCCTAATTACAACTAGAAAGACCTTCCTATCCTTTAAGGAGGTGAAAGCTGCTTTTTCTATACACCAAATCATAAAACAGCTAATGCACATTGGGAACTTCAATTCATCACGCACTACTCCAAATCATTTATTTCATAATAACCCTATGATGTAGGTGCTATTATTAACCCTAGGTCACAAATGGAGAAGTTAAAGGAAGGAGAGATTAAGCAACTTCTCCAAGACCTCACAGCCAATAAATGACAGAAGCAGAATCCAAACACAGGCACCAATATCAGTGCGTTTCCCTTAACCACTAGGCCATCCCAGATCTCTTTAAAGTGATAAGAATGTCAGTGCCCTGTGAGTTTTAAAACAATTTTTCAGGCATAGTCTTTACTATATTTTGGAAGATCAACAGTGCCCTAGGAGTTTCCTTAGCTCTCTTTGAAGGTGAAGTGGAGAGAGAAGAAATAATATGACTTGTAGGGGTGCCTGGGTGGCTCAGTCATTAAGCATCTGCCTTCAGCTCAGATCATGATCCCAGGGTCCTGGGACTGAGCCCTGCAACAGGCTCCCTGTTCGGTGGGAAGCTGGCTTCTCCCTGTCCCACTACCCCTGCTTATGTTCCCTCTCTTGCTGTGTCTCTCTCTGTCAAATAAATAAAATCTCCAAAAAAAGAAATAATATGACTTGTAACCATGATAACAAAAATTATAACCACAGCCAATATATGAGTACTAACCATGTGCTAGGTAATTATCTTTACTAAACACTTGATATGCATTATCTTATGTAATCCACTGCCCAACTCTGCAAGGTGTTATTATTGTCACATTTTAAAAACAAGGCAGCAGAGGTTCTTGCCCAAGGACACAGAGCTTGTAAGTAGTGAACAAGTCTGACTCCAGAGGCTAGCTCTTAACCACCAAGGCATATGGCCTGCCTTGAGCAACTTGAGGACAGGGGCCACTGGGTAAATTTACCAATGAACCACCTAGCAACTGGCACAGAGCTGAGCACATAGTGCCTCACCAAGCACTGGATACCATGGAAAAGGTGGGAGATTTGCAAGAGCTCCCTTTCCTCTCCCACATGCTACAACAGAGTCATAAGTAAGTAAGGCATAGACTCCAAGCGTGTAAAACACAAGCTTTACACATTTACTCAACATGAGCACATGACTCTCCCAGAGAGATCCCAGGGATAACAACAGGAGAAGTCCCAGGCTTACCTGTCCCCGCATGACAGCAATCTGCTTATGGAACTGGCCCCTGTCGAAACCAGGATCTTTCTGCAAAAGGGCAGAGATAGAGCCTGCATGAATCCCTCAGAAGAACCCATTTTCTTCCCCTAAACAGAAACTTTCTAATAAAGAAAACTTACATGGAGCTTATGAGGCTTAGTGAAATTAACTACCACCCCAAGAACTCTGTTTCACAGATGGGAAAAGAGAACAAGTAAATATCTTGTCCTGAGTCTCATTATTATCTGACTCTACAGAACTCCAGGCTCTAGTGTTCCATTTGCCAAGGAGAACTCTGCAGGCACTGTGCAGCCCATGACACGCAGGATAAACCCACGGTGATTCACCACAGCTGTCAAATTTTTTTTTTTTACCAAACTGCCCCAAACCAGGTCTTGCTGTCCACATGCAGGAATCTTGCTTGCTCTTCATTGGCTACCACAGGTCAGAGGAGTGTTAGCCATTCTCTCTTGGCTTGTATCAGGAGCCATTAGAAAAGCCATTAGAAATTCCTTCTTCCATATAGTTTTAAGGTTGAGGCTCCCAGGGCTAACCTTGAAGAGTTCATACAGGTCCTCCTCCAAGTCCTTGACGAAGTTAGGGTCCGATATCTTTGGAAGAATCAGATCTTTGATCTCCTGAGAGAATGGGACTTTTGCCTGGGGCAACCAGGCCCAGTAAAAGGGATCTGAAAAAAGGAAAAGCACAAAGCAAAGCTGCCCATCTATGTCCTCCACCTATCAGAGCACTGCAGAAGGCAGAATGCCCCTCTCACATGATATACAACAGGAAAGAAAATTACAAGGGATGTAAATCCTAAAGGCTATAGAGTAAGTAGAGGAATTAAGATTCAAGGCCAGGACCGCAGAATCCCAGAGGTGGTGCTCTTTCTCAGACATTACGTGACCTTCCAGTGACTTGCCACTGAAGACATTCAGATGTTCCTTCTGAGAAGACAGACTGTACTGCAAAGGGTCTAATGACTTCCTACTTGTATCTCTCTCTCTTTCCAAGAGTTTCTCCGTTATTAACAGTACAGGGGCTGACTTCCATGATGTCAACAAGGAAGACAGAACACTGACAATAGCTTATATTTAGAAACACAAATGGGATAAATAAGATAAGTCCTCAGAAAGTACGAGAAAAACAAAAACACAGATGAGAAAACTCAGCTATGCGCTTTTAATAGGAATAATGTAAGGTAAAAATGACAATACTTTGTATTTTGCAGTACTTGCCATATGTCAACTACTGTGCTAAATGCATGAGCTGCATTATTCCATCAATTCTTAAAACAATTCTGTCATAGAAGTATTATTATCTTCACTGCATAGATGAGAAACTAAGACTGAGCAGGAAAAGAGCCAGACCACAGTGGTCTTAGACTTACATGCCCTCCAGGAATCAGGATGCTTCAGGGGGAAAGCCAGCCCATTGTCTATGGCAGCCACCTTGATAACAGGCTCCTTCACCACCACCCAGTCTGTGTCCTAAAGAGCAAGGAAAGACCAAATACTTAGGGTCCCACCTACCTCAAGCCCTTTATAGTAGTAGCAGAGCACCCTACCTCAACCCCCATAGGCACCAATCCTTGGTCAACCTCTGACTAGTTTCCACAGTTCCTAGTCTTAGGACATTTATGGCACCTCTGATTTGGCCTATTCAAGGGTCTCAGAGTCCCTTATCTTAGGAAAGGTGCATTTCCCCAGGACCTGCCACAGCCCTTGGTAAGAAGGAAACTGACACTAACAAAGATAACTCTGGGCCTTTCCTCCTAGTGAAAGGAAGTGAGTCCTGAGATTATGAAAAGAAAAAGGAAAAAGCAAATTATTAGCCAGCCAAGGTCCTTTTGTGTAGACCTTGACCAGATGCTACTTCACTGGTGACCACATTTTCCTATGACACAACAGAACCATGGAAGATAACAGCTGGCCGCTCTTACACAAGAGTCTCTTGCCATTTCAGTGATAAAGGGAAAAGGACAAGGCTGATTGCAGAGTAGGGCAATATACCTATGAGAGCCCATCAGACACTCTCGTGACTGTTTGGCTCCCCACTTCAGGTTCACAAGTGCCATCACAGAAACAGGATATGTGGGTTGAGGATACCTGCATCAGAGTCCCCTAGGATATCTTATTAAAAGAATGGAATCCTGAGTTTTACCCAAGACCTTTGGGAAAGGCCCAAAGAGTTTGTATTATTTTTAGTCAACTCTTCAGGTGATTCTGATGTCCCAAATATGAGAACCACTATTAGAGAAGGAAGTAAAAACACTATGAGAATGTGTTAACCAACCTACTGTGGTAAACATTTTGCAAAATATACATGCATTAAATCACCACGTTGCACATCTTAAATCTGCACAATGTTATATGTCAATTCTATTTAAATAAAGCTGGACAAAAAAACACTTATTATAAGGAATAAAAGTCAACCTTACTCTCTTATTCTAGGTAGCGTTCCTACTAATTCTTTAAAATGTGCAGACTGAGCAGGAATAGAAAAGCATGGTAGAGGATGAAAGCAATGAGAAAGTAAGGAAAGTTGCAGGAAGCAGCTTTTTCTAAACTGATGTTCTACGGAATTGTCTATTATGAGAAAAGTATTCTAAAAAAGTTTAGAAATTACTGGCCAAACAAAATTAAATAGATAAATTTAATGGACTACTTCTCAGGCCATTACTATGCTCCTATGCAATGTGAATCTCCAATAAAGGCATATGTAACATGTTCCAAACATATCTGAACCCTTCTTCATTCTGTATATATGAACATCATTCAATAAGATGCCACTTAAAAAACAGATGGAGGGAAAACTCTATCAAATATTAACCCATCAATTTTAAATGCATGTGCTATCTTGATTCTTCTGAATCTATGTGACTTAATCTCTGATTGTTATGTGTTTCTGTACTATGCATACACACTACCATAGCTCAACCTCTTACCCGAGAGCTAGAACTATCCATTGGACAGTCATATTTAATCAGCCAGTTGTCATTGCCTCGATCTGTGAACAGAAACATGAAGTTAGAAACAAGTGGGGTGACTTTCAAGTTCAGTCATGATGGACTACATATTTTTGGCACTTGGTCCAATCACTCTACTGAGAAAACTATAAAAAACTGATAAAGTTCTTTTTAAAGATTTTACTTATTTATTTGACAGAGAGAGACACAGTAAGAGAAGGAACACAAGCAGAGGGAGTGGAAGAGGGAGAAGCAGGCTTCCTGCCGAACAGGGAGCCCAATGTGGGGCTCAGATCCCAGGACCCTGGGATCATGACCTGAGCCAAAGGCAGCTTAACGACTGAGCCACCCAGGTGCCCTAAAATATTTTTAAATCTCTTGAAGGTATTGGAGACTTTAACAAGACCATTAAGAGTTAAAGTGTTGAGACCTGGGAGAGAAAGGCAATTCAGACAGAAGTCCATTATTTGTGGCTTCTTTTCTCCTAGAGCACCTGCTGATAAAGAGGATGAGAGGTGCAGCAGTGTTCTAACAGCCTTGGGAGCTGGGAAGACAAAATCCTAGTTCAGTGACTGACAAGGGGAGGAGACTATGGTAAATAACCCATGCTTTGGGTTGAAACCTGACCCACTACACCTTGGAACTAAGCAGAGTTTCCCTTCAATACCTGGAATTAAAGTGACTCTGGATTGCTGGTACCCCCTAGCTGCTTGCCACATGCAAACAACTTCTACACAGGACTTATATCAGCATCCTAGGCTTCCAAATAATTCTACCATTTTTGATATATAACATTTGACAATCAAAAATAACCAGGTATATAAAGAGTTATAGTGACACGACTAAAAATAACAAGACAGAAAATTTTTAAAAACCTACAAGGAGGGGCGCCTGGTGGCTCAGTGGGTTAAAGCCTCTGCCTTCGGCTCAGGTCATGATCCCAGGATCCTGGGATCGAGCCCCACATCAGGCTCTCTGCTCAGCGGGGAGCCTGCTTCCTCCTCTCTCTCTGCCTGCCTCTCTGCCTACTTGTGATCTCTATCTGTCAAATAAATAAATAGAATCTTAAAAAAAAGAAAAAAAAACCTACAGGGATTCCAAACAATGAAGATCTAGACTCTAAAATATTCAAGATAAAATCCTTGATATGTTTAAGAAGATAAAAAGCAAGATTAAGAATAGTAGCAGAGGGCACCTGGGTGGCTCAGTGGGTTGGGCCTCTGCCTTCGGCTCGGGTCATGGTCTCGGGGTCCTGGGATCGGGCCCTGCAGTGGGCTCTCTGCTCCGTAGGGAGCCTGCCTCGCCCTCCCCCTCTGCCCGCCTCTGCCTACTTGTGATGTCTGTCTGTCAAATAAATTAAAAAAAAAAAAAAAAAAAAAAAGAATAGTAGCAGAAAACAAGAATCCATAAAAAAGAATCAAACAGAAATTCAACAACTGAAAAATTTAGTTACCAAGTTGAGAAATCTGACAGATGAGCTTAACAGTAGATTTTGCCAAAGACAGAAGTAATAATCTGAAAGGTCACAAAAAAAGAGCAGAACAAAGCACCCAGGAAAAAAAGTGTTTCTAACAACATGTGACTGGATTCTCTTCTGAGAATGGAGAAAAATATAGGCAGAAGTAATCATTTAAAGAGCGAACAGGGGCGCCTGGCTGGCTCAGTCAGAAGGGCAGGCGACTCTTGATCTTGGGGTCACGAGCTCGAGCCCCATGCTGGGTATAGAAGTGCATGTTAAGTGTTTTTAAACTTAAAAATAAATAAATAAATAAAAGAGAGAATAGCTGAGAATCTTCCAAAAGTGACAAAGGGTATGGAACTACTGATTCAAGGGAAATTGTGAATCCCTAACAGGATAAATACAAAGCAAACTACACCAAGCATATTGCAGTAAAAATTCTGAAAATCAACTACAGGGAAAATCTCAAAGGAGCTGGAGAAAAAGAGATTACCTTAAAAGAAACCACAATAATACAGGAACAACTGACTTCACAGAAATCATGGGAACAAGAAGACAACTGAATGGATTTATTTAACTAAACTTCCAGTTCCAAATTCTACACCCAGCATACATAGCCTTCAAAAATGAAGGTGAAATAAAGACATTTTCAGACAAACAAAACTAAAATTCATCATCAGCAGACTAGTATTAAACTTTAAGTCAGGGTTGGGGCGCCTGGGTGGCTCAGTGGGTTAAGCGTCTGCCTTTGGCTCAGGTCATGGTCCCAGGGTCCTGGGATCGAGCCCCGCATCAGGCTTTCTGCTCAGTGGGGAGCCTGCTTCCCCCTCTCTCTGCCTGCCTCTCTGCCTACTTGTGCTCTCTGTCAAGTAAGTAAATAAAATCTTAGAAAAAAAAAACAACTTTAAGTCAGGGCACTTGGGTGGCTCAGTTAATTAAATACCTGACTTTGACTCAAGTCATGATCCCAGGATCCTTGGATCTGGCCCTGCCTCAGGCTCCCCACTCAGTAGGAAGTCTGCTTTTCCCTCTCCCTCTGCCTCTTCCCCTGCTTGTGCTCTCTTTCTCTCTCTCAAGTAAGTAAATAAAATCTTAATAAAATATGTATATATGTTCTCTAAGTCAAAGGAAAATTATCCCCAACAGAAGCTTGGACATAAAAATTTAAAGAGCAGTAAAATGGGTAAATATATTAGTAAATCTAGATAAATATTAGCTTTGTTGTGGTATGATAGTTTGGGTTTTTTTTAAGTTATCTTGTAGAGACACACACTGAAATAATTATGAATAAAATTAGATCTGGGGGCGCCTGGGTGGCTCAGTGGGTTGAAGCCTCTGCCTTTGGCTTGGATCATGATCCCAGGGTCCTGGGATCAAGCCCCACATCGGGCTCTCTGCTCAGTGGGGAGCCTGCTTCCTCCTCTCTCTCTGCCTGCTTCTCTGCCTGCTTGTGATCTCTGTCAAATAAATAAATAAAATCTTTAAAATTAGATCTGTGATTTGCTTTAAAATAATGAAAGAAGAGGGTGCCTGGGTGGCACACGTTGCTAAGCCTCTGCTTTCAGCTCAGGTCATGACCCCAGGATCCTGGGATCGAGTCCCGCCTCAGGCTGCCTACTCAGGGGAGGCCTGTTTCTCCCTCTCTCATTCCCCTGCTTATGTTCCCTCTCTTGCTGTCTCTCTGTCAAATAAATAAAAATATTTAAAAAGATAAATAATAATAATAAGATAAGTAAACAGAAATGTGAATGGGATAGGATTAGTCATGGACTGATAGTTGTTATGGCTGGAATGACCAGTGCCTACAGGTTTCATATATGCTCAAACGTCTCCCTAATTATTATTAATAACAGTAATAATAATGACAATATCACCTTATGGTTTTACAAAAAAGTGGTTTAACATATGTACAAACATACAGACACATATACATACATACATGCATATATAATTAAAATGTATGATGCTAATAGTACAAAAGCCTGGAGATGAAGCTAAGGGTTTCTACCAATTAGATTTTGGGAAATCAAAGATTCACATGGTAATCTTTAGACTAACCATCAAGAGAAAAGACAAAGCATTTAAACTCCTGAGCTAAAAAAGGGGAGAAATGAAATATTTGCAAAATAATTTAAAATTTTTATTTATTTATTTAGAGAGCATGTGTGAGCAGGGGGAGGGGCAAAGGGAGAGGAAGAAAGAATCTCAAGCAGATTCTGTGCTGAGGACGGAGTCTGACATGGGGCTCATTCTCAAGACCTTGAGATCATGACCTGAGACGAAATCAAGAGCTAGATGCTTAACCAGATGAGTCACCCAGATGCTCCTAATTACAAAATAATTTAAAAGAAAACAAGAAAGAAAAGAGATCATAGGAAGGAGGAGAGGGGGAAAAAAAGACAAGAACACAAAATGGAAAGAAATAATAGAAAGGAAATAATAGAAAGGAAATAATAGAAATAGAAAGGAAATAATAAGATCGTGGATGAAAATCCAAATATATCTGCATGTACATTATAGATAAATAAACTAAATGCTCTAAAACTAAACTACAACAGTTGTCTTGCTGGATGAATAGAACCGATAACCATTTAGCTATTTAGTTTAATAAAAAAAAAAAAGACTGAAATTGCTAAAATCAGAAATGAAAGTAGGTCATTAATACCAATTATATCAAAATTTTAAAAAAAGGATTATAAGCGGGGCGCCTGGGTGGCTCAGTGGGGTAAGCCTCTGCCTTTGGCTCAGGTCATGATCCCAGGGTCCTGGGATCGAGCCCCGCATCGGGCTCTCTGCTCAGCAGGGAGCCTGCTTCCCTTCCTCTCTCTCTGCCTGCCTCTCTGCCTACTTGTGATCTCTGTCAAATAAATAAATAAAATCTTAAAAAAAAAAAAAAAGGATTATAAGAAGGTACTATAGGCAACTCTATGGCAAAAAACTGGATAACCTAGACGAAATGGCCAAATTCCTAGAAACACAAAATCTAAAGACTACACCATGCAGGGGCGCCTGGGTGGCTCAGTCTGCTGGATGTCCAACTCTTGGTTTCAGCTCAGGTTGTAATTTTGGGGTTATAAGAGGGAGCCTGTGTTGGGCTCTGTGCTGGGCACGGAGCCTGCTTAGGATTCTCTCTCCCTCTTCTCCTCCTCCCCAACTTGTGTGCACATGAGCATGCCCCCTCTTGCTCTTAAAAAAAAAAAAACAAAAAAAACAAGGGGTGCCTGGGTGGCTCAGTGGGTTAAAGCCTCTGCCTTAAGGTCAGATCATGATCCCGGGGTCCTGGGATGAAGCCTCACATCGGGCTCTCCTTTCAGCGGGGAGCCTACGTCCCTTCCTCTCTCTTCCTGCCTCTCTGCCTACTTGTGATCTCTCTCTGTCAAATAAATAAATAAAATCTTTAAAACAAACAAACAAAACTAAACTCTTAAAATAAAACTTAAAACTATAGAAATCAAAATAGTGTGGTACTGGCATAAAGACAGACATAGACAAATGAAATACCATACAGACATAAACCTTTACATATATGATTCAAATGGTTTTCAACAAGGGTGAAAAGAACCTTCAACGATGAAAAGATAGTCTTTTCAACAGATGGTGCTGGGAAAACTGAATATCCACATATAGAAAATGAAGCTGGGCCCTTACCTTACACCATATGCAAAAATTGACTCAAAATGGATCCATGACCTAACTCTAAGACTAAAAGTTATAAAACTCTTAGGACAAAAACACAGGGCAAAAGCTTCATGGCATTAGATTTGGCAATAATTTCTTACATATGACACCAAAGGCACAGATGATAAATTAAAAAAATAGACAAACTGGACTTCATGAAAATTTAAAATTGCATCAAAAGATACTATAAACAAAATAAAAAGGCACCCAACAATATGGGAGGAAATATTTACAAATCACATATTTGATAAGGAATTAATATCCAGAGTATATAAAAAACTCCTATAACTCAACAATAAAACAACCTGATTCAAAGATCGGAAAGACGTTGAACAGACATTTCTCCAAAGATATGCAAATGGCCAAAAAGTACATGAAGGGATATTCACAACATCACTAGCCATTAGGGAAATGCAAAATTACAATGAGAGACCACAGTATACCTATCAAGTTGGCTACGAATGAAAAACAAAACAAAACCCAGAAAACAACAAGTGGTGATGAAAAGTAGAGAAACTGGAACCCCTGTGCGCCACTGGTGGGAATATAAAACGGTGCAGCCATTGTGGAAAGCAGGATGGCAGTTCCTCCAAAAATTAAACATAGGTCAACCATATTTCACTTTAAAAAAATTAAATAGAACTACCATTTTCTCCAGCAATTCCACTTCTGGGTATATACTTAAAAGACATGAATAAAAGACATGAAAGTAGTGTCTCAAAGATATTTGTACACCCATGTTAAGCAGCATTAGTCACAAAAGCTAAAACATGGAAGCAACCCAACTGTCCACTGATGGATGGATAAGCAAAATACAGTATATACATACAATGTACATCCAGCCTTAAAAAGGAAAGAATTCTGATATATGCTGCAATATGAATGAAGCTTAGGGTCATATGCTAAGTAAAATAAGCCAGTCACAAAGTGACAAATACCAAATGAGTGCATGGATATGAGGTACTTAAAGATAAAACTGTCCTGGGATAGTCTTGCTACTATGAGTGACTAGGGATCAAGAACAAAAGTACTCTTGATGTCGCTTGGGGAGAGCCAATGTGTCTTCTGTCTGAGACGGGGAAAGAGGCTAAGATAAAACATCAGTAACTGCTGGCTCCGGGACTCACCACCTCTGGTAACCACAAACAATGTGCCTGAACAAAGCTTGTCTTGGAAAAGTATTTTCGAGGCCCTTCTGACTCAGGAAAGCTTCGTCCCGAGAAGGCACTCCAGTGTGGAGCTCGGCAAGCCCCCGGCCTCCGTGCACCTCCCGGTGGTCCGGCACGGGCCCCAGGCCGCCCAGAGCTGCTCACCAGTGTTGCGGATGATATAGTCCAGCACCACCAGCCGCTCGAACTGCAGCAGCAGCTGCCGGTTAGTGTTCTCCGGGAGGGGCTCTGCTTCGAAACGCCGGAGCCAGTAGTCCGCATCTTTGTAGCCTTCAACAAAGAGCTGGAATGAACCAACCTGCAGCCGAAGAGGAGGAATAAAGGTATCTCCCCACTGTTCAAGTCCAGAGAGCCCACGAGTAAGCCGTGGTGGCCCATAATGCCCTGTGGCGTTTATATCAGAAAAAGGTCATGGGATTCCCCATACAGATTCAAGAAGCCCATCTAAATGGGCCGGTGGAGTAAAGTGGGAAAGTGAGGGGCTCTGTTCTCTGGAGAATTATTCCCCAAACCTTAGGCCCTCAGAAATGAGGGAGACAGGAGCCTCAGACATATTCATGTCTACAGGCAAGTCTCTAGGTGCCTTGTTTCGCCACTGGGGTAGTCACACCACACACATCATCACCTTGCCTAAGCCACACAGGTGCTGGTATACCTTTGGTGGCAGTCCGATGCGATTGAACCGCTGCCCGACTTTTGGCACTTTCTCTAGTGCAAGCCGCTTGCCCCTGGACTTCACTCGGTCAATGGCACTATAGTTGAAGGTATCGCTGGCCAGGTACACTACCTAGAGTGGAAAGAGAACAGATACCTAGGTTACAGTTGAGTATGAGGAACCATACCACGACCGCACGGACTAGCTGGACACTCACCAACACTGTTCCTCTTCCAGTGGATGCATAAGGAATGCACTCCTCGGCCTTCCTAATATGAATAGTTCAGGCCAATGCAATGTTGACAAAGAGATGCATGTCTATCAGTTCCGGGGCTGGCCCCTAAAATCTCCCATTATCCTTAGTTCACACTCCCCAGTCTGTTTAGCTGGAAATGAAGGGCTCTGAGATGGCAAAACCACATCATGGAAAGATCTTACATTTCTTGTCACTACATAGAGGGAATGACAAGGGATCAGGGAGAGCTGCCTGACTGGCACGAATCTAGGATGTGAGCAAAATCCATTAAACCACCGAGATTCAGGAGTTGTTACAGCAGCTAGCATGAGTTCCCCTGACTAATAAAGCCATCTCCTAGGTTGGGAGAAGAGGGCCCAATGCCTATTTTCTCTCCAGGTAAAAACAAATTGCAATGTACTCTATACCCTTTTATTTCTTTTGAATTCTGCACTATGTGCAATTTGTTCACATTTTTTAAAATATTTATTTATTTGACAGAGAGAGAGAGACAACGAGAGCAGGAACACAAGCAGGGGGAGTGGAAGATGGTGAAGCAGGCTTCCCGCTGATCAGGCAGCCTGATGCAGGTCTTGATCGCAAGACCCTGGGATCATGACCCAAGCCAAAGACAGACACTTAATGACCAAGCCACCCAGATGGCCCAATTTATTCACATTTTAAAAATAAACATTAAACATTAAAAGATAAACATTAAAATGGGTTTTAATCTTTACTGAATTGCTATATATATATATATATTTATTGAATATGCTATATATACTGAATTGCTATATATATAAAATATATATTGTCTGCATAGATTATATATGTATATAGCAATATATATATTATATATATTATATATATATTATATATTGTATACATTATATATAATATATATTGTCTGCATAGATTATATATGTATATAGCAATATACATATAGATTACATATATATATAATATCTGTGCAGACTATATCTGGAATATTACACAAGAAACTTGTACTGGAAGCTACCTCTGAGAAAGGAAATGGAGTGGCTGGAAGGCAGAGGTGCGAGAGAGGCTGAATTGCTCTTCTCCGTTTACCTTATTGTGCCTTCTGATCTCCACACCAGATGCATGCATTGCCTACTCAAAAAAACATTTTTTTAAAAGATTTATTTTTTTGAGAGAGAGAGTGAGCATGAGCAGGTTAGAGGGGCAGAGGGAGAAGCAGAAGAAGTGGAAACAGGCTCCCAGCTCCCTGCCCAGGACCCCAGGATCACGACCTGAGCCAAAGGCAGATGGCTTTTGGGTGGCTTAGTCATTAAGCATCTGCCTTCAGCTCAGGTCATGATCCCAGGGTCCTGGGATCGAGTCCCGGTTTGGGCTCCCTGCTTGGAGGGAAGCCTGCTTCTCCCTCTCCCACTCCCCCTGCTTGTGTTCTCTCTTGCGCTGTGTCTCTCTCTGTCAAATAAATAAAATCTTTTAAAAAAAATTATTACACTTGATTGTCAAATTGTAGTGATATCACTGTAATCCGTAGATATATCCATTATCACCCTTATCACACCGTCTTGTGATTATCCATTTGTACATCTAACCTCTCTCTCTCTCTTTTTTTTTTTAAGATTTTATCTATTTATTTGACAGATAGAGATCACAAATAGGCAGAAAGAGAGGAGGAAGGAAGCAGGCTCCCCGCTGAGCAGAGAGCCTGATGCGGGGCTCGATCCCAGGACCCTGGGAACATAACCCAAGCTGAAGGCAGAGGCTTTAACCCACTGAGCCACCCAAGCACCCCTCTAACCTCTCTCTTAAGACTAAAGAGATCTGGGGAAAAAGAGAACATCTTACTTTATGCATATTACCAGCCTCAGTATCTAACATAGTGCCTGGCACATGCTCATTAAATATTTATTAAGTGAATGCATGAATGAGTTACAAACTTCTTTCAGAGACAGCAACAAGTGAGTCTCAGCACATAAATAACTAAAATCAGATTTGAAAGAAAATTCTTTTTTAAGCCTTGCAAAGTTCATTACAAATAACTAATTATTGTGCCTATGACTCAGAAAGAGGGACAGAATCATTCCCTCCCTCCTCTCCATTCATCTGTCCATCCAAAGTTAATGCAAGTGTCTACAATGGATGTGCTAGGTATAGTAGGTTGGCACTCTGTGCCCAGGAAACACACGCACAGGAATTAAGGAGAAAAAAGGCTTTCCTAAGAATATCTTGCCAGTTTCCATAGTGAAAACCCTCACTCTCTCAAGCAATAAACCACCCATTCCCCCCGACCCAGATTTATTTTCGATCACTCTCTGTAACAACCCGCTTTTTTCTCTATGACTAATGAAACTAACATACCCCGAAACCTCACAGGAACAGAGAGCAGAAACAAGCTATCGAGTGAGACCTGGAGCCTTACTATTTGAAGCTCCATCATAACATGAGCCCTGTTCCCAGTGATAGCTGCTCTCATCAGCTGGACAGACTCCTGTCACAAAGGTGGGGAGGTTGGGAGGGGAGAGACTTCCTCTCACTATTCTCCAGCAGCTATAGGTTAAAACTTGAAAGGTTCTGTCTCATCTCAGTCTCATGGAAGATGAATATTTTGTTGTTGCTTTGATGCAAAAGATCCTCAAGCCACATTAAGATTCTCTAACAGGGAAAGAGGAAGAGCAGAGATGGGGAAGAACAGGATCCTGGCAGGTGACATTCTGTTATGATAAGAATGGTCATAAAAGTACCACAGGCTAAGACATATGGAGAATTTGCAAAGGCACCAGGCAACGTGTTTTACATGGATTATCCTGTGTAATCTTAATAGCCACCTCATAAAGTAGGAACTATTTATAACCCTATTTTTATAGTGAGGAACCGAGCAGGCAAAGCGTGTGAGGCTGTCTTAAGTGATTTGCCAAGGTTCACTCAATAAAGAGTTGCAGAGCCAGAATTTGGACTCCAGCCCTCGTTCCTAGGCACTCTACTCCAGAAGCACAGGCAGGACAGGCACAAGGCCCTGTGCGGACTGCTACTTACCTAGTAAAGAAAGGCAATTACAGCGATGAGCACAAGTATTTAAAAGAATGTTTAGAGTCTAGGAAGGGCCTAGTAGGAGGAATTCAGGTTAGGCAGGAGATCTTTGGAGCATTAATTATCATGCAAGACATTCAAGTGTGCTATTTAACTCTGTATACAGACAGAACAAAAGCATAAAAGGAAGAATGAGCTATATAAGGCCAGATGACAGTGGGAGCTATAAGCAAACACTCTCCCAATAGATTTGAGTTGGAGGATCTCTAGGATTGTCCCTCATGGTTTGATATTCACTCAGTCATTCAGATGGCACTTCCGGAATAGTTACTATAAAAACAGTACTCTGCTTGGGGCGCCTGGGCGGTTCAGTCGGTTTAGTGTTCGACGCTTGATTTTGGCTCAAGTCATGATCTCAGGATTGTGGGATTGCACTGAGCATGGAACCTGCCTGAGATCCTCTCTCTTCCTCTGCTTCCCAAACCCACACAACCCTCCGTCTCACATGCATACTCTTTCTCTCAAAACAAAGAAACAAACAAAAAACCACAGTACTTTGCTAGGTGCTGAGAATAAAAGGAAATTTCAAGAAATGGTCCCTGAATTCTATGAACTTACAAACCAGCTGGCTTATTGTTTGGAGTTTGGCAGTAAAAGAGCAGACAGTTAAACAACCAAAACAATCACAGTTTCTTCTAAAATACCCTGGGAAAACAGAAAAAAGAGGTTTGAAGGGAAGTTCCTGTCTGTTGACCCATCTCTTTGGCCAGAGTCTACTATCTAAACCTGCAAAGAAAACCTCAAGCAGGGGTCTTTAGTCTATTGGCATGGTCTCTACAAGGCCAAGGAATGGACTCCAACCGGTCCATGAACCATCCCCATGAAATTACATGCAAAACAACAATTGCAAATATATGAATTTTTTCTGGGAATGAGATCTCCAGCCTTCATCAAATTCTCAGAGGATTAAAGCCCATAGCTACAAAGATGCCCCTGCAGCCTTAGGGCAGCAGATAGAGCTTCACTTGAAGTTGTTACTAATCCTCAGGTAGCCACACATACTAAATGGGTGATGATGGGTCCTTGAATGTTCATATGCTGACCAGCAGGCATTCCTTCCCCTCACAACCCTTGGAAAGTTCCGCGGACACCCTGTAGTACAGGGGCTCGTCACCTGGCATCAGTAAACTTCCTGAAAATGTACGCAATCAATTCTGTTATTTCAGCATACTGGGGGGTGGTAGGGATTGGAACCTAAGCTAAGTCTATCATACATATAAGGTGTGTGCAAATTCATTCTAAGTGTGGATTTACCTGGATCTGGGACCCCAATTTTGTTATGTTCAGGTAAGTACCAGTCTCCCATAGCATAAAGATAGATGAGAATTCCAGGTCAGTTCTCTGTACATGTCCAAACCAGACCTTTACTTTGACCCTCAGCCCACCCTAGAATCCTTCCTGCCAGACTTGACTTTAGTGACTAGCTAACATCAGTTAGTCCATTTTAGAACATATCTAAATCAAGGAATAGCTTGGAAATCTAAGACAATGAGCTACAAAAGTAGCCAGATTTCTAACCAGCTTGCAGTTTACCTGGGACCAAAAGACCTGGAAAACACATAAATGTGCACCAGAGGGTCAGTGAATTTCCTGAAATTGTATGCAAAACTTTTACGTGTATCCTTCTCAGGATAGCTTCCATCAGATGATCAAATCATGAGCCTAAACCTACCACCTTCCCTCCAAAAAGGCTGAGAGCCCTAGATTCAGGGCATATATAGTCCTCCTTGGACCTAATAGCTCGGTTAACATGTAGCAGGACTTATGCCCAGGAAAACTCTGGATAGGGACCAAGGCTCCCTGGAGACAGGTCACTGACCTTTGTACGGGGTACAATGTTGAGTTCCAGTTTTTGGTCCACCAGACTGGCCCCTGCCTCTGAGAGATAGCCCTGGTTGAGGACAAGGCAGTCACGGCCAAAGCAGCAGGGACAGCATAGCTTCTGCAGCCATTTGGTCCACTTAGGATTAAGGTGCCCATATGGCTCTTCATTCTTGGGTTTGAAGACAGCAATGATCTTCTACAGAGAGAAAAGAAAAATAGGATGTTAAAGGCAAATTAATTAAAGTGGGTCACAGACCAGGTCAGAAGGATTCTAGAAAGAAACGAGAAGGCATAGGAAGACAATCCTTAAAGACAGACACTGGCTTCTCCCCAGCTTGTAAGGGGAAGACACGGCTCATGTGTGCAGCTAACAGTCCCACTGCCAGAAAGGGCTGTGGTCACAGAAGATGCCACGCCTAGTATACATGGTAAAACAGATTTTAACACCATCAAACCCCAACTTCCAAGGTGAAGTCATACAAACTTGTTCTGCAACAATTAGGTAAAGGCTCAAAAAAGTATCAACTGAAAGGAAATTAGTAAGGTATTATGGAATAAGGTTAATTCCATCAGTGCTTGATTTCCTCTATCAGCCTTACTATCCCACTCCCTAGGTGTTAACAAAATCTTAAAATAAAAAGTTTAGGAATGACAAACTAAGAAAGCAATGGAAGGGAAAACTCACAGCAGGAAAAAGAATCTGCCCCCTGATTAGAATCGGGTTCTTTTAAGTAACTCTGATAGGCAAGAAATTAGGATATGAGAGGCCACAAGGACTAAAACCCATCTTCTCTTGCGGGTGAGAACTTAACCCTCAGAGGTCCTTAGAAACCCGGGATGCTGCTGCAACCCTGAAACAATGGGCCTCCCTTCTGGAATCTTCTTCCCCAGGCCAGGCAGCCCTCCATGGTTATTTCACATCTGTCTCATTCCCTCTAGTCCCCAAACTGGTACTTTCAAAGGAAGAAAAGCAAATATGCTATCCAAGTGATTCATCTTTGTATCATATGACTCCCTCTCACTCCACAGCCAACTCAAGCTAGTCTGGGTCATAAGACATTTTCCTGTGGGTGTCACTTCCTGACAGGCAGGTCACAGCAGAAAACATACGCCCATGTGCCTGCATTAAGTATGTGCTCATATTAGGAACTGGCTAGATGCATGTCTCCAAAAATAATTGGTCCTTCTTGAGGCTAGTTCAAGAAGTCTTACAAGAATCTGAGCGGACAAGAAAAATACAGAACTCTCCTTCCTCCAAAGGAATCAATTTATTTTAAACACAAACAACCTTACTGATTCACTGGGAAAAGTCAAGTGCATAAATTCATAATCTAGGTCTTCAGAATTACCTTTTTATCCAAAATGTCTAGCAAAAGACCCAAGTTAGCAATCTTTCTGTCTCTGCCCCAGGAACCCTGCGCTCCAAACCACACAGCAGCAGTAACAAGGGGTTCCTGTCACTCAGAGAATGACCGATGAGTCCATGATAATGCTCTAGAACTAGACAATAAAACCATGGACAGCTTGAGGCCCATGCCACAACTCGAGTCAGTTCAACTGAGGTACAACATGGAGTTCGGCAGGCCGGTTCCCAGCGGGAGGAAGACCAAGACAACCCTATTATCGAGGCTGAAAGACACTAGGACCAAGGCTTAAATACCTCCATGAAAGAAAGCAGAACCTGGAGGCCAAGATCACAGCCAAAGCCTCATTTACAGACTCACCTCTCAAACTTCGCCATTTCCCTCTGACAGGAGAATTAGAAAGCATCCTGAGGACTGTGAAAGCATTAGTGATCATCACTACCTCAATATCACACAGGGTTCATTAAATAATAACGTCTGGACTGGACAAATGGAGGGGCAGTAGCGTGAGAAGGCTGGAGGAACAGAAAGATATTAGGCAGAAAGGGAGACAAGTGCCCTTTGGGACTAAGCATGGCCTTCAGTTCAATTCAGTTCTGCTAAGGTGCTCAGTACATCATTTGTGTAAGACAGTATGTGAGCACTGCAGGTTTGCTAGCTGATACAAGACACAGCCTCAGGCCTAATTTCCAAAGCTAATATGAACTTCACATTTTCAGCTGTGTTCCTGAATACTTAACAATATTCTAGAACCAGTCGAATCAGAAAGGCACCCCACCATTATTTGGTTGAGAAAGAAAATGTCTACTGCCTGATTTTTCTCACTCTCTTCTCTCTTCTTTGCTATACTTTCAATTCCTTTCTTACATTTAGTTTGGAGTAAGCTTCTGTTTGATGCCGATGTTTTTCGAACACCTTTCCTTACCACCCACTGACTAACCCTTCTTTAATGAAGGGGCTGAGGTACAGGGAGCTTAAGCAGCCACAGCAATGGAGCTGGGGATCCAAAGAGAACTGCACAGGAATCAAGAGGCCACTTACTCACTGGCAGGGGTCAGAACCCACAACCAAATTCTGGGACAGGAAAGACAAAGGGTTTCTCTATCTAGCAGCTCCAAGGAGGAGGGCATTATGCAAGGCTAAAATTTAAGATAGTTCAAGCACATCACTCATATTGTATAGGGAAATACCCAGGAATAACTTCTAATATAAGTTTTATCTTTTTAATTTGGTAAACGTGAAGCTGATGATTCTCTAACATTTTCGTCTGAAGATTCCTTTAAACTCTAAATTATTAAAGATCTACAAAACTTTTGTTTATGTGGGTAAAACCTACATCTGCTTATTACAAATTAAAACTAAAATGTTAAGACTGTTAATTCACTTAATAAAAATAAACCTAATGTATGTTAATACAGATGTTATGTTTTTATGAAAAATAACCATTTTCCGGGAGGGTATGTGCTATGGTGAGTGCTGTGAAGTGTGTAAACCTGGCGATTCACAGACCTGTATCCCTGGGGCTAATAATACATTATATGTTTATAAAAAAAATAAAAAATTTATTAAAAAAAAGAAAAATAACCTTTTTCAAAAACAATTTTTAATGAAAAGGCAACTGTATTTTCACATCTTCCTTAATATTCAATCTGTTTCAATATTACATAACAAGTAGCCTCTGGAAATCCCTACTACACACTCATAAGGAAGTGAGAATGAAAATGGCAGGCAGTCTTAAAACAGTAAGAAAAATAACTTTGTGCACCCCTAAAAGGATTCCTACAGGTCCTTCGGCCTCACTCTGAGAACTCCTATATTCTGTATTAGCAGTTGGATAGAAACAGCACTCCTATTTAGGCAAAGAAGCCTTACTTACATGTTAACTCTTAGAAAAGAGAGGGATGGGTTACTCCAAATATATCAGACCCTGAAAGAAGATGGAATCCAAATAAAATGCAACACAAGAGATTTAGCCTGTATTTATTTTCCTATCCACTGTCAATAACCCAACCTGTCTCACCCATAACAACTGGTGGCCTAGGACAGGTCCCTAAAATAGGCGGTAATGATGTTTAAAAACCTCGAGAAATACATCTAAATATGACATACAAACTTGACTACCTCTTAACAATTTAGTAAAAAAAAAAAAAAAGTTATTCTTGGGGTGCCTCGCTGACTCAGTCAGTTAAGCATCTGCCTTCAGCTCAGGTCGTGATCTCAGGGTCCCAGTAATTGAGCCCCAAGTCTGGCTCTCTGCTCCATGGGGAGTATGCATTTCCCTTTCCCTCTGTGCTTGCACGCGTTCTCTCACTCTCTCTCTCTCAAATAAATTAATAAGAATTAAGAGAATTGTTCTCTTTGCGATCTTTATTCTTTATTGGGCTATCAATGTTGCTCTCAACCATGTGTAAGGACATCAGAATTTCTTTGGAGGACACAGGGTAGTTGAAAGAAGTACACTCAGTATTACATACTAACACAATTTTATATTTGAAAAGTGAAAAAAAAAAAACCTGTACAATTTTCATGACAAGCTCTTGATGGATAAGTATTTTTATTTATTTTTATTTTATTTTATTTTTTTTTAGGAATTGAGATTTTTTTCATTTGAAGGTAAATCTTAATGCTATTAAATTCACAAGTATGCTAATTTAAATACCCAATTCTATTTATCTAAAACACACATTGCAAACATACAAATTATCTATTCTCTCCACATGTCAGAGCCCATTCATTTCATGGTTTGGAAATGCGGAGAATAGATTCCCCTTAAACTGCAAGTCAGCAGGTGTTTCTTTACAGTTAACTTTAGCAAAATTCATACAAAATAGTAATTAACAATGATCTTCTTTACTTGTTAACTCACAAGGAAACACCTTCAAAACTGCATTTTGTTAAAGTTTCTGTACTAAAATATAGAAAAACTGAACTACACAAATATTGAAAAGTTAAAAATTCCTTAATTTTTTATTCCTGGTACCACTACCACAATTTACAGGGCAATATACCTGATGTAATGAAAAGAAAAAGAAAAAGACAAAGCTACAACAGATAAAAGACCTCAGGAATGTACATCTAATTGACACTACATTGCATTAATCAATAGCTGCACTTTTTGCAAACTGTGGCTATGACAGTCCTGAACAAGAAGGGTTTCCTGTTTAAGCTGCAGTAACTTTTCTGACTATGGATCATCATTCCTTCTGTGGCAGATTTTTACAGTTCCTCTAATGCATTTGGGATGACTGTCTCAAAGTAACCTGCAGCTTTCCTGACAAATCCTCGCTCTCTCTCCTGCTAAGAACTGTAGCCCTTTTCTTCTGAAAATTTTTTAGAACCTTCTGCTACCATATCCACCACTTCCACCACCAGAGCCATAACCACCACCATAGGGACTGCCCGAGCTTCTTCCACCAAAACTGCCCCCCTTCATGGGTTCATAATTTGATTGCTGTTGTCCACTATAATTTCCAAAATCATTATAGTTCCCACCACCACCATAGTTACCATCACCTCCAAATCCATTATATCCACCATCACCTCCTCCGTAACTACCTCTGCTGCCACCACCACCACCACCATAGCCTCCTCTTCCACCAAAGTTTCCACCACGGCCAAAGTTACCTCCACGACCCATGAAGTTGCCAGATCCACCTCCACGACCTCTTTGTGATCCAGCAGACTGCATTTCTTGTTTAGAAAGGGCCTTTTTCACTTCACAATTATGCCCATTAATAGTGTGGTATTTCTGAACAACAATTTTATCAACTGTATCATGATCATCAAAAGTTACAAAAGCAAATCCTCTCTTTTTTCCACTCTGCCTGTCTTCCATAACTTCTATGGTTTCAATCTTGCCATACTTTTCAAAGTAGTCTCTCAAATTATACTCTTCTGTATCTTCTTTAATACCACCAACAAAAATTTTCTTCACTGTTAGATGGGCACCAGGCTTTACAGAATCCTCTCTAGAAACAGCTCTCTTTGGTTCCACTACACACCCATCAACCTTGTGTGGTCGGGCACACATTGCTGCATCCACCTCTTCAACACAAGAGTAAGTCACAAAACCAAAACCCCTGGAACGTTTTGTTTGGGGGTCTCTTATCACCACACAGTCTGTAAGTGTACCCCATTTTTCAAAATGTTCTTTTAAACTATCATCTGTAGTTTCAAAGCTCAAACCACCAATAAACAGTTTTCTCAACTGCTCTGGTTCCTTTGGATCATGGCCCTCCATTTTGAGACCGGACTCGCCTCTTCCAACTCGAGTTCAATCTGGATAAGTATTTTTAAAAGACTGCAAATTACTGATAAAAGTCCTAGTTCCTAAAGCATATAAGCAGTATCTGTAAAATTATGAAGCAGATACCAATTAGCATTATCTATTAAATTACTATTCTCAGCGTTCATAAAATCATCGTATAGAAATTATACTACTTTTGCTTTATTCAGTGCCATGTATCCAAGAAAGCCTAATCCAGAGGTCAGTGGGTATTAACCTAACAAAAACCAAAACACTCTGAGCTCCTGCTAAGCACCAGGAACTATGCCAAGGGGCTTTCATGTGTGATATCGCATTTAATCTTCTTAACCAATTAATGAATCACATGCTATTCTATGATTCTTGGCAATATGAACATATAGTATTACTAGCGTCACAAAATAGAAAATGCTCAAAAAATATTTTCACAGGTGATTGAGCACAAGACCAGGAAGCACAAGAATGCAAGTGAGGAGGGTGATATGAGCACTCTCTATCATGCCTTTTGATCTAGCATTTTCCATCTTACTTGTCTCTAGGTCCCCACTTGCTTGCCCTGAGGGAGAAACCATCCTAAATTGGAAAATGAAATCAGGGCTATTATCTTCAAGAACCTTCCATCCTCTTTAGCTCCAAAAGCCGCTCTGGTAGAATCTGCTGGTTCCCCCAATCTCTGTTCCCTCTTCTTCCTTGGACGTGGGACTCCGCATTTTTAGTGAGGCAAAATAAAGACTACAGTTCCCAACCACTACTGCCGTTAAATTCTGGACAACAGAATATAAAAACAGTCTGGTGAGACTTCTAGGAAATATCTTCAAGGAAGAGGGCATACTCTTCCTCTCTTTTCCTTCATCCAACGGGCTGAAAAACAGACAAGATGTCTGCAGTCTGAGCAGTTATCTTGGATCATGAAGTGGAACCCACATGCTAGGGATGGCTCATCAGCTGGATGGAAGGGACTGTTCATATTGTCATGCCAGCCCTAGGCAGCCTAGAGAGTTCATCTATGAGAGTTAAATGTACCTTTATTCGAGTCATTATTATTTTAAATTTTCTGCCAAGTAGCCAAATATAATCTTAACCAATATGGGAGATGAAAAGAGGAAGTAAAAATTCAGATCACTAACTTTAAGGCAGCACTGCATCGTGCTTAGGAGCATGAATTCTGGAGCCAGTTGGCCTAGGTCTAAATCCTGCCTCCCACTTACTAGCTGTTAAGACCCTAAGCATATTAGTTACACTGTGTGCCCTGATGTCATCATTATTGTCATCATCTGTGGGGATAATAACAGTACCTACCTCCAAGGGTATTGCTCTAAGTGCTAAGTGAATTATTATTCGTAAAGCACTTAAAACATTACATAGCATATAGTAAGTGCTATCTATGCATTTATTAAATAAAATAAACAAACACATTTGGAGCAGGGCCAAAGATGACACGACCAACCACAGGGGGTCTGTGGTTCATTGAAACTCACCACAGCATTTAGGAAGTGGTCCTCTGCTCTGAACCACATTTTCTTCAATGTGAGCAAGATGGTTATATCAGTAAGTTTTGTCAGGGCATATGTGTTTTGACTTCCTCTCTAAGAAAGGGCAGTGGCCAGGAAATTTTAGACCCTGGGGTCCTACAAATCACCAAGAAACATACCCATAATCTGTCATTCTCTGTAGCCTATGCACAGAGGTGTTAGTGCTTTACCTGCCAGGTAGAAGTGACAGATCTTATTATTCCCACCTGCCAGAGCACCAGATCACTTCTCAGCTGACCTGACACACTTCCAACAAAGCTGTAATAGTGTCATGAAAGAAAAATAAAAACCTTCCTCCTGTTCCTATACCTATTAAAGATAATTAGCTCCTTCTTACATCAGCCAACAAGATAAAAAAAAAAAGGAAAATAAAATAAAAAATAAAAAACACTTACATAAAAAACAAAAGTATATTGCTAACATTTAGGCCTCAGGATACCCACTCTCCTTTTCTTCTAGAAGTAATGGTTCCCCTTTGAGCTTTCAATTTAACTCACTGCTCCCTTACTTGGCAGACTTGGAAAGACCTCTTATTCTCAAAGTTTTCCCCAACTTCCCCAATTCAGTTTATGTTAACTGCACTGATGGCAGAATTGCCTTCTGGTTCTTGATAATTCAGGGACAACATCTGGGAGAATGACCAGATCATTCAATGAACCCAACCAAGGGCTACAAGTCAGAGTCTATCCCGGCCACTCAGCACTCCTACAAGAACAGCACACCAGGGACGCCTGGTTGGCTCACTGGGTTAAAGCCTCTGCCTTCGGCTCAGGTCATGATCCCAAGGTCCTGGGATCGAGCCCCAAATCCGGCTCTCTGCTCAGCGGAGAACCTGCTTCTTCCTCTCTCTCTGCCTGCCTCTCTGCCTCCTTGTGATCTCTGTCAAATAAAAAAAATAAAATCTTAAAAAAAAAAAAAAAAGAGCAGCACACCACCCATCTAAAGAGTTCACACGGGAGAGACGCAGTGAAAATTTGTAGGATTTGACAACCATTATTTTAATAAGTATAACAATAGTGTATTTTTCCAATAAACCATTCCGGCCCATCTGAGAACGCTGACAGGAAAAACATGGTTTGACCCACTGATATTCCAATGATACCTCTGGTTTGATATAAATGCCTTAAATTCTTCTGCAGCTATCAAAAGAATAAAGTCACCTCTCAGCTGCCCTGGTCACCCCATGTCCCTTCCCAACCCAATAATCCCCATCCCCCTTATACACATGCAAGGGACAAAATAAAGGTCAGCAAACACTTTGCCTTAGCTAAAAAGCAAACTGCTGATAGTCCTGGGAGAGAAATAAAAGTAAAATGTAGCAGGCAGTCCTGTGTTTCTAAAACTCCGCATTCTTTACTGAAGAACGATAAAAAAGAATTTGAACAACTTCCCAGAAGTGAGCAATAACCAGGACAGATGAAACTGGTTTAAGTCCACCCACTCCATCACTGACGTCTGCCAGTAAGAGCCCTGGGACGGTGGTAGATCCCCACAACACAGAAGGCTGGAACTGAACCCTCAGATCCCTTGATCGATCACCCGTCCTCCAGTGAACAGCGACAACGCTGGTTCGGTCCGAAAAGAGAAAATGGGCCCAAAGCTCAAATCTGTAGGACAATGGCCGAAAAGCAGTCTCCGTAGTTTAAAGCTAAGGAACCTGCTAGAAGGCAGCATCTCCCCGCGCGTCTCTGTCGACAGGACGATTGCCCCACCACACCGCCGGGCCCCTCGCCTGTATCTGGTCAATTTCCTCTTTTCATTCTCCGCTCACTCCTCCCCCACCAAATAGGTTCTGATTTATTTCTTCAGTCCGCAGAGCTTCTCCATCTCCAGTCCTCAGGGGCATTCCAAAATCTTGCCAAGGGGCTCTGCACTGTGAAGTTTCTCCCTTTCGCAGCCTTCCAACCCCCCTTCTCCCTCTCGCTGTGCGAAGCTGCTAACTCCCCCGGACAGGCCCACCCTCCCCGAAGGCGGGGGCGGCGGCGGCCCCCACCCCGCTCTCACCCCCTGAGGGTCCTTGACGAAGTAGCTTCCGCTGGAGCCCTGGTAGATGCGCTCGGGGAAGATGCAGCGTTCGATGGCCAGCTCGGCCTGCCGCACTACCGCCTCGAACTCGGGGTCCTCCGGGAACTCGTTCCGCTCGCGGTGGGCCTGCGCGGCGTGGGCCGCCGCCGCCGCCTGGGCGGCCAGGGCTTGGGCCTGCGCCGCCACGGTTTGGGTCTGGCCTTGGGCCGCCGCGCCCCGAGCCCGGTCCAGCAGCGGCTGCCGCTCGCGGTCGTGGCCTGGCGAGCCCGGCGGAGAGGGGGCCGGGCCGGCAGCCGCCGCCACTCGGACCGCGCCCCCCGGCACCTGCGGAAAGTGAGCGCCCGAGCCGGACGGGAAGGTGTAGTCCGGGGGTTGGGCCCGCTCGGGGGACACCAGTGGGCTCGTTTCGTCCATCCCTCAGGCCGCCGGCTCCGAGTCCCGGGGCGCTCCACACAGCTGAGCTCCCGGCCGGGACCAATCCGCGAAACCCCCAACCCACGCCTGGCCAACCAGGTCGCGGCGCCTCGTTGGCCCCGCCCTTACCTAGCCTGTTTACTTGGCGACGAGTAGGTACGACCCCTCGCGCGCGAACGGTAGCCAATCAGAACCAGCGTCTACGTAATCGCGCCCTCCGCATTTTTCGCCCGTCACCGTCTGTGGAGATTGCGCATGCTCCAGGAGCCAAACCCGGGTCAGACACGCCCCCTGCTCTAACCCGCCCAGCCCCTCCCCTATCTTCAACTGCTGACCTGTCTTTAGGAGCCTTCAGTGAAGTAGCCTATTTAATCTGTCATTTGTTGAGTGTGTACTATGAACCAACCTGCTATGAAAGTAGAGAAATCTAATCTTTGTATCTGCATTCATTCAATCGTGCATTCATAAAATACTTATCAAGCACTTACTATGTCCTAAGTTCTAGAGAGACAAAACTGAAGCAAAGAAACAAAAATCCCTAATCTGGGGGCCTGGGTAGCTCAGTGGGTTAAAGCCTCTGCCTTCTGCTCAGGTCATGAGGAATCGAGCCCGCCATAGGGCTCTCTGCTCGGCAGGGAGTCTGCTTCCTCCTCTCTCTCTCTGCCTGCCTCTCTGCCTACTCGTGACCTCTGTCAAATAAATAAACAAAATCTTAAAAAAAAAAAAACCCTAATCTACCGAAATAAAAAGGTTTTTAAAAACCACAGGCCTAATGCAATTTACACAGTGTCCAGCCTGAATGCTCTATGCTTCTTTGTCCATTGAAGAAAGATATGATCTTATTAGACTAGAAAGTACCCTGAGCTGAGTACATGACTGTTTTATTCACCATTGTAAAACGTTGCTGTCTAGACACGATAGGGACTCTGTATATTTTTATTAGCGGAAAAGAGAAGGAAAAACTGTCCTTGCCCTCAAGGGGAAGACATACAGCTCTCTGAGGCAGCAGAAGAAAAGGGGCCAACACTGAAAACTGAAAACTCATAATAGAAGTTCAGCGATTTGCGGGTAGGCTAGAAAGTCAGCAAAGGCCTTAAAGAGGTCATTGTATGAGATAGGTTTTAAAGAAAGAATGTAATTAGATAAGGGGGGGAGGGAGAGAAAAAAGGGAATCAGAGTCATTTGAGTTTGAAGCCCACCTCCAAGCTTAAGCCTGTTTTCTCTCCTGCAAAATGGGAATTATCATCCCTTCCTCAATTAAATAAGAATGACGATAATGTATATAAAACCCTGAGCATAGTGCTTAGTACCTAAGAAGTGCACTAAAAATGATCATCCCTCCCTCAAATAAGAATCAAGATAGTAAAACACTTAGCACAGTGATTAGTATACTCAACAAATGGTACCACCTTTTTTATCATTGATGTTGTTTTTGTTTTTGTGCTTAGAATCACCAGCAGACTAGAGACATGGGTTTTCACAGGAGATAATCAGCCATATTGTAACCAATATTTCATAGTCATTCTTCCTTGAATCAAATTACTGTCACAGTACTAGAAATACTAGAAGTACTGAACTGAATTGAATTGCACTGAAAAAACTATTGTTTAATTGTATGTGTGAGAATGCCTTAAACTTTTTTTGGCATGTAAACCGTTTTAGGCAAAGGTCCATACAGTTTTCCATACAGTTTCCTCTTTCAGTTAGAAAACATGTATTTTCCTTTCCAACCAGACACCAAATAATTCAGTAATACTTGCCTCTTGCATCCCAGGGGTCACATCCACAAAGATGATCTCTTGGTATTATTCATCTCATTTAGCCCATAAGCTTCAAATTATTGTCAAGGAAAGCTGCAAGATTTAGAGTTCTCCCTTGAGAACTCTAAGGGAAATTCTCAAAATTTATTTTTGATTCTACCACTTAGAACTTGTTCTACTGGACCAAAAAAAAAAAAAAAAAAAGAAGTCAATATATTCCCTATTACCTATGATAAGCTAGCACTCACCAAATACTAAGCACATGCCAGACATTGTTTCTTGTAAATTACATGAATATAACTGAATTACACATAAACGGCATTACAGCTCTTATGATTTTGGAAAATGAGTAAAGTGACTTGCCTGTGGTCATGCAGCTAGGCAGACTAGCTCAATGCTTTTAACACTATATTGTCTCTTGTTAAATATCTCTATGAGATGTGTTTCATATGTGTTGTGGGAAGCAAAGGCAAAAGAAGAATTAAATTTCCCTGCTACTTAAAGCCCACTCACAAGTACTTAAAACAGGCAGAGTGACATTCCTCTAGGAACTCAGCTGTCCTGACATTAATACTTTGCTAAGGGAAAATGCTTAGCTTAACATTATCCCAACAATCCCCACACCCCATCCTGTAAGTCTACTTCAACATATAAAAATTTCTTTGGAAACTTCCTTTATCTCTACCCCCAAGATATCTCTTGGCCATCACCCCAAGCCTATGACCCACCAATACACATCTGAAGGGTCTCATGACTAAGGTTTTATTAGAAAGTAATAAATGACCTTTTCCTAACAAGAGCTAGTCCCCTCAAAGTCTTGGAAACCTTATTTCCAAAATTCCTTAGAGACTTACACTATGCCTAACCCCCTCACAACTTGAAAGTATATAACCAGCCACTCTTCATTACCCCAGTACAGCTCTTTCTGCCCACAGGTACTGTCCCTGTGCTCTGTCCCTATGCTTTAATAAAACCACCTTTTTACACTGAAGATGTCTCAAAAATTCTTTCTAGGCCACTGGCTCTGAACCCCAACATCTTTCCTACATCATTATGTACTCCCTTTCTTTCCATATTCTCTGATGCCACATTACTTTTGAGATTCTCAAGATGTCTTTTCTACATTATTAAAATAGCTTGAGTTTGCTCTTCTGCTTCCAATCTCTCTGGTATCTCCGAACATCACTACCAGATTAATTTTCTTTTTTTTTTTTTAAAGATTTTACTTATTTGACAGACAGAGATCACAAGTAGGCAGAGAGGCAGGCAGAGAGAGGAGGAAACAGGCTCCCCGCTGAGCAGAGAGCCTGATTCGGGGCTTGATCCCAGGACCCTGGGATCATGACCTGAGCAGAAGGCAGAGGCTTTAACCCACTGAGCCACCCAGGTGCCCCCCAGATTAATTTTCTTAGAACACTGGTTTCCTGGTGTCACTGCTCTGTTTAAGAAACTACATTTTTATTGCAGTAAAATGATGTATTTTTATCATTTTAACCATTCACTAGCATACAGTTCAGTAACATTAAATACATTCACAATGTTGCATAACCATCACCACTGCCTATACCCAAAACTTTTTCATCAACCCAACAAAAACTCTTGTATCCATTACACAATAACTCCCTCTTTCTCTAGCTCCTGGTAACTTCTACTTTCTGTGTTTATGAATTTGCCCATTCAAAACACTACATTTTGCAAACCAAATTTTCCCCAAATTTTTCAGGTTTCTCCATAACTTAACCACACAATCTACCTAACCTTATTTCATCAAATTTCCTAATATACATTCTCTAATCTAATAAGGTCTTCTTATTAGGTTAGATTAGATTTTCTTTTTAATCTAATAAGATTTTCTTGACATGCCATTCTCTCAAAGACTGTGTTTTTATTTATAGTCGCTACCACACAGTTTAGCATGCTTAACCATTGAGTGTTAGAGCTGGTTGAATCTTATAGGTCTGCTAGTCCAACTCATTTTACAGACTGGAGAGCTTAATAACTGGCTTGAGTCACACACACTTGGTGGCAGACATGGAATTTGAACATAGAATCCAAGTCTTGTCAAACAATGTAAAACTGGTGTTTATGGAGCATAATGTCACAGACACAGTATTGAGAATTTTTTTTTAATAATTTTATTTTTTATAAACATATATATATATTTTTCCCCCAGGGGTACAGGTCTGTGAATCTCCACGTTTACACACTTCACAGCACTCACCATAGCACATACCCTACCCAATGTCCATAACCCCCCCAACCCCCCTCTGCCCAGCAACCCTCAGTTTGTTTTGTGAGATTAAGAGTCACTAATGGTTTGTCTCCCTCCCCATCCCAACTTGTTTCATTTACTCTTCTCCTACCACATTAACCCCCCATGTTGCATCTCCTCTCCCTCATATCAGGGAGATCATATGATAGTTGTCTTTCTCTGATTGACTTATTTCGCTAAGCATGATACCCTCTAGTTCCATCCACGTTGTCGCAAATGGCAAGATTTCATTTCTTTTGATGGCTGCATAGTATTCCATTGTATATATATACCACATCTTTATCCATTCGTCTGTTGATGGACATCTAGGTTCTTTCCATAGTTTGGCTATTGTAGACATTGCTGCTATAAACATTCGGGTGCACGTCAGTATTGAGAATTTTACACTATATTCTCATATAAGTGCTAGGGAGTCTTTATTATTATTATTATTTTCATTTTCTATCTCACATATGAAGAAACACCCAAATTGGAGCGGTTTGTTTACTGTCTTCATGCACTTGCCTTCTTTTAATAATTAAATATAGTCTTGATGTTTTTCCCTGTGCATGAATCTTTTCTTCTCCACATCTAGGCAGTAAGTCCCATGAGGGCAGCGATCCTGTCTTTTCTAGCTGCATTCACATTGATAAGTAAATAAATGGATAAAAGGATTGGTGTACGTAATATTTGGAGAATTCGCTCCAATCTCGGTACTACATTTTAAACACAAAGATCTGAGTAATGACAGCACAACTCCTTAAAACGAGTTGAATGCGTAAATGTCCTGGTATCACAGTGCTGGCATGGGGCTGACACTCATTAAACCTCAGCTGCCTGGTCCAGCATGTTACAATTCACAAAGCTGAAACTAAAAATCCAGGTTTGGGTTCTGCGCTTAAACTCCAGGGAGGAGTCATTTACAGCTCTGAAGGTCCGCGTAGGACCCGAAGCGCTCGAGTTGGTGGTCCCTGATTCTTCTGACCCAGGTTTGGTTTTGTTTTGCTTTTGTCCACATTTCGGTTAGGATGTCTCTGAGCAGACGAGACCTGAGGTCTCCCTCAAGTGGCCGAGGTAGGACCACGGGTTCAGCCCCACCCCTCTTTCGGATGTTTGACCCGAGCTCTTGAGACCCTCCGCCCCGCACAAAGATGGCGCAGAGTCCGCGCTGAGCCAATGGAGAGTGGCGTTGCTCCTGGTTGCCTAGGTAACAGCCAATGGACAGCCGGAATTGCGCCCAGTGCGGCCGCCCGGGATGGCGGCGTCAAGTGGGGCAGGCGCTGGTGGAGGTGGTGGAGAGGCTGGTGGCAGGGGCGAGCCCCGCGGAGCCGCCGTCCCGGCCGCTGGAGCCCCGCGTCTGGGCGTGATTGTCATCCCGAAAGGCGGAGCTCAGGTTGGCCCGCAGCGCAGGAGGGAGGGGGCCATGAGCTTGTGGTCGGTGAGAAAGGACTGAGGAGCCCATCCCGAGATGACCGGCTGGGGATCGGGATTCCATCCAGGAGGCACTGACTAGAGGGCGGGGCCGGTGGGATACCGAACCCGTGAGACCAGAGAACCTCTGGTCTCTACCCGTGGGGCGGAGGCCAGGGAGAGCCCACGGTACCTGGCTTGGCGAGCGGGGGCGGGGGGGGGGGGGGTGCTGCGTCCGGAGGGGATGGTGGACCAGTGTGAGCAGAGACCTGGCCCCAGCAGTAGAGCAGAGCTCGGGTAGAGGGAAGGATCAGTGCTGGGATCCAAGAACGGGGTGGGAGATCGACTAGGAAATGTTCTTAGTTGGGTCTAGGGCTTTGTTTGGCCTGGGCCGGCCTGTCACACTCTGCTGGAGAGACGTCCCACATAACAAGGCTTGGGGAATAGGATGCCTCGTTAGCGGATGGTGGCATGCCGGCTAGGTAGCACCTCCAAATTGCTTAGGTATCCGCAGGAGTAACTCGGATTTATTAGAATCCGCTCCACGCATTTCCCTTTTCATGAAATAGGATAGTATCATGGCAGTCCTCATCACCCCCAAGCCTTTTTTTTTTTTTAATCTTCTTTCTGGTATCAGGATTTTCTTCCCACTTTCTTCAATCTAACTGTCCTACAGTCTTCCTAAATAAGACCTTTGTCTAGTAGCAAAACGTTTTTTTTTTTCTTTTTGAGTTCAAGGAAGACTTATAGTAAAGAGACTTGTAAATTTATAAGAAAAACGGTTATCTCAAACTCATTTAAAACACTTTAAAAGGAATGTGTGACTTTTTGTTCTAGGTTTCTTACAAGCCAGAATTTTTGTTCACCAGAGTCTTCCTTTCTTCTCTTTAGGATTCTAAAAGCCTAAGACTGCTTTCTTTATAATTAAGAGAACTTTGGCAAGATATTCATACTCTGGAGAGGCTTTGGAGGAACAATGTAAAGGTATATGTGGGGAAAGCAGGCTGCCTCAAAGCAATACTCTTTAAGTGAAAATCTGTTCCTCTTTTTTATTTTTTTTTTAAGATTTTATTTATGTATTTGACAGACAAAGATCACAAGTAGTCAGAGAGGCAGGCAGAGAGATTGGAGGAAGCAGGCTCCCTGCCAAGCAGAGAGCCTGATGCTGGGCTCAATTCCAGGACCCAGGATCATGACCCAGGCCGAAGGCAGAGGCTTTAACCCACTGAGCCACCCAGGTGCCCCAAATCTGTTCCTCCTTGTGGTAGCTTTTTTTTTTTTTTTTTTTTTTGTCATTTTTAATCCTCTGAATTTGAATGCAAGATAGTGTGAATGCATAATTTTTTTTAGCAAGTTTGATTCCTAAACTCTAAAAAAAGACAAATGAAATGGAAACAAAAGTTAACATTCCTGTCTCCAAGTTCTATCTGGAAATGTCTGGATCAGGAGAAAATAAAGATAGAGTGGGGGTATCGTCTTTTGTGCAGAGCAACAGTGTATTTGTTTCGCGGACAAAAGTCATTTTCTTTTAAGTAAATGTTTCAATTGATCCTTTGCAACCCATTTATCAAAAGAGCAGAAAGGGTGGGTATCTGTTTAGAAGCCTGAATCTTCTTGGTTTGAGACTAGATTTCATATGTATAGCTGAAGCCTAAACTCCTAGCCCACCTATTGTTGTTGTTGTTGTTTTAAGATTTTATTTATAGTAAAGATTTTATTTATAGTAAAAAAAAAAATAAATATATTTATTTATTTGACAGAGATCACAGAGAGGCAGGCAAAGAAAGAGCTCGGGGGAAGCAGGCTCCCTGCTGAGCAGAGAGCCCAATGAGGGGCCCGACCCCAGGACCCTGGGATCATAACCTGAGCCAGAGGCTTTAACCCAGGCACCCCAACCTGTTCTCTTTAAGAAGATTTTTTGGGTCACTGATACAAACACTGATTTGGATCCTTATTAAAGTGTTGGGTTTTCAGTCGTTTTCATCAGTACTGGCTTTTCTGTATTAAACTAGATTTGTTTCAATGACCATGATTTCTTTTTGGGTCAGTGGCTATACAGCTGACGATAACTTAGCCTGGCTAATTATAGAAGTCATAAATGAACATCACTGTCCCTGGCGGTGACAGTATCAATTATTTGGACATAGGTAGAAGTTTCTAGTCAAATGTGTTCAACCATGGCCTGAGACCCATAGTATCCACGTGTGTCCTTTAGTTAGCACTTCCATTGTGCTCTTGGGAATAGACATCATGTTGACCAGCAACTATTGAAGGGAGTTTGTTCTGTCTCCCTCGATAAAGAAAGGAATGGAAATTTACTTTTGGAAAAACAAATGAGAGAGGAGGTCGTAGGGTTAGGTGGAGAGATGATGATCCAGTTACTACAGCTGTGTAACATTATACCCCACCCATAGCTGCTTAAAACCACCGTATGATGCTCACAGATTCTGTGAGTCAGGAGTTCATAGACGGCATCGTGGGGATGACCTCGCTTTGCTCCATGATACCTCAGATGGGATGCCAACTCAGTGGTTGGGAGCTAGAATCATCTGAAGGCTCCTTGGCTTACAGCTGGTTCCTGGGCTAGGCTGATTCAAAGATGAGCATTGCCAACTGGAGCAGCAACACATGTGGCTCTTTGTGGCTCAGCTGCCTCACAGCACAGTGGCCTCAGGGTAGTCAGACCTCCGTGGGCAAGCACACCAGTGAGCAAGAGGGAAGATGCGTCACCTTTTCTGATCTGACCTCGGAACACACCATCTCTTCCATCATGTTCTATTGGTTGAAGCAATCGCAAGCCTGCCCTGATTCAAAGAAGAGTTAGACTCTACCTTTTGATGGGGCAGTGGCAAGGTCAAATTATAGAATGCGTAATATAGGAGATACAACCGCAAATGTCTTTGGAAGTTACAATCTGCCACGTTTGGTAATTAGAGGATGATCTTTTCCATTTCATTGGCCTCTTTAAAAACTTTAGAATTTTCTCCCTCAGAGCTACAGCATACCAAAAGAGGGGCTAGGTTTACAATTTGAGGGTCTGGCTAGTACCGTGTCCAAAGATAGTCTTCAGACTGGAGAAACGCTGTTCCCTTCCTTTCAGCAACCTTCTACTGGACCCTGTGAAACAAGCGGGATGCCATTATGTGGAAGTTTCATGTGGCCTTGAGAAAAAGTAAACAAATGTTGGAGTCTGCTCCCCCCAGCCCCTGGACAGTCAGACCGACTCCTCACATGCCACCGCAGTAACTCCTTCCAGACCTCTGAGTGAGGACAAGTTTACAGCTGCCAGACATCAAAAGGAATAGCCCTTGTCTTATCATCTCCCTGCATAAATCATTATTTTGTGTGTATGTTTCGGATTGGTTGTTTAGTGATAAGATTTATTATAAGATACGGCCTTTTAAGATTCTGACTTGTTTTGAAGGAATGAAATATTTCAGAGTTCTTCCATAAGCTGACTTTTAGTATGCTGACTTCATTAGTTTTGGGAAGAACTGAAGACGGCCTGTAGTTATCAAGGCCTACCTGGACTGGAAAGAGTTTTCCTCTGCAGTTTCGATGGAAAACTGCTTCTCTTCCTCTCATTAATGTTGTATTTGCAGTGGAGTCGTGCTGACCTCTACCCCAGGCACGCTGATACTGAGCTGACAACAAGAGGGTTGAGCCTGAAATCGGATGCCGACCTTGTGGAACATTGGTGGAACAGAGATGGCACACCAGGTACCAGCGTCACCCATCAAAGAAATAGCCCCAGAGCGTTCAAGGGGCTTTAAGACAAGAAGAAAATGATCCCTATCTCGGGGCATCTTCTGCTGTGTCAGAGAGCCTGGGCATGGAGCTCCCGAGTAGCAACAGTGAGAAAATCCCTGGTAGAGCTGTGGGAGGGGCTTGCAGACACCACTGGAAGAGCTTCCCAAGCTGGCCTCATTACAGGGGTAGAAACAAATGTTGCTTCCTGTTTGGGCGAGAGCCAGGGATTCTCAGAAGTCATCTGTTCTCATAGCTGGGAGGAAATGAGAGCTGTGAGACAGGGCCAGGGCCCAGAAGATGTGACTGAGGCCTGCTCTGTTTAGGCCCAGCTGTTTGCACGTCAGAATGTTTCTGGGCTTACGGCATCTGTATCCAAAAACATCATGGCATAGGTCAAAATTAAAATATCCCATAGTGTGGGGATAAAAAAACAGGCAAGTGGCAATTGTAGTTTACTTTCTCTCAGCTTAGAATTTACCTCAGGCAAAATTGCTGATTTTTCTTTTCCAAATGTTATTTGAATTATATTGGTAGCATTTTTATACTGAGACTTTGGAGAAATTTCCATTATAGTAAGTGAATGTGTGAGTTGAGATGTCTGTTTTGTTTGTTTGTTTGTTTTTTATTTTTTATAAACATATATATTTTTTCCCCAGGGGTACAGGTCTGTGAATCGCCAGGTTTACACACTTCACAGCACTCACCATAGCACATACCCTCCCCAATGTCCATAGAGATGTCTGTTTTTGAAGGAAGAAAAGAATAACATTTAGTGGACAGGGCCTAGTGGTGTTCTAGGTACTTTCATGTATCTTATTTAATTTTTTAAAAAGATTTTATTTATCTGACAGAACAAGTAGGGGGAGCAGCAGAGGGAAAGGGAGAGGGAGAAGCAGGCTCCCCGCTGAGCAGGGAGCCTGAAATGGGGCTCGATCCCAGGACCCTGAAATCATGACCTGAGCCAAGGCAGACATTTAACCAACTGAGCCATCCAGGTGCCCCAGTGTATCTTATTTAATTTAATCTATAACAATTCTCCGAAGTAGGTATACTTTCTCCACTTTACAGGGGAGGAGACCTTCTGTAACCTTCTCAAGGTTACACAGTGCACCGGGATGTGGCCCCAGTGCTGGTACTCCTGGGCCCACACACCACTTTATTACACTGGGAGACATGTGGGATAGGAAGACAGGATGGCATTTAGGAGCATGGGCCCCAGAGGCTGACCCCTAAGCTTCTGCTTCTAATTTGCACATGTTAGCTGGGGGACCTTGGTGAATTTACTTACCCTCTCTGCCCCTCAGTTCCCTAATCTGTAAAATGGAAATGATAGTACTACCCACCTCATAAAGCTGTGAGCTGAAATTAGATTATGGCTTTTTAAAAAAGATTTTATTTGTTTATTTGACAGAGAGAGACACAGCGAGAGAGGGAACACAAGCAGGGAGAGTGGGGGAGGGAGAAGCAGGCCTCCCAAGAAGCAGGGAGCCTGGCAGGGAGCCTGGCAGGGAGCCTGACACAGGGCTCAATCCCAGTACCCTGGGATCATGACCTGAGCTAAAGGCAGATGCTTAACCCACTGAGCCACCCAGGTACCCCCCTCTAGGTTCATTATTAAGAGGGGACCTTTCAATAGTGATTTATAGATCAGAGAACATTCACGCATAGTGTATCTGTTTGTTGGAGTAGTAGTCCCCATGCTTTCAAGTGTGTAGCAATCTAATGATGTGCTTGTTAAAACTACAGGTTCCCAGGCTCTAACTTACGGAATCTGATTCAGTAGATCTGGGTGTGGGTCTAGGACTCTGCATTGTTACCATTACTTGTAAAACTGTTGTATTTGCTTAGATCTGGAAAAGATGAAGAGGTGAGTAAACAGACCTAGGGAATTAAAAAAGAACTAGGGATCGTACTTTTTAAGATATGTCAAATACTTCTGTTTGTATTTAATGCTAGTCAGGTATCTTAATCCCCTTTTGTAGGGTGTCTTTGAATGCAAGCATTCTTTTAGTGCATATGTGAACCCATACCTGGCCAGTCTCCAAATGTTGCTAGGTTGTTTATTTTTCTCTAATATCTCTGTCATAGCCATTTCTTCCTTCTGCTCCCATTATACTGTTATCCCCCTAGTTCAGGCCTTATGATCACGTACCTGGGTATATCGGTTAGCTTTTGCTGGGTAATAACACACCACCTCAAAACACAGTGGTTTCAAACAACCACCATGTATTTAGTCCGTCATTCTGTGGCTCAGTAGATTGGGCCTGGGTTCAGGAGCAGCTCTGTTGGTCATGTCCGAGCTCACCCAGGCATCTGTTGGCAGCTGGGACAGCAGCTCCACATGACCCCCCATCACCAGCCAACTAGCCTGGGCTCGTCCACATGGGGGCAGGACAGTTCCACGTGTGGTGGACGAGCACTTCCCAGACCTCTGCTGTATCCCTTTTGCTGACGTTCCATTAGTCCAAGCTGAGTCCCATAACCCACCCAGACCCAGTGGGCGGAGGAATAAAGTGCCCGTGAATGGAGGTGCTGCCATGTCACATCACAAGGGTGTGAGCAGAGGTAGAGTAATCGGTGCTCATTTGCACCGTCTCCTGAAGGATTACATACCCTGCCTTGCAGGCTTTTCTGGCTGTGGGCTCTTGCTTCTCCAAAGCCTCCCCTTTCCCGCTGCCATGTTCATTTTCTGTAAGCACTGCTTTTGAATTACGTGCCTGTTCATAAACCCCCCCCCCAGGGCCTCAGTCTTTCCCCTCCCCATTAGCTGGAAACTCTCCTGCCTAGCTTTCTGAGGTCTCCTTAGAGTAGCCTGACTGGAAAAGCAGAGCGTGCAAGACAAGAGAGAAAGAACTAGCAGCAGTCAGGGGAGGCTGGGACACTAGTCCAGCCCAGCCACAGCCTAGCTTTTCACTTCTCTCTCTCCATCTATGAAACGACAGAGTTTAGGTTTAAATCTGGAAGGTTCTTCTCAGATTTCAGATTTCGGCTGAGTACCTAGACAAACTTATTTCCTCTTACTCTGTAAATAAACCTTCCACTGCAGTAAGACCCAGCTTATTATTTTCCCACTGAATATTTGGGTTATGTGCCTCTTTGTGCTTTCATTCCCCAGGTTTTCTCCATGGGCGACTGCCCTTTGCTTGCTTGCTTGCTTGCTTTTTTTAAAATATATTTTTAAAAGATTTTATTTATTTATTTGACAGACAGAGATCACAAGTAGGCAGAGAGGCAGGCAGAGAGAGAGCACGGGGGCAAGGGGAGGGAGACGGGGGCAGAAGCAGGCTCCCTGCTGAGCAGAAAGCCCAGATGTGGGGCTCTATCCCAGGACCCTGGGATCGTGACCTGAGCCGAAGGCAGAGGTTTTAACCCACTGAGCCACCCAGGCGTCCCAAGGCTGATAACTTTTAAAACCAGCAGGAGGATAAGACTGCTTGAGCAGAGGTGGTGATGATGGGAGTGGGAGTGGGGGGTTGGAAAGGTGGATGTGTTTGTTAAATGTATCCAAGATAACATATACTTATTCAGCTGGTTAGTTGATAGAATATATCTGCAAAATTGCTTTGCAGACCTTTCCTCCAGCCATCCTGTGACTCTGGTTCTCGCCTCTGTTTCCTGCAGTGTTTATCCTTTTCTTCCGTAAGCTGTCACCATGACCCTGACAAAAGGTTCCTTCACCTACTCCAGTGGTGAGGAATATCGCGGCGAGTGGAAGGAAGGTGAGAGGACCCCCGGGGAATCAAGTGATGAACACTTCCTTTGGCTGAGAAGCCAACTGGATGAGTCTTCATAGTCTAATTCCAGGATTTAATCTGAATAGTGCCTTTCCTTTCTTTGATTTTAGGACTAAATAAAGGCATTAGAAAATGCCATTGTTTGCCCAATCTCCAGCAATGAGTTAAACCTTTCCACTTCAGAATATAAAGTGTTGTTTTTTTTTTAAGATTTTATTTATTTATTTGACAGAGAGAGATCACAAGCAGGCAGAGAGGCAGGCAGAGAGAGAGGAGGAAGCAGGCTCCCTGCTGAGCGGAGAGCCCGACGCGGGGCTCGATCCCAGGACCCTGGGATCATGACCTGAGCAGAAGGCAGAGGCTTTAACCCACTGAGACACCCAGGCACCCCAGGGAATTCTTTTTTTAAATACTCATGTACCAGGCAGAGTAAAATGAATTATTTTGAGTGCCTATAAAGTAGAAAATGCAGAATTCATTGCAATTACTTGGCTCCAGTGAATTTTAAAAGTTCAGGAAGATCTGGAAATTAGGACAGAGAGATACTCAAGAGCAAGTGACAGTCATTGCCTTGAATTTCCTGTGACAGCTCACTGCATTCGAAGTATCTAGTCACAGGATTGGTGAAATTCTTCAAAGCCTGAGATATATAGTCTGACCACTTCAAAGCCTCATGGGGCCAGTCCTAGCAAGCCACGAGCTGCCCCGAGAAGCCTCGACTTCCTACAGTTGTGCCAGTGAAGAGAAGTTCCAGCGGTTTCGACACGCACCCCATTCTTCTCACGTTAGATCCCTACAGCTCGTGAATTTTTGAGCCCTGAGAGGAGAAAGTGGGCAGATGGGATGTGCCCTTGCTCGGTACATCTCCCACCTTTCTCCTGCCTCCCCCACACCTGCCGTCCCTGAAATCTGGCCGTTGAGGGGCACCATTCTGCCAGGCGGTCTCTGTCCCAACTGCTGGAAGGACATGATTGCTCCTCCAGCATCTTGCTGTGTTCTGGTCAGTTCAGTGGGTAAGCACAGCCCTCCTGATATAACGAAACCCGAATCAGTATTGCCAGTCAGCCCGTGAGGTGTGCCCCCTAGCTTCACAGTGCCCTGTGGCACTATCTCCTCTCCGAGAGGCAGCAAAAGTCAAGTGGTGAGGGCTCTCCAGCCAGGATGTCTGCTGCATTTGCTTTCTTGCTCTGCCACTCAGCAGCTCTCTGGTCTCGAGCAAGTGATAGCCTCTCCTAGCCTTGCTTTCTGCATCTGTGAAATGGGAATAATAATAGTACTGTGCTTTCTGTGTCTGTGAATGGGAATAATAATAGTACCTCTTAACATTGCGAGAATGAGATAGGTTGATAAATGCAAAGCGCTCAGAAGAGTGTCTGACACGTAGTCAAGGCGCTATGGTAGTTAGTTTTATTTTCCAGCCCTCTTACTCATACCGAGAGAGACGTGCTCCACATCTGATGCTCGTGACAAGATGGGAAGGTCCCAGGAGCCAGATTTTCCTGGTGTCTGACTCTGGGTAGCAGTTGTCTGCCCCGCTAACATCACTGCCTCTCTTCATTCCCTTGTGGGTCGGGTGACGAGCGACAAGGGATGTTAGGCATTGAGGGGGTCCCTGAAGCTGCCTTATCCCAACCTGACAACTGTCTCTTTGTTCAGGCCGTAGACACGGTTTTGGTCAACTGATGTTTGCAGATGGTGGCACCTACCTGGGTCATTTTGAGAACGGGCTCTTTAATGGCTTCGGGGTACTGACCTTCTCCGATGGCTCAAGGTAAGTCCTGGTCATTCCTTTCTCAGCTTTGCTAGTGGTAAATAGCTGCTCAGACCTGAGCTTGGCCCAGGCCCTCTGAAAACAGGCAAGAAGTTCTTTTATGAGTTATTTTATAAATAGATCTAAAATTTGAAATGGCGAGGAGCCAAGTGACCTTCCACCCCACTGCCATTCTCTTGCGTTATCTCCTTGAGATTAGAGCCGCATATCACACGTGCTCTCTGGCCCTCCTCTGGGAGTGGGGTGGGGGGGCGGGGATTCTGAGGCAAGCAGAATCCGCTCCGCTCTTTGGAATTAATAGGTAACACCCACTGGTAGCTGCTTCACACAGTTAACCTGACAACTCACTACCTCCATCTCCTGTTCCTGCAGGTATGAGGGGGAGTTTGCCCAGGGCAAGTTTAACGGCGTCGGAGTCTTCATCCGACATGACAACATGACATTTGAAGGGGAATTTAAAAATGGCAGAGTAGACGGTTTTGGTAAGTCCCAGCCCCGTAGGATGGGAGCCCCGGGGTGGGAGCGTGCCAGGGGTGGAGGTACACCTGGTTAGCTTGGATGTTTCCCAGACGTCTGCCCATCAATAGGATCAGGCCCGATGCCCGCCTGTGGAACTTACTGGTTCAGGGCTCGGGAGTGAGGGCTGCAGGATTTCCTTCTCCACTGCTCCGTGATACCGAGCTGCTCTCTGAGTCACGCACGCCCTTATCATTTGCTCTGTTCCCCTCAAAGGCCTGCTGACCTTCCCTGACGGTTCTCACGGCATACCCCGCAACGAAGGTCTGTTTGAGAACAACAAGCTGCTGCGGCGGGAGAAGTGCTCCGCGGTCGTGCAGCGGGCCCAAAGCGCCTCCAAGTCAGCCAGAAATCTCGCTGCCTGACAGGCGTTGTGCACCCGTGCCCGGTCTCGGGCCACAGCGCAGGCCCCCACAATGGACTCGAGGTGAATAAGTGAACCGGATGTGAGAGAAGATGAGAATGCCCACGGAGCGGAGGCCTGGAGACGAGCCCCCTCACCTGCCAGGTGGGGATTTGATGACGAAAGTCGTGAGGACTCTGGCCCCCCTGGCCCGCAGCAGGGTCACCAGTTCTGTCTCTGCCTCTCTCCCTGGTTCGTATTCTCTGTCCCTAACGCCTCGGGTCGCCCAGTGCAGACCTGCTTCTACTTGATTTCCTGCCCATGGAGGCAGAATTTCTTCATTCTGCCTGTACTGGGAGCAGTTGATCCTAGCCCCAGATTAGGGCGAGTGCTTTGTGCTACCCTGGAGAAACAGGGAGAAACATAGGGGTGGCTTAGACAGCTCCTCAGTCCTATGAAAGTCAAAGAGTGTTTCTGTGTGTCGCCCCCTCTTTGGCTGCTGGTTCGCTTCATAACTCCGGGCCTTCCACTTTGTCTCCCCAGGCTGGTATCTGTGTCTGCTTGTCCCCCTGTGAAGGGTTTGGTAAGAATACGATTTCCCTCTCCCTTGATTGTACAAGCTGTCTTCCTTACCTGAGTTCCAGCAGCTAATTTGTGCCCTATTGTGCCTCTCTCCTTCCTTAGACATGGGCAGGATCCCTTTGGGGGACAGTCAAGAAACTGATACGAGGAGTCATCTCATAACGTGTATTTGTTACCCCGGGGCAGAGGACAGACATCTCTGGGCCACTTCAGGCCCTACCATGGAGTAACTGAATCCTTAGGGATGGCTTGGGCTGACACAGCCCCTTCCCACTGGACCCATAGCTCAGACCCACCTCAACCCCTTGGAGCTTGGGGAGAATTGGATGGGTTCTAGGACTGCAGTGAACCAAAAGAGAATTTGGCTCCTTGCGTTTGGTTCACAGTTAACTCTTCCATCACGAGCTTGGCTGTCAGCCCTGGGGGTCAGATCTGGATGGATGGGGCCTCTGCATAGTTTATGACAGAGGCCTCCAGTTACCCCAGGACCCAGATATGCCCACTTCACTCCCAGCCCCTTACCCTAACAGCAGATTGTGGTGGAAATTATAGCCCTGTGCCTCTATTTATTCTCCGAGTTGTACTGTAGAAACAAGTGTTTATGAGGAATAAACAATCAGCAGAACTGCCTATACTTAGTTTCTCGACTCTGGCTCTGCCTCCTCATGAATCAGCCCATTTGCCATTTCTAAAAGTTCATCACAGATGGGGTCTTGGAACCGACACTGCAGACTCTACTACACAGTACTTAATTCTCCATACCTCCGAGAGGTATGAGAGGTAAGAGAAGGGAATGACCAGCTTTTTTTTTTTTTTTTTTTTTTTTTTTTTAATCAGATGGGTTCAGATTGCCCAAACTAGAAAGTGGCAGAGCTGGGTGGGATTTGTATCCCGGTTTTTCTGATTCCAAATCACTTTCCACTGTACTTCTCTGGCCCTGAGCGTCATGAGTGCCCCCATCCTGAAACCAGTTATTCTCATATCTGCTGGATTACCTTGGGCAAGTCAATTCCTGCCTGGATTTCCCCTTTTCCTGCAGCAATACCTCCCCAACTGAGTTAATGTGCAGTGTTCACCTACCGTGCTAACCCCTTTACATGCGTGATCTTGTGGAGCCCTGGGAGAAAGGAACTGTTATAATCCCCAAGTTACAGATCAGATCAGGCACTTAAGTAGTTGCCCAAGGTCCCACCAACCCTAAGGGGCAGGTCTAAGAACTTAAACCCAGGCCTGCTTAATGTAAGCCCAGAGGCTGAGTGCTTTACCAGTACACCAGCCAGCCTCCCAAGCCCTCAATTTTTGCCCCATCCCTAAGCTGGATTCTCCTCTGAGCCCAGATCTTTCTGGATGTTGCCTGTGAGAAGAGCCCAGGTGCTAAGTCCCAAGCTTCAGTACCATCCTGATGGCCAATTTCAGTTGAAGATCGATACCTTTTATATTCTCTCCTCTAGCCTTTGTCCTAAACAAGGATCTGTTTACCTTTCTTTTTAGCCAGAGTAATTTTAAAAACATTCATCTCTGGTTTACTGCCACTAGTTAAGTATCACTGAATAAGGTGGAGAAAGCAGCCTTTTTGGCTAATGTGCTAAGGTGTTTCTAAATATCTTAGTTGAACATTTTTGCCTCCTACCTCCCACCCAGAACTTCAACAAGCCTTTCCCCTAGGCCACCACTGATCTAATACCTTCTTTGCTGTAGACTGCTAGGGCCTCCCTCAGAGCTGGGAGAAAGCAGACCTTGAAAGTTAAATTGCTTCTAGGCAATTCTTGACATCCAGGCAGGAAACCTAAGACCTACATGGCAGCAAGGTGTCAATTTGTATAAGGCCACACTGTTTTCAGTTATTCAACTTTATTGTAAGAACAAAGTATTATTTTTAACAAAGAAAGCACAGTGCCTAAGGCAAGAGGATGGCCAGGTCTGAGACCAAGTCTCTTTCCCTAATGTTTCAGACCAGGTTGACTAGAAGTCTAAAATGTAACATTTATCCACCAGGTGTCATTATTTACCAACTCTGGCAAGGCCCTGGGCCAGCTCCACGCTCTCTACAGTTGAGATCAAGGCTAGAGATGAGAATATGAGATGATCAAAATGGATTTAGGAAAGGCACTGTGTCTGGAATGTAACTTGGGGGCCTTTCAAAGGCCAGAGACGCTTTTCTGATTAGGTTTCCGAACCACACCCCCTCGTTCCTCTGGAAGGAGTCAGGTTCTTAGGAAGAGCCCTGGCTCCCTGCTGCACTGTGCTGGGCTTAGATGTGTACCCCCAAGTCTAAGCGGCCATCCCATCAGTAAAATACATGACCTTACTTTTGCCCCAGTTGCCCCCTGCTCATGCCGGCTGGTTGCCAGTCATGTGTCGCGGGGCACAGGAAGGCACGGGAGAGGGACAAGCAATTGCTTCTCCCCAGACTGAAGGTCTCTAGAGAGCCAGAGTTGAGGCTACAAATGCCAACGGTTCATGGGGCTGCGAGAATAGGAAATGGGTGTGCATGGCAGAGCCTGGGAGAGGCTCCCTAGAGGACTGAAGTAGGAAAACAGGCTTTGAAATCTCATACCCCCATGTGCCTCTTCAGCTGCAGGTACAGGGCAGGAAGCTGAGATGGGCTCAGGCCAGGCACCCGCCCTCAGAGCCAGCCATTACTGCTGAAGTCCATACGCAGAGCCTCCTCATCCATGGGGCTCAGCTCCTGCAAGGGGGCACGGCAGGGGCCTCCGTAGTAGCCGAACCAGTCCATGGTCTTCTTCAGCCCAGGGATCCCAAAGCGCCGGGTCACCTGTGGAGCAGGGCCTGTTAGAACAAACTGGGGAGTCCCTGCCTGCACATGTCTAGACACACGTGTCACTTTAGAAAGTTAGGGTTCCTCCCCACCTCCCCTGGTAAAGTAACTTTACCAAATCGGGGATACATTGGTTGATTGGAAATTCAGACTGAGAGACCAGAAGGCAGGGCAGCAGTAGAGAACACAATGCCAACAACTCAGATTAAGGAAGTCCCCTCTTTGGGTTTCAGGAGAAAAATCCACCCCATTAGGGAGAAACGTGGCATTCACTCATCAACCTGGGACCAGAGACGATAGTAAGGCTGTGGGTCTGTAGCCCGGTTCCCAGGGACCTAGGGCCAGGGCATAGGCCTGGGAGGCCAAGAAAGGGAAGGGTCTGTGAGAGCGTTGGCCATAGCCCAGACCTCCACTGGCCCTGCAGGAGGGACACTGATCCATGCATAGCTCCCTCCTGATCCCAAATCTGAAAAATGCATCAGCTGTCCTGAGAAATTCCACTATGAAGCCATATAGCACAAACTTACTACATCCAAGCAAATTTTCTTGCCTAAAAAAATGAGGGGCTGGACGACATGATATCTGGAGGGTTTTCCATTATGAGGGGGACTGGAAGCTATTGTCATAACTTAAAATCATGCATGGGGTCTTCTAGAAAATGAAGCATCAAGTTTCTTCGCCTTTGGCATAATAACCAGCAACTGGTTATTTCACGCTAATCAGAAGTGTTAGGTGAGGGGCGCCTGGGTGGCTCAGTGGGTTAAAGCCTCTGTCTTCGGCTCAGGTCATGATCTCAGGGTCCTGGCATCGAGCCCTGCATCGGGCTCTCTGCTCAGCAGGGAGCCTGCTTCTCCCCTCCCTCTCTCTCTGCCAGCCTCTCTGCCTACTTGTGATCTCTGTCAAGTGGATGAATAAAATCTTAAAAAAAAAAAAAAAGAAGAAGTGTTAGGTGAATCTCTGACTACCTAAAAGCTAGGAATGTAATCATTACTTACTAAAGTTTTATTTTGGAGGGAAGGTAAAACCTTAGAAGTATAGGTTTCACAAAGGGTAAAATAATAAAAGAGGTTGGCTGGGGTAAAGTTGAGAGCCGCTGATGAATGACTGATGACCATTTACCACTGGTGGCCAGGGAATTTTTTCTTGAAACGAGTAATACACCATCCTCCTCCTAGCCTGGCCCCAGCCATGATGTTCTAATAACCTCGGCTTTTCACCCAAAACATGAGCAGGGTGCGAAAGACCTAAGGGAGAGGATGGGAACAAGAAGTACCTAGAGAAAAGCCTTCTTCCACCGTAGGTGTGTGACGTCTCTGAGTTGCCCACTCCTCAGACCCACAGAAATAACTGAATGCTTTGGTGGTAAAGAACACAGAAAGTCCTAAATATAGCCAGGGCAGGAGGCCGGCTGGGTGGGAAGGCAGAGGAAGGACATTGTGTTAGAGCAGGGCAGGGCAACAGGGTGACATCAAGCTGCTCCTGGGGTGGCTGAGCCGACAGCCCAGGCAGCAGAAAGGTGTTCCAGGCATTCCTGAGTGTGTGCCCAGAGCTGGCTCAGGAGGGGGCCCCGAGGGAAGAGTAAGGCAGGATGGCACATGGAGAGCTAGCGGGGCAGCAAGCGTCCTCTCCTCCCAAGGGGCAGCCCACGGCTTCATCTGGCAAATGTGGAGATGACAACACCTACCCCATGTCACAAGAATCAAATGGGGAAAATACCACTATAAAACCACACCCCCAAGGGACCTACAAGCTCCTCCTTTTCTTGTCCTGGTGGTATGCTGGTTCTGGAACCTTCTCTCTGCAGGTGGGTGGGCATAGAGAGCAGAGGTCCCACCCCACTGGAGTGTCCAGTACATACCAGAGAGTCTGTGCCCTGATGGGGCTCGGCTGAATAGCCCTCATTTCTGTAGTTCTTGTGTCCTATTAATAGAGCATCCTATCCCAGGAGAACCTTCACACCCAAGGAGACTTGTGCTTGCTTTCCTCCTCAGCTGTCCTTTCTCTAAAGCTGAGTTCACCTGCTCCTTGGCGGTAAAGATCAAAGCTGGGAGAGAGATCTAGAGCCCACCACTTTACCCAAACAAAGCATTACTGCTTAGCCTGGGACTATCACCTCAGATGCAAAGCTTAAGGGGGTGCCAACAAAAGGTAAGTAAAATTTAGTGCCATATTTTCTTAAAAAATAAAAATCAATGCAAAAAAAGAAAATCCCACAATGAACAGTGTCCATGTTTTAAATAAAGACAGGATCTGAGGGGCACCTGCGTGGCTCAGTGGGTTGAGCCTCTGCCTTCGGCTCAGATCGTGGTTTCGGGGTCCTGGGATCGAGCCCTGCATCCGGCTCTCTGCTTAGCAGGAAGCCTGCTTCTCCCTCTCTCTCTGCCTGCCTTTCTGTCTACTTGTGATATCTCTCTCTCTCTGTCAAATAAATAAATAAAATCTTAAAAAAAAAAAAAAAAGACAGGATCCAACAGAACCATGCCCTGCCATATCGTGGCCCGAGGCAAAAGTAAACGTGTGCCCCTAGATCCGTGTTCTGTATGGTTTTTTTGGTTCTTTTTTTTTTTTTTTCTAGGAATAGATGCAGGAAGAAAATTTTTGATGAGGTTGTTTCCATTCAAGCCAGGAAAGTTAAATTATAATAAATTATGTTTTTTAATATAGATAAAATATTTAAAACTAAAAGAATGCTGTTTTAATGCACCTACTTTTAAGTTTTCCAATATATATTTTTGAAACAGTTTAATGTACTATGGGGGGCAAAAATCACCATTTAGAAAAATACTTAGAGGGGCGCCTGGCTGTCTCAGTTGGTAGAGCCTGCAACTCTCTCTTTTGTTTTTTTTAAGATATTTATTTATTTATTTATTTATTTATTTATTTATTTATTTGACAGAGAGAGAGAGAGAGAGACAGCACAAGCAGGTGGAGTGGTAGGCAGAGGAAAAGGGAGAAGCAGACTCCCTGCTGAGCAGGGAACCCAACCTCTCCACTGACCAGGGAACCCAAAGCGGGGCTGGATCCCAGAACCCTGGGATCATAACCTAAGCTGAAGGCAGATGCTTAACTGCTTCACTGCCTAACTGACTGAGCCACCCAGGTGCCCCGAGCCTGCAACTCCTGATCCTGAGGTTGGAAAAAGAAAAAGGAAGGGAGGGAGGGAGGGAGGGAAAATACTTAGAGTTTCCACCTCCAGAAAGATGGAATAGATGTATTTTTCCATATTTCTCCCAACAAATACAGCTAAAAACCCTTGGACATTATATAAAAACAAATGTAAGACTCTGAAAGGTAGAGAGAAGGAAGACAAGCTAGGGACTTCAGGACCCAAGGAACACAGAGATGAGTTCCTTGGCCTCGACTGGAAGCTTAAGAAGGCAGCAACCCTAAAATGCCAATGGGGACAGATAATACAAGCCCCCAACAAAAGCCTATTCACTCAAGCCAAGGACCAGGAAGGAGCAGCCTGGTAAAATGGAAAACTTTAAGACAATCACCACTCTACCCCAGCCAGGCATCCCCACAAAAACCATGGCCCCATCCCTACCATCCCCATCCAGGCCAGCAAAGGTTGAATTGGGAGCCAGAACTTCTACACGACTCTCGCAGGAAAGAGTGCCCTTCTCCACCTCCCCAACAATGGATGCTCTTAGCAGAGAGGAAAGTTAGGGCTTACACAGCACTGCCCACACCGAAGGAGGCCACCCCCACCCCAGACATATTTGTAATGTCAGTGGAGACCACATGGGAAGCATTAAGGAGGCAGTCCTACCCCTTCTGTCAGGGAGGTGTCCGTGGAAGTCAGGGGCAGAGCTATAATTTTAAAAAACCCTCCCCAAAAGAAATCTTCAGGCCCAAATGATCTCATGGGAGAATTCTAGAAAATGTTTAGAGAATATTTAACACCAATTCTACACAGACTCTTCCAGAAGATAGAAGAGGAGAGACTACTTCCCAGTGAACTGATGAACCTATTACTATCTGGAGACCAAAAATCAGACAAAGGCAGTGCTAAAAAGGGGAAAGCTATATACCAATATCTCCTATGAATATAGACAGAAAAATCTTCAACTAAGTGTTAGCAAATGGAACTCAGCAATATTTGAAGAGAGTTACACATCATGACTAAGTGGGATTTATTCCAGGGATGCAAGTCTAGTTCAATATTAGAAAACCATCCATGTAACTCACCATATTAGCCAGCTACAGAGGAAAAAAAAAAATCACACAATCATATCAAGGCAGAAAAGCAATTGACAAAATGCCTCCTGTAGTCCCACACAGACTTGATTACTGTAGGTACGTAATAAATCTTAAAACCAGGTAGACTAATTCCTCCCACTTTGTTATTTTTTTTTTCCAAAATTGCTTTAGCTAGTTTAATTCTTTTGCCTTTCCATATAAACTTTAGAATAATCCGGTGTGGTCTTGTAGAGGGATATACACACCAATGATGGGAGCAACAGAGAACCCAAAAATCAACTGGCACAAATATGCCTGACCGATTTTTTTTTTAAAGATTTTATTTACTTATTTGACAGACAGAAATCACAAGTAGGCAGAGAGGCAGGCAGAGAGAGGGAGAAGCAGGCTCCCTGCTGAGCAGAGAGCCCCACACGGGGCTCGATTCCAGGACCCTGGGACCACGACCTGAGCCAAAGGCAGAGGCTTAACCCACTGAGCCACCCAGGCGCCCCAGCCCAACTGATTTTTGACAAAGGTGCAAAAGTAACTCAATGAAGACAGATGATCTTTTCGACAATGATGATGGAGCAAGTAGATATCCAGAAGCAAAAAGACAAAACAAAACAAAAAAAGGAACCTCCACCTAAGTCCACACTCCATACAAAAATGCTCTCAAAACGTAAAACTATAAAACTTTAAGGAAAAGAAAATAGGGAAAAGTCCTCACAATCTAGTGTTGGGAAAAGCCTTCTTCCACTTGACATTAAAAGCATAAATACAAATGAAAATATTGATGAATTGGACATCATCAAAACTATTAAAAACTTTTGTTCTGTAAAAGACCTGTTCAGAGAATGACAAGACAAGCTACAGATGGGGAGAAAATATTTGCGTGGTATCTAAAATATTTGCTGGTATCTAAAAGATATAAAGAACTTCCAAAACTCAATGGTAAAAAGAAAAAGTCCAGGGTGCCTGGGTGGCTCAGTCAGCTAAGCATCTACCTTTGGCTTAAGTTATGATGCCAGGGTTCTAAGATATAGTCCTGCTTTGGGTTCCCTGCTCAGTGGGGAGCCCACTTCTCCATCTGCTGCTCCCCCAGCTTGTGTGTTCTCTTTCTCTCTGACAAATAAATAAAATCTTTTAAAAAACTCAATTATAGGGGCGCCTGGGTGGCTCAGTTGGTTAAAGCCTCTGCCTTCAGCTCAGGTCATGATCTCAGGGTCCTGGGATCGAGCCCCACATTGGGCTCTCTGCTCAGTGGGGAGCCTGCTTCCTCCTCTCTCTCTGCCTGCCGCTCTGCCTACTTGTGATCTCTATCAAATAAATAAATAAAAAATAGTAAAAAAAAAAATCCAGTTATAAAGTAGGCAAGAAACATATGACATTTAAGAAGATATACAGATGGCAAGTAAATACATAAAAAGATGTCCAATAGCATTAGTCATCAGAGAAATGCAAGCTAAAACCACAATGAAATGTTACTACACACCTATCAGAATGGCTAAAATAAAAAATAGTCACAATGCTTAAAGCTGGTGATGATGCAGAGAGGTCAATCATACATTTACACTGATGTGAATACAAAATGCCATAGGCACTCTGGAAAACAGTTTGGCAGTTTCTTAAAAAACTAAACATGCAACCATCATATGATCCACTAATTATTGATTTATCCCAGAAAAATGAAAACTTACATTCATGCAAAACCCTGTGCATGAATGTTCAGAGCAGCTTTTCATAGCCCCAAACTGGCAACACCCCAGCTGTCCTTCCACCGGTGAACAGTTCCACGAGCCGTGGCCCGGCCACACAGTGAACCACCATTCATTAATAAAAAGAAACGGGCTGTTGCTGCGTGCAATAACTTGGCTGGATCTGCAGGGAATTCTGCAGAATGAAAGCTAGCCAATTTCAAAGGTTGCAGACTCTATGATCCCATTCATATGGGCGTCTTGAACTGACAAAAGTATAAAAATGGTGAACGTATGGGTGGTTGCCGCAGTTAAGGAGGGGGCAGGGGAAGGAGGGGAGCAGGTGTACCCATGAAAGCATAACATGAAGGATCCTTCTGGTGATTAAAGACTCTGTATCTGGATACTGGTTGTGATATTGTACTTTAATTTTGTAAGATGTTTTTGGGGAAAACTGGGGGATGGATGGGAACATGGACTCTCTCTGTATTCTTTCTCTCTCTTTTTTTTTTAAAGATTTTTATTTATTTATTAGAGAGAGAAAGAGAGAGCAAGAGACCACATGCAGGGAAGTGGCAGAAGCAGTCTCTCTGGGATCATGATCTGAGCCAAAGGCAGATGCTTAACTGGTTGAGCCACCCAGGTGCCCCTGTATTATTTTTTACAACTTCATCTGAATCTACGATTATCTCAAAATTAAAAGTTTAATTTAAAATATGCATACAAATGTGTCTATAGGAAAACAGATTGTCCTCCCTGCGTCAGACGCCAATACGGCTCAGCACCGTACCGACGGGCTCTTGACAGGCATTCCATCTCAGCTCGTCTCCTTGACTTGCCCGATACAGAATCAGGGTACACCGTCTGACTGCAGACTAGATTACTCAAAGACAAAACTCTCCTGGGAAATCTGGGCTCTGAATACATCCAGCCTCCTAACACCTCCTTTACTCCCAATCATTCTGTTTTCCAGGATCTGAGCCCTTCTAGAGCTGAAGGAGAGGCCCATGGTTCACCCTCTCCAGGTAGCGTGTCTCTAAGGAAGTTCCCTGGATTTACTTAATGTCACCATGATCAGCCAGAATGTTTGTCTCAATGCTTACTCCAGGTCTAGAGGGCTGGAATTTTAACAGGCTCCCTACAGTGCAACCAACAGGGCTCAACTTTGGCTGAAGTTGTGATTTTCTGGAGAGGCACAAGGAGTTCCCATGCTGGGACGTACTCTAAAAGGACTTTCTGAAAGGGAGGAGGTGAAGTGGGGACTGCTGGGCCTGTCTGGGCTCCTACCCCATTGAGGACACAGAAACCCCCCCCTCCATGCCCTGAGGCCATCGTCCGGGAGCTCACCGCAGTGTTCGGCTCAATGAGGCGGTGCTGCAGTTTCTGGGCATCTTCCCATTGCCCTGTGAGGCACAGTCGCTCCAGCTGGCACACCTGAGCCCCCAGGACGTTGGCCAGGGCACACACGCCCCCCACAGCTCCTGCCCCACAGTAAGATTGCAAAACGTCAGCCAGAGCTGCTTCTCGCGGGCGATTCCAAATCCTGAGCCCCCGCCCCTCTTATTCTGGGGAGAAAGGATGTGGATTTCCATGCCGCTGGCTAGCCATGTCCAAGCCACGCTCTGTGAGTCGAGAGTCCAGATTTCCAGAGTGAAAAGCTGCCAGCATATCTGAAGTAGGATCCCACAGGCTGAAGGTCAGGGAACAGAGCCTGAAGGCTAACTTAAGGACAGTTCCTCCCCTGCACTCCTCACCACACCTCCCAGACTGAAGTCCCACCTGCCAGTTGACAACACCTCCACTAGCCTCTGACTCATCAGTCCGGGAAGGGCATGGAGTGGACGGGAAGCCTTCGCTCTTCTGAAATCTGATTCCTCCCCCTCCCCGGTGAATTCTGCCTGGGATGACGCTGGGGGTGGAGGGCAGTGGAAGGAGCCCTGGACAGAGTCAGGAGACCACGTATTTCCTCCCACTGGCAGCATGAATTTGCACAAGTCACAGACCTCCCAGTCCTCTGTTCTCATCTGGGCAGTGAAAACGGGCTGGCTGTGATCTCGGGAGGCCTTGCCACTCTGCCAACCTGTGATGTGATTCTAAGGCTAGTTAGGGGTGACCCTAAGCATGGTGGCCTCAAGACAGGAGAGTGGGAAATTTGGAATGAGCTAAGATAGCTGCCATTTAGTGATCCCCACTCTATGCCAGTCACTATGCAGACACACGGCCGAGGCTCTCACATTCTCACGACACCTCCCTGCTTTACAGAGTAGAGGCTCAGGCCAGAGAGTTTGTACACCCTGCCCGGCAGTACTCAGTAAGTGGCCAAGTCCCCCCACCTGCAGGGCCCGTGCTCTTTCCATCTACTCTGCCCTCAGGAACAAGGCTTCAATGGGTCCCCTCTTCTGGCCTTGCACTTTGGAGACTGCGACGTGGCAGAGGAGAGATGTGCAAGGACCCAGGCTGCAAGCCACAGTCTGTGCAGACCAGAGGAGAGGATCCACAATTGCCCCCTCAGCGCCGGACAATAACGCAGATCTGGATTTCCTGGGGGCTTCAGCCCAAGGGAGCCGATGCTTCCTCTCTTCCCGGCTCTGGGGCTCAAATCCAACCTGAACCCAGGGAGCCTGACCCACAGCAGACCAGCACGGTTGGTTTAGTGGTGACATTCCTCGGACAGAATCAGGCAGCTGAAGATCCCAGGCCCCACCCTTTAGGTCTGACAGTTCCTTCTGGCCTGGCCGCGGGGGGAGGGGAAAACACTCCTAGACCAGAGGAAAGGCCCCAAGGCCTCTGTCCTCAGAGGACGACTTACAAGGTGAGATTAGAAGAGATAAATTTGTTAAATAAGCAGAGAGCCTGGGACTTAGAACAAACTTCAGGCATCCCTGCTACAGCCCAAGGACTACACATGGCCACTGTCTTCTGCCCAGAAAGGTCACTCATAAGCCTCCAAGAGTCAGACAAGTGAGGCAAAAGGACCCTGCAGACCCAGCCCCAGCCTTCCTGCGGGGCCTGGCTGTACCACCCACCGCGACAGTATGAGAGCAGCAGGAGGCCTACCCACGGCATAGCTGGCCAGCAGGAAGCCAGCCGATCCAGCCAACACCTGGAAGTCCTGCCTCCTGGTCTTGTGAACCAGCAGCCCCAACCTGGTCACCTGCAACAGCAAACCTGTGTGAGCGTTAAGCCTCGAGCTTCCATGCCACGCAAGACGGGGGCTGGCCAAGGGTGGGGGAATGAGTGCCTCGGCCCCAGAGAGCTCCCCTCAAACTTGGACAGAGCCTCAGAGAGGCCACATGGTGGGAAGAACCCCAAAAGGAGCCCAGGACTGAAGTGGGTCCCAGAGCCTCCCTGAAGCTGAGAGCCCGGGAGAAGAGGAAGGACCCCGGCGGGAGCCACTGCCACTCACGTCACCACCACTGTCCTTGATGCCCACGATGTTTGGGTGCTGGGAGAGCATGACCACCGCATCCACGGGCAGGTCCAGCCCCGTGTTGGCTGGGACACTGTAGAGCACCACAGGAATGGGGGAGAGGTCAGCGACCTGAGGGAGGCAGAGAAGAAGGGAGAGGCAGAGGGCAGCTGCCGCAGGCCTGAGGAGCCCCAGGCACTGCCCACCACCAGCAGCTCTGGGCCTGGGTCCCCGCAGGGCCTCCTGGACAGGCCAACCTCCTGGACTAGGAGTTATAGTGCTGTGTTCCTTGCTTATAAATGATAATAATAACATTTCATGAGAGCTTTCTATGTGCCAGGCTCAGTTCTCAGTCCTCTGTATTTCGATGGAATTAGGTCCTTGCAATGACCCCATGAGGAAGCCACCATCATTTCTCCCCTGTGAGAGGTGAGGAAACAGCCATACAGTGTGGCTGCTCAGTCGCCCAGCAGCATCCCTCCCCGTTCCCCCAGATGCCATTCATGGGAAACGGGCTCTCCTCTTGGGCCCCAGCTTCTCTGTCTCTTCTCCTCCTCCAGCCTCCTCTTGGTCGCAGGCCTCAAACCCATGCCCACTCCTCACACCCACCTTGGTATAGTGGTGAATGAGGGCCGCACTGCTCATGCGGCCACGATAGTAGCAAGGGGTCACCACGATGGCAGCATCAGCCCCAACCTGGGCCATGCTCACAGTCATCTCCACGGTGGCTTGAGTGGCTATAGGAAGAGAGAGGGAGTCTTCCCTCTGTGGCCTATAGGCTACAGCAGGCAACATGGCGGGGGACAGCAGGAGGCAGAAGGGCAGGGCTAGGATCCCAGGGCAAGCAAGGGTTCAGAAGAGACAGAGCCAGTAGCCTGAACCAGCCCCAGGGCCAAGGAACCTGGCTCCCCACCAGCCCCAGGCACACCCCCCCAACCCCCCAAGCCCAGAGCACCGTGGTCTCACACTCGCAGCCGGAGCCGGCTAGCAGGAGTTTGTCCTTGGGCATGGCCTGGCGGACTCGGCTCACCACCTCCAGCCGCTCGCTGCTGGTCAGGAAGGGAAACTCGCCATTGGAGCCCTGGACCACGAAGCCTGCAAGAGAGGTCCCATCACAGCCAATGCCTTCCCATCCTCTGCAAGCAACCGGGACATTGGTGGTACATGCACCCGTGTTCCTACCTCCCCAACACCATAGCTTTTCACACATTTCCTTCCCATCTTTGTCCTGATGCAGGCAGAATGTTTTACCCAGTTCTGACGGCAGTGTCCGCACCATTTTCTTTGTGTTAATGAACTATCTTAGCTATACCCCAAAGAATAGATAATAATAAAATCCACAGGTGTGTACCCAGGACCCATGGCAACCCTCCCCTGATCACCTTTTTCTTCCTCTTCTAGCTGTCCTGACTTGGGTGTCATTGTTCCCATTCATGTCTTTATCCCCTTAAGATGTACATATTGACCCATAAACAAGACACAAGACGTATTTTGCCATGTAAGTTTTACAGAAACTGAATCAAACTCTTAACAACGTTCTGCGGTTTGCTATTTGTGCTCAAGATCATGTTGTGACCTTTGTCCACAGCAGTACACAGTTCTGGTTCATTCATTTTAACTGCCATTATATTCTAAGGTGAGGTTCGACGATACTTTACTTTTCATTCTCCTGTTGGGGATATTTAGAATGTTTCTTTAGTTTTGCCATCACAAATAATGCTAAAACAAACACGTCCACTAAAGTCTTCCGTGCCCATGTCTGAGCTGCTCTACAGTTCACTTGGGTGTGTGACTGCTGAGTCACGCTTCCGTGTATCTTCACGTGCCAAACGTCTGCCTCATTAGCTGGTTCGCACCCCGTTGGCTCATGGAAGGGTCTGTTAGTGCTCCTCCTTGCCAACACTGGGCAGAATTCATTTTTGCCAATTTTCTGGATGAAAGTGAGAATTAATTTTTTCCAATTTTCTGGGTGAAAAGTGACATCTCGTGATCTTATTTTGCATTTTCCTCTTTGATCGATCACCTGAGAGGTTTCCAATGCCACCCCGTAAGGTGTCAACCCTTTCACATCACAGAATTGATGCTCTTTGGCTGAATCCGAAGGGAATGTTAGTATAAAACCACTTTCCTCTCTGCTTCTTTCATTTCACTTTCTCTTTCCTCTTCTTCCTCCTCTCTACTCCATTCCATTCCAAAAACAGTGTTCTAAAAAAGGCTGACAAATACAGCCCGTGACACAACAAGATTATTAATAAATAGGAGACGGCTTGGGAGAAAGGAAAGAGAAGAAAGCTGGGGGGCGATACTGATCCACAAAACCCCTGCAGGCAGTTGAGAGACGGGCCTTCGCTTTGATTTGGAGCTTCCCGACAGTCAAAGCTAAAAGGGAAATGTGGTCAGCTGACAGATCGTGGAACGCAAGATAAAAGCAAAGCAGCTGCCCCAGAGACACACAGTTTCCTGGCATCGGGACCAGGAGAGACTGTTCCCGTGAGTCATCCTTAGGGGACATGGTGTGATGGAGAGTCAACTTTTCACCACAAACCTTTTTCCATGCTGTTCACGAAGGCATCAGATTCCACGGGGTGGATTGCCACAATGGGTCCCTGGATATGTAGCATTTTGGTAGCATTGCCAGGAGCATCTCGAGGCAAATAGTTTTTGGCTTCTGTTGTGTTACCTCCTAGGGGTCCATTTCTCCATGTCAGGCCAGGAGCCTCCTTCTGTCTTGTTACAAAAGGTGCTAGTGGTTTCTCAGTGGGTTCCCCTGCCCCCAGCTGTGGGGTTGCCAGCCCCAGAGAGGAATGGACCAGCCTCCTCTACTTAGAGGTCGAGGATTCTGAGACTGAACTTTTGCCCCTCCCTCTATGGAAAAGGCTCCAAAGACACCTCCCTCCCTCCGAAACCCTGCCGGCCACCGGGCTGGGCCAGTTCCTGCTCCAGTCACTTCTTCAGCAGGGCTCACTCTTCCCTAAGCCCCCTTCCATTCTGGTGGCCAGTTCCAGGGACTCCTGGACCCAGTAGTTTTGTACTCTCAGAGGGGAAGCAGGGCCCTGGACTCAAGACTCTCCCGGTGGCCTTTCCCTTGTCTCAAGTAAAGGAGCATGTGACCCAGGCCTGACCCCTAAGGAGGAAATCAGGCCTGGCCGGGGAGGCGGGAGTATCACAGAGTCAGGGAAGGACTCGGACCCAACTCCCCTTTTGAGTGAGTTATATCATGTCTCTGAGTCCCCATTTCCTTTTCTATGGGATGACAATAAAAACATTTTGATGTTTGGGGAGCCTGGGTGGCTCAGTGGGTTAAAGCCTCTGCCTTTGGCTCAGGTCATGATTCCAGGGTCCTGGGATCGAGCCCCACATCGGGCTCTCTGCTCAGCGGGGAGCCTGCTTCTCCCTCTCTCTCTGTCTGCTTCTCTGCCTACTTGTGATCCTCTGTCTGTCAAATAAATAAGTAAAATCTTTAAAAAATTTTTCAATATTTTTAAAGGCCCAGACAAGAAAATGTACAAGAAAGCACTTCGAAATCTTTAAAATGATGCTGCCAACAGCCCCCTCCCTCTTCTGGGTGGGATATCCAGTGTTAGGCCTGCTGTGCCTCCCCTGGTGTAGAGAGGGGACTAGAGGAGGGGGAGGGCCAGGGTCCTGGATGGGTCAGGAGTGAAGACAGTGGGTGTTGGAGGAGCAGTGTGGTGGAATGGCTCAGATGCATAGACTGAACTCAGGAAAGACTGAGTGTAATTCTCAGTGCAGGACCTCATCAGCTATGAGATTTTTGGGGGGTGGGCGGTAAAATGGCTTCACCAAACCTCAGCTTCCTCACATGAAAAGTGGGGACCATACAGTGCCCTCCTTAAAAAGTTGTGAGGCTTAAATGAGATACTATTTGTAAAGTGCTTAGATTAGAACCTAGCAGTGTTCGCTGAGAATTAACACTGGTACAATACCAATGGCAGTCTTTGAATTTTGTTTGAAACTTTTAAAGATTCCAAATTCATCAGCAGCTAACCTGAGATCTTACGAAATAAACTTTTAATAAGGGATTTAAGGTCTTCCAGATAAATGCATGCATTTTACACATTTTTGCAATCACTTTCAGAAGCCACACCTTACCACCCTTGCTTTTTTTTTTTTTTTAAGATTTATTTATTTGACAGAGATCATATGTAGGCAGAGAGGCAGGCAGAAAGAGAGGAGGAAGCAGGATTCCCGCTGAACAGAGAGCCCGATGTGGGGCTCGATCCCGGGACCCTGAGATCATGACCTGAGCCAAAGGCAGAGGCTTAACTCACTGAGCCACCCAGGCGCCCCACCACCCTTGCTTTTTGTCTACTTTGGGAGTCTCCAACATTTTCTAGAGTGACTGAATATTTTTTTTCCATTGACATTTTTGTTACAAAGCATTTTTTTTACATTTTTTATTTGATAAATTATTTTTAATGTAGGCCTCATACACAATGTGGGGCTTGAACTCATGACCCTGAGATTAAGAGTTGCAAGCTCCACCAACTGAGGCAGCCAGGCACCCGTTATGAAGTATTTTAAATTTGAAGTGTATGTATATATATATATATATATACACACACACATATGCACACACACATATATATTAGCATATATATAAAGTCACTTATTAGTAATTTTAAAAATGTTCAAATACTGGGGCATCTGCCTGCCTTAGTCAGTGGAGCGTACAACTCTTGATCTCGGGTTTGTGAGTTCAAGCCCCATGTTGGACGTAGAGATTACTTAAAATCTTTAAAATAGATGGATAGAGGAAATCAAATACTTCCAATTATGCCCCATAAAATCAATCAACAACGTTTAGGGTGTTTGTCGATTTATCCATCTTTTGGAAGGATCTTTCAGGGTGCTTTCTCCTGGGAGTGTGAGGCCCACAGGCTGGAAAACACTGGTAAGTTTATTAACAGATACCAATGGTACATTTCCGTGTAAAGGAGCCGCTGGGGGTTAGACAGTGCTGTGTAGCTGACTTCTCCCCACTATCATGGGAGAGACAGCTGCCTCCCTTGAATTCCCTTACTGGAGGTCACCCCTTACCCCAGAAATAGCTTCTTGGGACCCAGGAAGAGGAGGCAGGGGGAGTCCCAGGCTTGAGGGAGGGTACAGAGTCAGGACATGTGGTAAGAAGACAGAGGTAAGCATGAGAGATGGAGCCCTCCCAATAGGGCCAAGGGGCACTGGTCAGAGGGGCAGCACAGGGGAGGACTCGGGGTCTGAGCTTTGGAGTCAGGCAGAGCTGGGCTCTAACTCCAGCAACACCACTGTCTATGCCCTGTCAGGCGAATCACATCTCTGAGCTCAGGGGTCTCATCTGCAAGACGGAGATAACGCAATACTGTCTCCATGGGACTGGGCTGTACACTTCACACAGAACGTGCCATATGCTAAAACTAGAAAGGAAAAAAAAAAAAAAAGAGGGAGCTGCTGGTAGTACTAGTAATACTCCCAGTTAGTGCTAGCAGCAGCCACAGCCACAGCCATAGTACGATGAGCAAGACAGAGTATACGGCACAACAGCTCTGAAGGTAGGCAGGGGAAGGCACTCATGGGGATCCCAGTGGCCCCGGAAAGCAGGGAGAGAGCCCTCCAGTGCAGGACTTGAGCAGCAGTAGACAAGGTGAAGATGACACCAAGAAGACAAGAGACCCACAGCCCACCTTGCTTACTAGCTCCTGAAAGCCTGTCTCTCTCCCCACCTCCTGACACCTGGCTGCTCCCTCCTTCCCTGGCCACCAATGGGCTGGTGGGTGCTGAGCTCACAGGAGACGTCTCATCCCCAGAACCTGAGACCCGGGGAAGCTGATTTATGGAGTCTTGAATCAGCCCAGCAAAAAGCCCAGGCCAAGGGCCTCATGAAGACGACTGTGGGAGTAGGAAGCCTCTCCCCGTATCCCCGCCCAGTCCTGAGGCTGGCCACAGAGACCCCCAACTCAGAATGAGGGCATACAAGGCTTTATTGGCTCAGTTCCAGGCATCTGGCGCCAGTCTGGGGCTCTCAGCTTCTCCTGGGATCTGCCTCGCCTATCTTCTCTCAGTGGGTCTTCAGGGGCCCGCTGAGTGTGTCTCAGCTGCTTCCTTTCCTTCCATCTTCCCCTCCATCAGGAGCCATTCTCTGCAGCAGACCCTCAGAGACTCGAAGGGGCCCAGGAGCTCTGTGGGGGGCTGAGGAGAAAGGGGTTTGGGTGGCAGCCTCTAACCCTGGGCCACACAGGGTGCCCCACAGGAGAGAAAATAGGCCTGCAGTCGTGTGCCAGCCCTGTCGGGGGAAGGGGATCTCCATCTGTGGTTAGGTGGCTTCAAAGGGGTGGTAGGTCTGCTGGCTACGGTTGGGCAGACTGTGGCTCTGGTGGCTCTGATAAGCCTGGTGGCCATGGGGACCATGGCCATGGAAAGTGTGCGTGTGGTTCAGGCCAGCTACTGTGGTGTCTCGCTGCATGAGGAAGTTCCCCTTCAGCTTCAACTCCACCTCCTCAAGGGCCTTCAGCTCCTCCTGGTTGATGTCTTTGGACTCCAGGTGGCCTGAGTTCTGGTACGTCATAGCGCGCTGCAACATGGAGTTAGCCAGTTGCTGTCCCAGGTTGTCAATCTCCTTGGTGCAGGCAGCCACAGCAGCCCACGTGGCTGCGTCCGTGGACGAGGATTTTCCTGACTCCCTGTGGGTCTCTTTGGTCACCGAGGAGCCAGACAACCTCTGCTTGGTGGTGAAGGCCTCCCGGTGCACGGCTGTGCCCACCTCGCCTTGCCTGGTGGTGACGGTCTCCACATGCACCGTGGTGCTGGCCTTCCCGCTGCCGCTCTCAGGGGGAGGCGTGGTGCTGCTGCTGCAGGAGGCCAGCTTCTCCTCAGAAAGGCAGCTAAAGTGCGATTTAATCCAGTTCTCATTCTTTGCTCTGTGACCTTCTGGTGGCTCCTGCTCTTCCTGTGAGGACACAAGGAATGTCTTCCGTCTCTTCTTCCTCTGCATCCACAGCATGAGGCCTCCACCTCCGAGTAAGAGGGCAGCCCCCAGCACCACCTTGCATGATGGTTGCTGGATGAGCTCCAAGATGGCCTCCAGGACCCTAAGCCAGGCAGGCAGAGCTAAGAGCACACTGGGAGTGAGGGAGCCTGGATGGTCTGGTTCATGCTTGAAAGGGCAGGTTCCCTGAGGCTGTCTGACAGGCAGGCCACCAGTGGGACCCTTCCTAGGATGCCCCTCCCACCTCAGCAATGAAGCCCATTGTGAGGAAGGTGGCTAGGGGGCGGGGTGGGGAGAGGCCACAGCATCCCTCCCATCCAACCTGGCAGGTGTTTCCTGAGGCCCAAGTCCGGTCTCCCACGCTGACAGCTGTCCCCAAGGTCAGTGGGAAACTAGCTTCCCCAATTCTGAGTCCCTTCTGCCTTCTGCTTGTAACCCATTCTGTGACTCAATCCTTCTTCTTGTGACCCATTCTGTGACTCAATCCTTCTTCTTTTCCAATCTTTGGTTTCTCTCCCTCTCCATCCGGTGGCCCCCAGGGGGCAGGAGCCACTGACCACAACTGAAGGACCCCCTTGGTTGGGCTGGCCTCCATTCCTGGCAGTCTGACGTCGGTGTCTCCTTTCATTTAGGGCCACCCCTGCTGCCAGCTGAACTCATTCCATCCCCATTTGCAGCCCCAACCCCTTTACAGAGCAGGGTCCAGATGGAAAGGGGCCCAGGAAGGAGCTCATTCTAGAATAACATGAGGTCACAACTGAGAGGAGATAAGCAGTGAGCTGAGAAGGCAGAGTGGGTAGGATAAGGGTCTTTACCAGATCCCAGATCCCAGGGGCCATTCCAGGATGGTGGCTGCTATGTCTTGCCTTAGTGATGCACCTGCAAACCCAGAATTTGCCCCCCTCCCCCTGTGCCTTCGTTAAATAGGCACAGTTTAGATGCTGAGCAGGTGGGCCACCTGACCAGACTCTCTGTAGATACAAACAATGGAGAGTCTGACCTATAATCCCAAATTACATCCAGAGCCTCTCAGGGGTAGAAACAAACCTGGGCTCCTCTATTTTTCTCCCAGAGGCATCTAACACACTTTTTAAAAAACACATTTCACTTTTAAAAAGCAAATGCCGGGGCACCTGGGTGGTTCAGCCAGTTCAGTGTCTGCCTTCAACTCAGGTCATGATCCCAGGGTCCTGGGATCACACCCCACATCAGGTTCCCTGCTCAGCGGGGAGTCTGCCTCTCCCTCCGCTGCTCCCCCTGCTTGTGCTCTCTCTCTCTGTCAAATAAATAAATCTTAAAAAAAAAAAAAAAAAGTAAATGCCAAAACAGGGTTGTGAAAATTGTGATTTCTTAAAAAAGATTTTATTTATTTATTTGACAGAGACACAGTGAGTGAGGGAACACAAGCAGAGGGAGTGGGAGAGGGAGAAGCAGGTTCCCGGGGAGCCCAGTGTGGGACTCGATCCCAGGACCCTGGGATCATGACCTGAGCCGAGGGCAGATGCTTAACAACTGAGCCACCCAGGCTCCCCATAAAATTGTGACTTTTTAAAGCAAAATACTTCTATTTAATTAGAAGTATACATACTAAGGGAATAAGACATATGCTCAAAGTTTTATGGGAAACATCATCTCCCTAGTCCTGCTGAAGTAGATCTATGTTGTCTGCTGACCTCATTTGGAAATAACAATTCAAAGTTCATCTCTGAGGTTGTTTGTGGGAGTGAGTTCAGGGCCAAATGGCCCCTCTGCAACAATTTTACCCTCCAGTCTCCAGTTACAACTTTCATTTAAAAATGATACTCTTTATACAAATCATCAGTAAAAATTTAACAATGCAAAATGAGAAATAAAGAGAGCTACACAGTTTCAGGCAATACTTTCCAGAAGAATCTCTAACTGTTCACTGATTCATCAAGGGCAGATTCCTACCTCCCCTTTAGATGACCTTTAACTTACTGCAGGAGGCCCTGGCAATGTGGTATGTGATGGCTTCCTCCTCTGCTCCTGAGTGTTGGGCAGCAAAATCAAAGTGGGAGACCAGAATAGGGCCAGAGAAACACCATCTGTAGAGCAAAACTTGTTCACGGCTCCTTTCCCAGGCATTCTGGCTGCGTCCTGGGAGCAGGGACAGGACCCTGTGGGCTCTATTCTTTGTGCCAGGACCTCACACTTGAGCTCTTGGGGAGGAATGCATTAACCCTGTGGCTCAGTTCCATTCTAAAATGAAGAAATCAGAGAGGTTCAGTGATTTCTCCAAGGTCGCCATAACTGACAGATCCAGGATTCTTACCCAGGCCTTCTAACTGTGGATGCTGAGCTCTTTCTACCCAGCCCACTGCCTCCCTGGTGTGTGGGTAAAAGAGAGATGGTGCAGGAGCAGGAACCTGTGTGGGTTGCATGGGAAACAGGCTAGTGGGCACCCCACGAGAACAGGAACTGGAGGTACCCTTTGCCCATGCCTGTGCTCCTGGACAAGCCTATGCCCTCTGCAGGAGTGGATGAACAGGTAGGAGGGAAGGAAGGGTCCAGAGAAGAGCCTGGAAGTGTCAGTGGATTCTCTGGGTCGCAGGAAGACACTGGATGCAAGTTCACCCCACCCCCAGCACCAGGGTGTCCTTGAACCTGGAGTGTGAAGCAGAGTCTTCCTGCCTCTTAAGATTCAAGGAGTGAGGGGTGCCTGGCTGGCTCAGTCAGTGAAGCATGTGACTCTTGATCTTGGGGTCATGAGTTCAAACCCCACACTGGACGTAGAGATTACTTAAAAAAAAAACTTTTTTTAAATAAAAGATTCAAGGAGCTTCTCCCTTTGCTTCAAGAGACCCTGGCCTCCGTGCAGACTCTCAGGCCCCAGCGAGCTGAGCCTGAGCAGAAATTTACTTCAAGTTTGTGTCACTGCTCACTGTGGGCATCCACAGGGCATTCACCGTGCCCTAGGGAAGGCTCGCCTGCACCTCCGCCCTGAGATGTGGATGGGGTTTGGGTCAGGCCAGCAGTCACTGTCACAAAGCAGCTCCGACCACAGTGGTCCTAGTGACTGTGACCACTGGATCTGTAACTTCTAAGGTCCATCACCCTTCCCTATTCACTGTGTGCTTTCGTTTGCCCTCTCTCGGATTCTTCTCCCAGCCAGCTGGCGATGTGGGCGTTACTACTCCCAGGTGTCAGATGGGGAGACTGAGGTTTAGAGAGATGATCTCACAGCTAAGTCAGCGGTGGAGTTGTGATTTGAATCTAGAGTCCACCGCCCCGCCTCAGTCAGAACCTCTCCATTTCCAGAGCTGGTGCCAACTGGACTTTATTTGTTGTCCAGCAACTCAGTGGTTGGTGCAGGTGGAGTGAAACACCTCAGCGTAGTCCTGCAGTCAGACTTGGGTTCAAATCCCAGCTCCGCCATGTGTTAGGAATGACCTTGGGCGAGCGACTGTGTCACTCTGAGCCCCAGCTTCCCATCTGTGAAATGGGGCTAGTGAGGTTACCGCCTCAGGGACTTGTCACGGGTGACAGACGAGGGTGGGCAGGATGGGGGGAAGTGACCCCTTCTTCTTCCCTTCACTTACTGTGGCTGTGGCTGTGTTGCACATTGATTGTTACAAGGGTCTGGTCCCTGACCTCGGTGAGGGGAGACCCATGTGTAAAGAGAGAAATGAGTCAGAGGATCCAGAACAGGAATTAATTCTGCTGAGGAAGGCTTGGCTCAGAAGAGAGTGTGCAAACAAGGCTTTTAGGGAAATGAGCCCACTGGCTGGGTTGCCACGTGACACCCCTCACTGCCTTCACAGCCACACAGTGTTCGGTTGACAAGGACTTCCGTACCCATTATCTAGTCTGAGCCCCACAATAATGCTGGGCTAGGAAGGCACTCAGGTAGTTGACAATCGGGGAAACTGAAGCAGACGAGACTCAGTCAAGGTTGCAAGCTAGCAAGGAGCTTCCTGACTCTTAACTCCAGAACGGTCCCCTCTGCTCCTCTCCCATAATAAAATGACCCCTGGGCACCTAACTGTCTCTGAGCAGCTCCCTGGCTGAGGAGCCTGGGGTCATTCCCATCTTCCCCCACTCCCCCAGAGGACAGGTCCCACTTACCTCGGAAGGGGAAGGTACCCAATTTGTGCAGATTCTCCTCCAGTTTCTCATAGTCCACCTCTGCCGTGGCAGTGAAGGGGGTGGTCACAGGGGGGTAGATGCCTGCAATGTCCACCTTCCTCCCCTCCCCCGAGGCCCAGCCCCCCACCTTCTTGGACAAGCCCCTGCTCAGCCCCTGCCTCACAGAGGACCAGATTCCACGGCCCAGCATCTCTGCGAGAGGCCCGAGGCCCAGCTGGTTTCTGTCCCTGTGTGACACGGAGTTTACACTCCTTCCTACCCTTGTTAATGATCAGTGTGTCTAGTTAAAAATTTGCTGCCCCCCTGACTGTTGGAGCTGGGGTAGGCCTGGGCTGAGCGTCCCCAGGGTCAGAGGCTAAGCCTGTAGGCCCCATGGCCATTCTCCCCTTAGGGAGCGGCTGGACAAATGCCACAGTCCAGTGTCCCTCTGGCCAGGCGCGGGGGCGGGTTCCTGGAGTACGACCCCGGGGAGCTTCTCTAGTGGGGGCCGGGTCGGGCCCTCCTCCTCCTCCAGTTGCCAGCCCCGCCCGGAAGGCCGACTTCCGCTTGTAGGGCCGCCGCTGGCGGAGCCGATTGGCTGAGCCGCCCCTGCCCTGCGGGGTGGAAGCGTGGTTGGTGAGCGGCAGGCTGGGAATCGTGACTCCCCGCCGGCGCTCCAAGGCCCTTGATCCCCTGCTAGGCTCCTCCTGCGCGGGCGGGCCGCCAAGTGATGAGCCTGCGCTGGCCACACACGGCCCTGCGGGACAGCGGTCACCAGGACGGGGGGGGCGGGGGCGCAGCGGAGGTGCCGGGAGCAGGTGACCCACGCTGGGATTTGGGAAGAGCGCTGGCAGGAAAGAAGCAAGAAGACGCCCGGGTAGGAAAAGCCATAGAGCTGGGTCCAAAGAGCTCCAATCCCCCTCTTCCCTGAACCTATCTCCTTGTTCCATTTTTCTTCATTCCTGAATGTTGCAGACACAAATGGAAACAAACATCACCAATTGCAAACACTTTTTATTTCTTTTATTGCGGTAGTTTGTGGGTGTCCCGAATCGCACGCAGAGGAATGGCAGGGTCCTCGGCTCTGTGGGCTGTTCTTATGACCCTCTGGCTGCGCGCAGGGGACAGCCTGGGTGCCCAGCTGGCCTGGGCCAGGTGTTTACTGGGCTGGCACAGGCTGTGGGGGCTCCTGCTGGGTCTCCGTGGGATCCTGCAGCCCATTCTGCTCTGACCCTGGCTCTCCCTCCGGGGGCTCCAGAGCCTGCCGGGTATCAGCTTGCCACAGCTGCACCAGGTCCGTGGGGGTCTTTCCTGCCTGGGGGAACCAAGCGGAGATCTTGTCACTGCTCAGAAGTTTGTACCAGGAGGTTCCCTCATCTATACCGGGGGTTCCAATCAGGGGCAAGCAGCAACATTTAGAATGTTTGTGATTGTCACAGTGAGGGGTGTGAGCACTACTGGCATTTGGTGACTAGAGGCCAGGGATGCTGCTTAAAGATCCTGTAATGCACAGGAGCGTTCTCTCATAACAAATAAATTTCCAGCCCCAAATGTCAGTAATGTCCTGGTTGAGAAATCCCCACCCACCTCCTATGCACAGCTTCCTGACTTTCCCACTATCCCCTTAGTCTTTCTTGAGTCAGGGGGGACATTCCCATTCCCCTCTTTCGTGATTGCTCCGGGCTCCAAAGAAGAGCGTGGACTAAGCAACGTAGGACCCCCAGAGAACTCTAGACCCACACAGTGTGCTAGGGATGGTCGTGCCAACCAAACGCTTAGGTTCCCTTCAGTTGGGTTCCTCCATGATTTTGGCCTCCTTAGGCCTGGACATTAGGACCCCCTCGGATCTATTTGGAGACCTTTGGGAAGGCCTCTTACTGTCCTTTCTGGCTGTTTCTCTGCACTTGCCCTCTGGATAGAGATAAGCATACAGAGATCTGGGAAGGTGGGTGGGCCCCAAATTCCCAAGGTGCCCCGAGAGACCCTCCACTGTGAGTGTGCTCCGAGGGCAGGCAGAGTCTTTCTTAGTTCTGTGTTTCATTTGAGTGCCCAGCGCAGAGCCTGTGTGAGCGGTGCACACTCGTTACCAAATCAGGGAAGGAATGGACTTACTAGGTTCTTGGTCATCATGTCGGCCCCGTGCAGGAGTAGCAGTTTGATGATTTTGTAGCGGTTGAGCCTCACAGCATCATGCAGGGCACTGTCCCCTTCCTAGAGCCAATGCGACACTCAGTATGGCCCACAGGGGCATGTGGATGCCCTCGGGCTTCCTGCACTCCTGGGATGTGGCTGAGCAGAAGGGGAGCTGGACACTCACTCTGTCCTTGGCATTGATGTCCAGGCCCAGGGATAGAAAGTGCTGCACAATCTCCACGTGCCCCGTCCGGACTGCCACATGCAGGGGGGTACTCAGCAGCTGTGTGGGAAGGAAGCAGGAACCGCTGGCTCAAGGCACCTGGACTGTGGTGCTTCTGGGTGGGAGGTTGTCCAAGCTCCAGCCTAATCCCCTCCCCAAGTCCCAGTGCCAGGGCCTGAGCCCCACAAGAACTGGGAATGCTACCATTTCCACCATGCTATCCAGTGGTCTACCTCGGAAGCATTCGACGCCTCATCCTCTGCGAGGCCTTCGATGGTTCTCCTCTCACCCAGCTGCAAACAGCTGTGAGCTCTGCTGCCCTTCTCTTAATTATTATAATAGGTGCTATTAACTGAGAGGTAACTATGGGACAGGCATGGCAGAAGCTTATAAAACGTCAGCCTTATGCTCAGTAAATAATTTACATACACTTCCCCATCTAGTTATATAAGAATTCTGTAAGACATGTGACAGATACGCCACAGAGGCTCAGCGGCAGACCCTAGTTCAAGGCTGCACACAAAGGAATGAATGAATAGAAAAATGGTGGATGAAGAAACAAGTGAACAGATGAAGAAGTGAACGGAGGGATGGATGGACAGATAGACAAAGGATGATGAAGGATTGCAGGGATGAACAAATCCTCCCACCTCTTTGGGGTGATCCCCAAACCCCTAGTGGATTTCTTCTCACTCTCTTCTCTGTCCTTCCTGCTCCCATCCCCAGATGGTCTCCAAGGACCTACAGGTGATGGCAAAGACCCCTTCCTGGACTCTGCAGCCCCTCTAGAAACCAGACTAGCTCACTATTCTGCTTCCTGGCCTTTTCTGTTCTCTGCCCCTTGCCCTCCCTTCCCACCCATCCTAATACCTGTGAGCATTATTGCCTCACCTTGTCCCTCTTGTTCGTGTCTGCTCCTCGGCTTTGCAGGAGTTTTACGACCTCCAAGTGGCCCCCACGACAGGCCCAGTGCATGGCTGTGCAGTCCAGCTAGAAGGGAAAGATGGGGCTGTAGGGGAGGAAGTGCCCTAGGGGAAAGGACCTCAGTTAAGAGGGCTGGAGGAATCAAGGGAAAGAGGACAGGGAAGGGGCAAGGGCACGTCTATGCTGGGCAGTGGACCAAGTGGAGCAGGAGAACCCTCGGGTCCAAGCCAGGTTTATGGAGGATGGCCCCAGGCCATACAACTCACTGGAGGTGGGGGCTGGCCCCAGAGGAAACCTGTTTGTGTCCCAGGTTGGCTGGAGGGAGGGTCCACTGGTGTTGGGCCCACCTCCTACCTCCCACCCAATGGGCATCTCATACTCACCCGATCCTGGAAGTCTACAGTGGCCCCATGCTCCAGAAGCTTCTCCAGGATCTCCATGTGACCTTCCAGGGAAGCTCGATGAAGTGCTGTCCGGTGGAACTGTCCCCAGAGAGACCGTCAGGGCCTGATTTCTGGCCTCAGGCTGAGAACAGACCTTACCAACCATTTTGAATCTGATCCCTGTGTTTGGTCCCCATCGTTTCCATGTTCTGGCAGCCCTTCATGTTCTATCCAGAGCAGCCTTGGAACCCTCTTATATCCTGGGCACTCTGACCTTCTCACCCTCCCCCACCCCCAAGCACATCAAGCTAGGCCTTGACACGGGCTGTTCCCTCTGCTGGGAATGCCCATTTTGCCCTTACTTCCTGTGAGTACTTGATGAATTCTTGCTACTCCTTCAAGAGGCGGGACAGCTCAAGTGCCATTATTTAAAACCTCTAGGCCCGAGCTGGCCCCAGAGGTCCCAGAGAACCTTTCAGAGAGGGTATTGGAAGGGAGGCCAAGACTTACTAGACTGTTTCCCCTGGGTGCCTAGCCCAGGGCCAGAAGGGGCAGGTGGACACCCATGCCTAATTCAAGGAAGGAATGAACTTCAGCATTTTGGTTTGGTCTCTTGAAACCCTCGGGCCATGAGGCATATCTTCCCATAGTGAAGATATGGTTATGTGTGGATCTCCCCCTTCTCTCAACCCTGGTCTTTCCTTTTATGTACTCCCAGCACCCGGCACAGGGCCTGAAGGTGGTTGGTGTTTGGATGGATCAAGAGGACTGAGACTCCTGAGTCTCAGGGAAGGGAAAGGCCATGTAGTCTAAGCCCACAGTAATGCAGGCTGCAGGGGATGACCATTAAATTTCTCAGTCCCAGGAGATGCATGTGAAATGTGAAAGAGGCAGTTTCAGGGAAAACAGAAGTCTGAAGGGCGATGGAAACATTTTGAAAATCGTGGTGATGGTTGCACAGCATGGGAAATATAATGAATGCCACTGAACTGTACACTTAAAATGACTAAAGTGGTGTGTTTCAGGTTATATGTATTTCGCCACTATACAACAATCAATAAGTTTTAAAAGGAAGTGTAAAATACTATGCAACACAAAAACAATATCATATCCTGCATGTGCTATAGTTTTTTTCTCCATTCACTAAATACTAACTGAGGCATTAATATTCCATTTGAGGGACGCCTGGGTGGCTCAATTGGTTGGACGACTGCCTTCGGCTCAGGTCATGATCCTGGGGTCCCGGGATCAAGTCCCACATCGGGCTCCCAGCTCCATGGGGAGTCTGCTTCTCCCTCTGACCTTCTCCTCGCTCATGCTCTCTCTCACTGTCTCGCTCTCAAATAAATAAATAAAATCTTTAAAAAAAAAAAAAATATTCCATTTGATCCCTGTGACATGCTCCGAGAGAAGCAGGTCGTTTTACAGAGGAGGAAACTGAGGCCCAGAGCTAGCCAAAGGTCACATAGTTAGGGAGTGATAGAGATGGGATTTGAGCCCCAAATTCTTGGTTTGGGCTCTTATTATTTAATTCCATTCCCCTTTCTTCCCTAGAAGACCACATGACATTTGTTACTCTGGAGGTAGTTCAAGGTGAAAAGGGCCTAAGGACTTAGATAAATTCCTGCGTGGGCAAGGGGTCACCCAAACCCCTGCCGAAGGACCCCCAACGCCTGTTCTCAGGCCCACAAGTGGGCGGGCGGAGTGGGGAGGCAACTCTGAAAGGGAAGCAGACAGAAGGTACATGTAGAACTTCACCTGATCACATGCGTCCGGGGAACCCCCGTCGGCCAGGAACTTCTCAATGACCTTCATTTTCCCTTCCACTGCCGCTTTCAGGAATGTCTCTTCTTCCACAGGGCAAGTCTGGAAGGAACGAATGCAGTCATGGATGGCTGGCCTGCAGTGATCAGAGGCCCTCCTGGGCTCCCCCCGCCGACACAGGGGTCCTCCCCAAGACCCTTACGATCTCCTCAGGCTCTGGAGGTGGCTCCTGGGAGGCCGCCAGGGCTTCCCGCTTCTTCTGCTTGCGTTTTTTCCGCAGCTCGATGAGGTTCTGGATCCCCCCCACGTCAATGATCTCCCGGCGAAGATCTAGGGACGTCTTGCGCACACGCTCTTGGCCCTGCATGGAGGTGGCTCATCAAACCCCATGCTGGGGCCTTGGGGACCCCTGAGTCAAGCTTGGGGAGATGGATAGGGAGAGCTTTTCAGGAGAGGGAGAATCCAGATGAGACCGGGACACAGACGGCTCCAATCAGGGGACAAGGGGAGACTTGAGGGGACGGCGTAGAAGCTGCCAGCTTTGAGCCTTCATGTAGGTGAAGGGTAAGAGGAGGGACTCTCAGAGGTAGCCCAGCCCTTGAGAATGGAATCTGAATCCTCAGCTTTCCATGCAGTTTCATGTGTGTGTGTGTGTATGTGAGATCATAAACAATACAGAAACAGGGGCGTCTGGGTGGCTCGGTCAGTTAAAAGTCTGCCTTCGGCTCAGGTCATGATCTCAGGGTCCTGGGATCCCTGCTGAGTGGGCAGCCTGCTTCTCCTGCTCTCTCTGCCCCTCCCCCTGCTCGTGCTCTCTCAAATAAATAATTTTTTCAAAAATCTAAAAAACAAACAAATACACAAACATAAAAGGGTTGAAGAGAAAGCCCTTCTCTCCCAGAGGTAACTTCCATTATGTCCTGGTTGATGCCCTTCAGACAAGCATCCTTTGGGATCACCCTCCACACTACTGTTCTGGAAACTCTGGTTTTCCTCTCAGCAGCACAGAGGTCTCTGCTGTCAGCACACACAACCTCCCAAGCCCCTTAACACGGTTAGAGGGCCCAGCTATATTGCTATCCCATCAGCTGGGGCTTCCAAAATGAGTCCATCCCCTGGGATCTTGTACATACACAGATTGTGACTCAGCAGGTCTGGGGTGGGGCCAAGATTCTGCATTGTTAGCATGCTCCTGGGGTGGGGGAGGTGCTGGGATAATGGGTTTGCATACTAGCTAGGGGGAGCAAAGCCATAGCTTGCCTGTCCTGTCCCCTGAGTGCAGAGGTTGGGCTCTCCTCACGCTTACCTTAACCTTCTGTAAGGCCAGACTCTGAGCCCCGTGGTGCTTCTCATCCTCCAACACCAGCATGTCCATGGGCAGCTTGTGCTGTGTGGTTCCTCGGAGTTTCTGGTGAGCCAAGGAGAGGATGTTCTCCAGCACCTGCCCATAGTACTCAGGGGGGCAGGTAGCCTCTCCCCCAACCCACTCCAAGGACACCCCAAGGACTTCCTACTGTGTGACATCAGAGCACTTCAGAGCCCCACTCCCGACTGGTCCTGGAGAGCCAGCTCCCATAGTTCTCCAGCTCAATCCTACCCCAACCTCAGCTCAAACACCTGTCCACTGGTGGTCATGTGTCCTCAGCAAGACAAGTTTAAGGGCTACTGGAATGAGTTTTCGTGAAATTAAATATATTCACTTTTCAAAGCACCGAGATGATGATGATGATGATGATGGTGGTGGGTGGTAGTGATTTCTTTGTTGCCATTAAAGATTCATATAGATGAAATGATTGTGGTAAGAATTGATAGTTATTTTTTTTTAAAGATTTTATTCATTTATTTGACAGACAGAGATCACAAAGAGGCAGAGAGGCAGGCAGAGAGAGAGAGAGGGGGAAGCAGGCTCCCCGCTGAGCAGAGAGCCTGACGCGGGGCTCGATCCCAGGACCCTGGGATCATGACCTGAGCCGAAGGCAGAGGCTTCAACCCACTGAGCCACCCAGGCGCCCCCCCCCCCCTCTGTTTTAAAGGAAGCCACTTTTTGTGACAGGCTCACACCCATCTCTGTGTGCCGGGAAACTTCACCCTGGGGTAGAGGACACAGAGTCCGGGTGGTGGCTGGGAGGAAAGGCCCACCCTTACGGAGCTCTCAGCTGCTTGTACCTTTTCCACTGAGCTCTGGTGGGCCACTCCTCTAGGGCTGTTTTGAGGGCTGATTTCCCCGGTCTTCATTTGGGAGGTCCTGGTGCCCACTGGCTGTTCTCTTCTGTGTTGGGCTTACATGGTTTGAGGTATCCCCAGGATTGGCATCACCTGAAACACTGCATCTTCTTCCAGGAACAAGAGATGACCTTGGGCTGCAGCCTGGGGGACCCTGGCTGGGTTCCTCATGGAGCATCCCAAGGGTAGGCTTGGGTTGCCATTAGCTTGGTAACCCAAGCACCTATGATGGGGTCTAGCATACAGCAGGCGCTCAGTGAATGTTGAAGAATAAATGAGTGAGTGAGTGAATGGATCACGACGGGGGGCGCTCAGCATTTTTGCCCACCCCTAAGTCCTCAGGGATGACCTGACCTAGTATGCTCCCATGACAGAGCCCAAGCCCTGGGCTTCGGGATTCTCCTTTGCCTCCCACACCAAGAAGGGGGAGCAGGCTGGACAGAGGCTCCCCTCTGAGAATTTTGCTGGGCTGGGACTTGGTGGGAACAACTAACGACTCGTGCTCACATGGGCCTTACCCAGACTCTCTAGTCCTTCATTTCAGATTTGTCTCTGGGGGCTGACACACAGTCAGTACTCAGTGTTTATTGAACCGGGTGCTAGTGGGTGAAACACAATGAAACAAATGCCCACCTTACTCTGTAGATCATTGTACAGATTAAATGAAAGTATGCCTGGGGGCGCCTGGGTGGCTCAGTGGATTAAAGCCTCTGCCTTCAGCTCAGGTCATGATCCCAGGGTCCTGGGATGGAGCCCCGAATTGGGCTCTCTGCTCAACAGGGAGCCTGCTTCCTCCTCTCTCTTACTCTCTCTCTGCCCTGACCCTCTCTCTGACCCTCTGTCTGTCTCACCCTCTCTGCCTGCTTGTGATCTCTGTCAAATAAATAAAATCTAAAAAAAAAAAAAAAAAAAAAGAAAGTATGCCTGTACAGAGCTTAGCACAGTGCCTGGCACGTGGCAGGCATTGGTGAGAAGGGTGGCTCTGTGGGCACCCGGTGTCCCGACAGCCGTGCTGCTATATTTGTTGGGTGAATGAATGGATGAGGACAGCTCCGTGTCCCCCTGCTGAAGGTCTCTGTGTCCAATGCCAGGACTCCAGAAATGGCACAGCGGCGTGACTCACCTACCTGGCCCCAGGAGAGAAGTGGCATTCCTGGAGATCCAAGGATGCCCCAGCCTGGACTCATTGGGCTCAGCCCAAACTCTTCCCCCACAAGCCTGTCCCCCTACCCTCCGCCTCTGTTTTACATCTCTTCTTCCACCAGAGTCCTGGTCCTTCCCTCTTCCTCACCCCTATTCAGCCACTCTTTTGGTGAACAGAGCCTACTTCCAAACTGAAGTGAACACAGCCTACTTCCAAACTGACTTATCTCCTTCCTCCCATTCCTGTTAGGGCCAGTCTTTCGCCGATGTGTCCTTCTCAGGCTGTCAGAGCTGTCTTTCTAAAATAGGTCAGATGGTACCACTCACCCTCACTCAGCAACACTTAGTGGCTCCCCATTGCCCAAAAAATAAATATCTTTCCCATGGCCCTCAAGGGTTTGTACCCAGCCTTAGGCCCTACCAGACTTTCTCACAACAGTCCCACCATCCCTCACCTAAACTTTTTAGTGCCTGTCTTTTCCTTAGCCTGGAATTCCCTCCCTCTCTGATCTCCACTCACCAGCCTTGAAGGTCCCACTCAGATGCCATCTTGTTCCCAGGGGTCCTTTAGCACCCACAGTCAGAGTGACTCACCTACCTTTTGTTCCCCTTTCCTGCTGACTTAACAGCTCTATTTCACCATTGCCTCACTCTGCCTGTTTCTCTGTGGACTATGTCCCTGGCAGATGCTGGCTAGAATGACTGTAGGGCTGGTAAGGAGGAGGCAGGGGCTGGCCCTACTGAGCCTCTTACTCCTCACAGCCCCTGGCACTTGGCAGAGCAGACTCTAAGTCAAACAGTAGTTTAAACAGAATGAAGAGTAGACATGGCTGCACCTTCGTCCCCTCTCCCCACTCCTTTTTCCCAGAGAAAATGCCAATTGCCCAGAGCCTCGTGCTCCAGTGGCCACCCCGAGTGCAGCTGGTCGTCCTGGGAAAACCCATGCTTCCTTTCCCAGCACCGCTTCCTTGCTCTGCTCCCAGTCTCTATTCTTCAGGGACCAAATGCAGGAGTTTCTCCTGTCTCAGCCTCCCGCCCAGCAGCTGGGAGTTCTCAGGGCCCCAGACTCCCCTATTCTCAGGCAGCACCCCAGCTGTCCTGCTCTAGTGCAGCCTGGCCCACCTCCTCGAGGTCCAGGTGGGTGGCAGGATATCAGGAGCCCAGCTTTGCTCACCCACCCCACCGTCTCTCAGTTCTTGGGGGTTGAAGCCTCAGTCTCCCACTGGCAGCAAGCCCCTCCACCAGGAGCACCCTGGGGCTGGAATGGAGCCATCGGGCCCCTGGGGACATCTGCCCTCCTTCCTACCACAGATGCGGCAGCCAGGCTCTTACCTCCCTTGACAGTAGAGCTGGATCTCCTTAGAATCCCCTTGGGTCCCCACACCCATGCCTGTACCTCATTCTCTTCCTCCTGCGCCAGCCGCTCCTCGATAAGCGCTGTGGCCCTCTGCACTGCCTCGGAGCCCTCCATGGCGCCGTCTATCGCCAGCCTCTGCAGGCCCCAGGGCCTCGGGGGCTTTATAAGCCAGGGCACCCCCCCCACCCCCACCCTGCTGGGCGCCTTTGCCATGAGCTCACTGGCCCAATTCTCCACCTGCCTCCCCCACCTGTCACCTTCACCCCAGGCAGCCCCAGGGAGCTGAGGGAAGCAGGGGCAGTTTGCCCCACCCACCCCCAACCTGTTGGAGCTGAAGGGCCCAGCGCCCCAAAAGAGCAGGGCTGCAGGAAGGAGCCCACCTAGCCTCTGTCCTGAATGCTTGGGTCGGGCTGGGCCTTAACGGTGGCAGCTGGGCTGCACAAAGGACCCACTGGCTGCCCCTAACCCTGATGACAGTGCCACCTGCTGGACGCCTGGCAACTGCCCACTATTGTCAGTGAGAGGAACTGTGACAACTGTGAGGACCCAATGGAGGCCTGTGCCCCCAGCTGTCCTGTGAACAGACTCTGCTTGCTCTGTGGCAGGGCCGACTCTGCTATATTGGGGCTGGAGTGTCAAGGTGGTGGGCAGGAGTAAGAGCAGGTGCCTCCCTCTTCACTCAGCTCAGGCCGGCCTTTGTGTCTCTGGAGTCCCACAACGCCCCCTAGTGAGGTGTCGCTGTATGTGCCTGCCCGTCCATCAGCCTCTGACAAAACCTTGACCCTCTGTCTGTCTCACCCGGCCTCTGCAAAACTTAAAAGGTCTTGCTTCAGGAAGGGTGTCAGGAAGCCACCTTAAAAGGACCAGAGTGCAGTCCCGAGCCTTGGTGACGTCCAGCCCCTTCTGATCATCCTTCCTTGTCAGGCCACCCTGACGGGGGTCTGGCCATGCTCACTGAGAAGGAAAATATTCTCAATGGAGAAAAAGCAGACCCGAATTTGCTCCATACCTAGAACTCTGGGAGTGAGCCCTGGGCCTCCGTGCGCACAGACGCCACAGTTCGGCAATTCTGTACTGCTCATGCAGCTCGCCCTTAGCTAAAAGAGGTCCCCTTCGGGGGATGTGCATGCACAGTTTCCCCACAGGAAGGGTAGGTACTGGCTCCTTTTCCTCTCTGGTCCCCTCGCTGCTAAGGGACACATGCTCGCAATCTAAATGTGTCCGAGATTTTGCTTTCACATCCCTGAGGGCGCAGGGTGGCATCTCCAGGATTGGGGTGCATACATCAGTCCTGAGGGCCCGGGCAAGACCCTCCCGCTTCCAGGAGCAGACCCGGCAGGTTACTAATACCACCTTCCTGATATGTTGCCTCCACTTTCAAAGCTCGCTCACATCTGTTACCCCATTTAATCCTCCCAGCAACTGAGGAAGAGGCAGGGCAAGTGGCATTGTCTCCACATTAAGGAAAACCAAGTGGGCTCAGAGATTAAGTGTTTTTCCTGAGAACCCATGAGAACACAGGGCCTGGAAAACTAGGAATTCAAGGCTCTCTCCTCTCGGCTGCGACCCACTCCCACACCAGAACTGGTTCTGGGGCTCCACAGAACAGCCAGGGAGCCCAAAGTCAAAGCTAGGCAAGAGAGAAGGTAGGAGCAAAAGGCTTTATTGATAAATATGCAGATATGTCTGTACACAGGGACCTGTTGTGGGCCATGGCCGGGCTGCAGACCCCCCACCACTTGGGTTACAGCCAGGAGATGGCCCCATGTAGACCCCTGCCACAATAGCACAGCCATCTGGCCACCCGCCCCCTCCACCTCTGCCAATTGTGCTGCGGGGCAGGGAGAGGCAGAGGCCGGCCTCAGGCTCCCTGCCCCTGGGGCTCACAAGCCATCCCCTCCCCTCCAGAGGACTGGCACTGGGCCCAGGGCAGAGTCAGGGAGTAGGGGCAGGGGAAGGGGACAGCAGCTGCTTCAGACCCTGAGCAGAAAACCGGAGTGAGCACAGCCGGCAGCACCAGACAACAGATCTGGGCTCTAGGGGCCTCCGGGCTGGCCCCTCGTGGCTTGAACCTGCTGCGGGAGAGAGGCAGGGTGGAGTGCCCCCGTCTGCCTTTTCTCCAACAAGGCTGGCAAAGCCTGTATGTGGCAGCACTGCTTCCTGGGTGTGGGGCCCTCGTGGCTCCTGGGCCCCCGGGGAGGCAGGGTCCCTTCATGGCTTGCCCAGCAGCCACATGGCAGGCGGCGCCCCTGAAGAAAGTGACAGCCCTCGGAGGCAGCAGCAGGGTGGGGGGACCCAGCGCTCCGCCAAGAGGCCTCTTAGCCCCGCAGAGGCCTCCACGGCCTCTCTTCCAAGGGGTCCACGGGCTCCTCAGTCCTGGGGCGGAGGGGGCTGGTTGATGATGACCTGGATGACAAAATCTTTCTGGATCTTGGTTTCCTGAAGCCTCGTGCGGTCTGTAAGCAGCTTCCCGGAGAAGAACCACCGCTGCCAGGATGGCTCGATGCCCTCCAGGCTGTGCAGCTGCCTCTTCAGCTGCCCCACCGTGTCGGGCAGGCTGGCGTTGAGCCTCACGTCCTTGCCCGTGGAGAGGCGCACCTTCAGCGGGAACTCGCGGCGCACCGCGGGCGTAGGCTCAGGCGGCTCCAGGCTCTCCTCCTCAGTGTGCTCCAGCAGCAGGTTCACGGGCGGCGACAGGCAGTAGATGGGCAGCTGGTAGCGATTGCCCAGCTCGTCATAGCATTCACAGAGGGTGCCTGTGCGAGAAGTGGGGCAGTCAGGGTCTGCTCGGAGAGCCCCACAGTTTCTGTCTTGGCCATGTGAAGAGACGGGTGCATATGCAAGTCAGGGCGGGTAAAGGAGGTTATTTGGGTGGGGCACCAATCCAACAGGATTAGTGTCTTTCTAAGAGACATTGGGGCTTGCTTTCCCAGTACGTATGGGAGGACGTAGCAAGCACGCAGCCATTGATAAGCCACGAAGATAGCCCTCACCGAAAACCAAATCAGCTGGCACCTAGGTCTTGGGCTTCCCGGCCTCCAGAACTATGAGAAAGAAATCTCAGTTGGGTAATAAGGTACCCTATCTGTGGTATTTTGTTAGAGCAGCCTGAGCAAACCAATACACCTGTTATGGCCATCCCACAGTCCCCGAAACCAACCTACAGTCAGGTCTCTCTGGGACAGACAGCTGGGAGGAGTTCAAGGTGGAATCAGGAACACATGGGGCCAGCATCTTGGCTCTGCCAGGTACTGGCTCTGCCAGGTACTGCCAGGTACTGTTCAATGCTGGTGAATTATGTAACTTTCTATTTTTTCATTTGACAACTCTCCTGAGCTACATGCTGGGTGCTGGGGTTACCAGGGTGAGTGAGAAGGCATGGGCCCTGCTCTCCATGGCTTATACTCTGGTGGGCCCCAGGGGACTTCCTGTACTATGTATTGCACACAGTAATATATTTGTTGTGTCCTGAGCACCTACTAAGTTCCAGGACTGGACTAAAGGTGGTTCTGCATATCTTACTGAGTCCTAACAACCATCCTGTGAGGTGCATATCTCCGCTTGAAAGCTGCAAGTTCCTGAGACTAAAATCGAGAAGCTCCCTGTCAGGGGCGCACTACCAAAAGCAGAGACAGTTGTTAAAACCCAGGTCTGTGGGACGCCTGGGTGGCTCAGTTGGTTGGACGCCTGCCTTCGGCTCAGATCATGATCCTGGAGTCCCGGGATCGAGTCCCGCATCGGGCTCCCAGCTCCACGGGGAGTCTGCTTCTCTCTCTGACCTTCTCCTCGCTCATGCTCTCTCTCACTGTCTGTCTCTCAAATAAATAAATAAAATCTTAAAAAAAAAAAAAAACCAACAACCCAGGTCTGTGACTCTACAGTTCCACCGTGACCCTCCGCTTCACATACTTTACCGTATAAGTCTGTTATAAACTTAAATGAGATACTACAGCAGAAGCTTCTAGCTCAGTGCCCAGCCCATAGTAGTAACCCTCAACAGAAGGGTTCTCAGATGCTCTGTGATCCCAGAGTACCCCGGGCAACTCTAGCTTGCTCTCCTCATGCTGCTTTGAGTTTGGCTGGTGCCTTTCTATGCCTTCAGTAGACAAGCGGGGACTGCGTCTCCCTTTGGTTTGTGTCCCCGCTCCTGGCACATACTCAGTGAGGGTTGCATGAATTAGCAAGCAAAGGGCCACCCTGGCCACCGAGCAGCTTGGATTGAAAACTCCCAGTGCTGGGCCGGCTGCCGGCTCCCTTCCACCCAAAGCGGCCTGGCGGTCCCAAGCCTGGTGGGGACAAAGCCCAGCCCCGCCCGCTCACCGTGAGGCAGGGTGATGCTGGCTCCGTCCAGGATGGCCTGGGCCAACTCATGGTCGTTGGCCTCGGCTGCATAGGCGGCGGCCTTGAGGGCATCCCAGATCTCCTTGCGGCCCTCGAAGGCGGGTGCCGTGTCCCAGAACTCATCCCGTTTGCTCCGCAGCTGCCCGTCGGTCATGGGGTAGTCGCTCTTCCACTTCAGTCGCTCCTTCTTCAAGGGCTCGTTGCGCCCTGCGTGGGACGGAAGGGACAGGCTGAGCACCTCTGAGGCCAGGCTGCACCTGCAGTCTCTCCCGCCCCTGCCCTGCCAGCACCCTCCCACCCCTCACCTCCCCAGCAGGGGCTCCCAAGTATTCTTCAGGCCTCAAGACCCTTTCCGGCAGCATCAGGGGATTAGTCTGGAAACTCCATACACCCAACCGGGAGACGAAAACAGTTTTTGTCAGCAGAGCATGTATCGCCTCCTTCTTTAATTATAAAGGAGTACACGCTCCATATCCTTAAAGACCCGGCAAGAATGTCCATGTGGGAGAATAAGGGCGGCCATTGGTGGGGCAGGCCGGGCACTTCAAACCCGCTGCTCATCTTGTCCACAAAGCCCGGCAGATGGGCCGGCTGTGACCATGAGAGCCTGTCATGTGCCTGAGGTCACACGAGTACAGATTTCACACAAGACTTTGAGTGCTGAGGCCACCCTCTCACTGCTGTCTGTGCCATGCTGCCACCGGGGAAGAAATGACTCCAGAATCCCACTATTCAGAAATAACCACCGCTGACACCTGAACATATTTCCTTTTCCCCATTTCTCTCAATATAGTTGAGTTCATATTACGGGTTTTTTTTTTAAAGATTTTATTTATTTTTTTGACAGAGAGAAATCACAAGTAGACAGAGAGGCAAGCAGAGAGAGAGAGAGGAGGAAGCAGGCTCCCTGCAGAGCAGAGAGCCCGATGCGGGGCTCGATCCCAGGACCCTGAGATCATGACCTGAGCTGAAGGCAGAGGCTTAACCCACTGAGCCACCCAGGCACCCCATATTACGTTTTTTTAAAAGACTTATTTATTTGGGGGCGCCTGGGTGGCTCAGTCGGTTAAGCGACTGCATTTAGCTCAGGTCATGATCCCAGCGGCCTGGGATGGAGCCCCACATCGGGCTCCCTGCTCAGCGGGAAGCCTGCTTCTCCCTCTCCCACTCCCCCTGCCTGTGTTTCCTCTCTTGCTGTGTCTGTCAAATAAATAAATAAATAAAATAATAAAATCTTAAAAAAAAAAAAAACCAGACTTATTTATTTGAGAGAGAGAGGTCAGAGAGTGAGTGCGCGTTGCCTGAGGAGGAGTGGGGTTTTGAGGGGGAAAGAGGGAGAGAGACTCCCAGGCAGACAACCTGCTGAGCTCGAAGCCCAAAGCAGGGCTCCTTTCAGGATCCTGAGATGAGGACCTGGGCCAGAATCATGGGTTCAATGCCTCACTGACTGAACCATCCAGGTGCCCCAGTGGAGCTGATACTGTTACATTTATTTATTTTTTTTAATCCTTGTTACAGAAAGGACTTCACATTTTTTTTCATGCCAATATACAACTTTATTTTACACTTATATTATGTCAGTGTACATTCCCATGATGAACAATGATTATTTTTGTACCTACCATGTAGTTACAGAACACGTTTTTTGAAAAAAACCATAACCAACCGACCAAAACATCCCTGCAGCATCTGAAGCGGAAAACAATTCTGTTAAATGTCATTTTTCTTGTTACCTGGCCCCAAGTGACTTCCAAGACAAGTGGAGACTGAGGGCAGAAGCATCTCTCAAAGGCTCCAGGAGGCTCAGACCTCTCAGAGCCGAAGCCAGAATAATCCACAGGAGGAAGGTTTAAAGCCGGTGGCTCCCACTCAGGCTCCGATCCTCTGGGCAAGGGGCCGGACCCAAGCTGGGCTCTGCCAACCAGCCGCCTGGTCCGCCTGGGGCAGGAGAGGAGGCTCCTCAGGGGAACACAACGACACCCACCGCCTACCCGCCTACCCACCGTGTGGAAGAACCCCCTGCGAGCCCTGTTTTTCTGTATATGACCCAACCTCCCCTACTTCAGCTTTGCAACAGCCTAAGGCACTAGGTGTTTATAGCTTTTTCACAGATGCTGGGACAGGCAGAGAGATCAAATGACTTGCCCGAGGTCACCCAGTAAGTGACAGCGTGAGGATTCCACCTCAGCTCAGACTGAATCCACAGACAGCCCTCCTGCCGGTCTGCGTGAGCAGGCCAGAAAACTCTCAAAGCCAGACATCTAATTTGAAGAGTTGCCAGGTTAGCAGAAAGAAATGCAAATCCTCTTTGTGGGAAAACAACTTTAAACCAGGCCTCAAAGAATTCCCAGGATAAAGTTCCAAGGAAAATAAATGATAAGGTCATAGTTTTTGGTTTTTCCTTTTTTTTTTTTTTTTAAATCACAACATACAAGGAAACAAGGCAATAGGAGCCAGAGCCAGCAAAAACAGCAGACGGAAGGATCAGATGGACAAAGATTTCAGATAGGGGATTTATCGGACCAGATTATGAAATACCAAGTTTAAGAAATAAGTGAGTCCTGGGGTGCGTGGGTGGCTCAGTCATTAAGCATCTGCCTTCAGCTCAGGTCATGATCCCAGGGTTCCGGGATCGAGCCCTGCATCGGGCTCCCTGCTCGATGGGAAGCCTGCTTTTCCCTCTTCCACTCCCACCCCTGCCCCGCTTGTGTTCCCTCTCTCGCTGTCTCTCTTTCTCTCTCTCTGTCAAATAAATAAATAAAATCTTTAAAAAAAAAAAAAGAAAAAGAAAAAGAAATAAGCAAGTCTTAATGATATGAACAGGGAAAAGGAGATTAAAAAAGACCAAGCAGAGGTTAAAAGAACCGTATGGGACTTCTAGAAATGAAAAACATAATAACTGACATTTAAAGGGTCTGAAGTTTTAAGTCAGAATCTCCAGAAGATATGACAGGAAGAATGAGGATGAAACGATATTCAAAGAGATCATAGAAATGTCCATTTTCTAAACTGTCCTATAAATTTAATGCAATTCCATTAAGATTCCTAACGAGGAAGCTTCCCGCTGCCCCTACCAGGAACCTGAGAAGCTGATTCTAAAGCTTATGCGGAAGGACAAGGCCACTCCTGGAGTGGAATGAGGTGGGAGAATCCGTACTACCATTACCTACACAAACTATAAAGCTGTGGTGAGTGTGGTACCAGAGCAGGGACAGATAGATGGGCCAATGGGACAGAACAGAGAGCCCAGACATAGACCAAGCATATACGGAAATGTAATTCAAATGAGAAGGAACACTGCAGATGGTGTGTGTAGAAGATGGATGTGAGATATATATCTATGTATGTCTCTGCCCCTGGTTTCTGGTAATATCTGGTCTCTGACCTGGTTCCTGATACACAGCTCCTAAAACCCTTATAATTTCCCGAGTGGTAGGAATGTCTGATACAGAGCTCCTAAGGCCGTTGGAATTTCCTGGGTGATACAAGTGCCTTTTGTTCTAATGAAGTGGCTCCTGGTGGGCTCTATGCTAAGCTTGGAACTTTTAGCCCTGTCCCCCATTCTCTGGTGAGGGGAGAGGGGATGTAAATTGAGTTAATAGCTGGTCACAGCTATGTGATGAAGCCTCCACAAAAATCCGAAAAGTATGGGTTTAGAGAGCTTCCAGGTTGGTAAACATATCCATATGTCGGAAGGGTGGTGCACCCCAAGTCCAGGATGAAAGCTCTTGCGCTCAGGACACTTCCAGACCTCCCCCCATGTATCTCTGCATCTGGCTATTCATTTGTATCCTTTAAGAAATAAATCAGCGGTAATAAAATAAATCAGCGGTAGTAAGTAAACTGTTTTCCTGGGCTCTATTGAGCTGCTTTACCAAACTACTGAACCCAAGGAGAGGGTCATGGGAACCTCTGATTTGAAGCCAACTCTGACAGAAGTTGTGGGTAACCTGGGGATTCACTCACTACTTGAAACTGGAAGCTGGGGGCAGTCTTGGTGGGTGAGCCCTTAACATGTAGGGGTCTGCACTCACTCCAGGTACTGTCAGAATTGAACAGGATTGTAGGATACCAGTTGGTGTCCGGAGAAAATTGGAGAATTGCTTGGTGTGGGAAAAACACCCATCCAACTGGCACCAGAAGTATTCTGTGTGATCAGTAAATAAGAAACACAGGAGAGGGGCGCCTGGGTGGCTCAGTGGGTTAAAGCCTCTGCCTTCAGCTCAGGTCATGATCTCAGGTCCTGGGATGGAGCCCCGCATCGGGCTCTCTGCTCAGCAGGGAGCCTGCTTCCTCCTCTCTCTCTGACTGCCTCTCTGCCTACTTGTGATCTCTCTCTGTCAAATAAATAAATAAATAAAAATCTTTAAAAAAAAAAGAAACACAAGAGATTTTTCTTAATGGACTACTGATACATGGTGTTAGGGCTATAGTTTCTCCTATAAGGAAAACATGTAACAGAATCCCTACCTCACACCAGCCACAAACATCAAAACGAGATCAACTGATCAATCAAGGACTTAAAAGTGTGGAAGAATAAGGATATGTTGGAGAGACAGAAGATTATAGTTTTGTCCAAATGTTTTTTGTGAAAGTTTGTGTTTTTGTATGGATCAAAAAAATAGCTCTGCTTCATGATTTCTCTGGTCCTTCAGCAAGAACTCTGATCAACCGGGGTTCACAGACATGCAGTGACACCCTCAAGGACCTCTGGGTGATATGGGGTTTTTGCCCCTCCACTCGGTGACCTGATCGTCTTTTTAACTTCTTGAGCTGATTTCTATAGTTTTCCTGTCTCCTTCCTCTTGCCCACATGTCACTTCTTACTGGTCCCGGTCTACCTGTGGCTCCTATGGGCAGAGGTCAGGCCCCCTAATGGGCTTGTAACCCGCTGGGGATTGAGAAAGCTGGTCAGTACTTTTGAAATGGAGAGCATCCGGATTTAAGAAAGAGGCTTCCTGAAGAAGAAAGAGACTAGGCTTCAGGATATCTGGATATCTGCTGTTCCTGCTCCAGATCCCCCCAACCCCCCACCCATCAGATGGGGTTTGGCTCTGTTCCTGACCACTGAGGATACCTGACGTATAACCAGGTACACATGGCTCTCACTGTCTCCGTAAGATAAAAATAGCCCCATCACCTGAAGGGTGCTTTGCTCACATACCTGGCTTTCAGAGTCCCCTCCCCTGCATGTGCACCGCAGAATGCTTTCCAACTATCAGAGACCCACCCACAGATGGGACACAATGCAAGTGTGCATCTTTAAGTATGAACAGCATCTGCAGTCACCCAGGATACAATGGTGTAAAAATTCCTTTTCCTGTATGCTGGTCCTCTCAGACGGCAAACACTAGAAAATATTAGAATGGAGTGGGGGGTGGTGGTGGGAACAGGAAAGGCGGAAGTAAGGAAAAGGCTGCAGGAGCCAATAGTTGCCCTTGCAGACGTCATGGCACCTCGCAGCCAGCAGGGGGCAGCCGCAGCACCTCCGGGCCAGGTGCAGGCTCCCTCCAGCAGTGAGTCAAAAACGGCTGAAAGATACCCAGCAAAATTCTCCCCGCCCAGGACAAGCCTGTGGAAGAGACATGCCAAAATATCTGGATCCCTACACTCTGACGCGAATAATTTAGGCAAAGGTACAGACGAAAACCGAAAAGGAAGGTTTTAATCCAAACATAAAAGGAAATTGATGAATATTTTAAATTTCAGTTACTTAAAAAAAAAAAAACGCGATGTTTTATAGTTAGTTGAGTCAAAAACACTGGGCAGTAGAAAGGGTGTGAACACTCATATGTTACACAAATTGGTACAAACTTCCGGGAGGGCATTCGGTATGGTACCAAAAAACCCAAAAATGTGCATCTTTTGGCTCAGTCATTTGGTTTCTAAGAATGTATGTGAAGAAAATAATCGCAAGTATATGGCGAGGGTTCATCTATGAAGCTGTTTAACTCGACACGGTTTTAAACAGGGAAAGCCAGAAACAAACTAAATGTACGCCAGCAGGAGAAAGGCTAAATAAAATCTGTGCGTCCGTGGCAGCCTCTGTAAGCTGACTAATGTGGAGAAACGGCCCCAAAACAGTGAAAAAAGGTTACAGAACATCAAGTGCTCTGTGCTCCAGCTTCTGTTTCTAAAAAAGTATGTGAAATTACATATATTAAAAAGAATGGAAGGATTTACACCAAAATGGTAACAGTGGTTATAGCCGATTGGCAGTTACTGGCAAAAAAAAACACAAAACTTTTTTTTTGGCTTATATTTCCAAGTTTTCTACAACAGGCATTTACGACTTCAGCAAGAAGAATAATACAACGGGAGTTGTTAACAAAGAAAAAGGGTACATAAAGTTCAGTTCTAGACAGCAGCCACAGGAAAGCAGGGAAGAGTTTGGGGAGCTGAGTGAGGGGCTTTGTGGGGGCTGGTGAGCCACAAAGCCCAAGGGTCACAGCCTCTGGGATTTCAGTTGCTGGCAGCTCTGGGCAGCTCTGCAGGCACTGCTGGTTTCTGCAGCAGGAGCATCTAGTAGCTTCTACTTAGGCCTCTACCTGTCCTAAATATGCTCTAGGTCAAAAAGAAAAACAAATGGTCCTTATCCTTAAGGAAGTTGACAGAAGATAGACTTAAAACACAACAAGAGGGGGGCCTGTGTGGCTCAGTCGTTAAGCACCTGCCTTCAGCTCAGGTCATGATCCCAGGGTCCTGGGATCAAGCCCCACGTTGGGCTCCCTGCTTGGCAGGAAGCCTGCTTCTCCCTCTCCCAATCCCCCTGCTTGTGTTCCCTCTCTCGTTGTGTCACTCTCTGTCAAATAAATAAATAAAAATCTTTAAAAACAAACAAAAAAAAACACAAGAGATCATTCTGTAGTCAAGGTCCCCACTTGCCTGGGGAAGTACAAGAGGCCCATGAAAACAGGAGGTTTCTGTGATTACGGTGGATGGGAAATAGCAAGAGAGATCTGTGAGCAGAGAATGTAGGTTTCTGAGTACAGCGGCAAAGCTGGAGTCTCAAAGGGTTGTCCAGCATACCACCTGTGCTAGGATTTCCTGAGCTGCCGGTTAGAAAGGCAGACGCCAGCGGCCACCCACTCCAGCGGACCCACTGAACCAGAATCACAGGGAACAGGCTGGGCTATGTACTTGATTCTGACAGAAGAACTCCACTTGTAAACACAGCCAACAGATGTGGAATGGCTCATCCACACCTTAACATAGGTGAATTCAATGGCTCCCCTCCGAAGTTGCTGCTGAGAGCTGACCTGGAGAGGAAAGAGGGAGAAGAGCAGGAGGGCACAGTGTCTGGGTTGGGGGAGGAGAACGGTGGTGGACGCTGTGGTTTGGTCTCCATAATGAAAGGTGTCTGGCGATCCCACCCGCAAGGGAGGGCACTGTAATGAGTGGGAGAGAACAGCAGAAGTCCTTTGCAGTTTACTTGAAGCTAGTGTGCCTCTCTGAGTCCGTGCATGTGTGCACACTACTACCACCTGCCTCCCCTGCTTAATTCAGAATGACGATGCCCAAGAGGTGATTCTCAAGAACCTATGGAAGGACAACTGGCCCTGACTGCATTCCGCTGAACACCCCATGGCCTCATAGCATGCTGGCCTGGTGCAGGTTTTCAGCAAGTGTCTACCGAGTTAAAGATGGAGCTGATGAACGCCCAGTGAACGGGGCGGGAAATCCGCTGAAGGAATCACGGCTGAGAGCAGCTGTGGGCAGGCGGGGGAGGCAGGGGAAAGGTCTGCATGAGGGAGAAGCTGGCCAGTCCCTTTGCCTCTTGATATCATACCTCAAGAGGTCCTTATTGCGGCTTTGGGGACTGGTACAACTGAGTCACTGGGAAGTGACACCAAGTCTGAGGCCAGCCAAGGGAACCAGAGATTTCCCAGGAGAGCCGGTCCACCCAAGCCAGGAGACGGCCCTATTTATACCTTCGACAGTCCCCAAGCTCTCTTTCCACACTCGGTTACCAAGCTCCATCCCCAGGCCCCTACTCCAGGGATAGAGCCAACAGTGTCCTCCTCCGAGTACTGATTATGTGACAAGTCTGGGCTTGCTCCAGCTCGTGTGAGAGATGAGGCTCCGGGAAGATGAAGGAGGCAGGGACAAGGGCCTCCCTGTCCTAACATCTGGGGCTGCAAGGGCCCTCCGGTCAGGCTGCAGACTTGATGACCTCCTCTTCCCCTCCCACCCTGATAGTCACAGCTGGGACGAAGGGAGCTGGTGAGATGGGGTCAAGTATGGCATCTGGTGGAGGGACAGCAGGTCAGAAAGAACACTGGGCTCCAAAAGAAGGATCAGCCCCGCTGGGGAAGGGAGCAGGCAGGGGAAGGGGGGCCCAGGTAATCCCTTCAGGAAGCGTGGTATTTTTAGTTAGACTTAGCCCAGGATGACCCTCGGAGCCGGTAACCTTCCAAGGGAAAGTGCTGGCCCAGCTCTGCTAGCTGGGTCCTCCCCAGCACGGGCCCTTCCTCCCCATTCATTCCCTCAGGCCCTGCTCCAGGGTTCAGGGAGGGAAGAGGGTGGAGCCAGTTGCTAAGTGACATGCCAGGCTTCCTAAACTGTATTGCCACTTGGGTCATGCAGGTCCCAGGTGGTCCCCGGCAGGGCTGAAGGAAACAAGGCTCCTCTGGGAGCCCTGTGCAGGGCTCTGTGGCGACGCCCGGCCCTGCAGTTCTCTGTGATGATCCTGTCTGGTCCCCCCCTGCTCCGCCCAACTGGGACCACCTCCAGTTCATCCCTGGAGTCCTGGGGCAGGCCCGGGGGTCTGGCATGCAGCCGGCCTCAAGGACTGTTTGCCCAGTGCGCGAGCAGGCAGTTTAGGAAAAGCTGGGGGAGGGGGAGCTGGAGAGCAGAGAGGCAGGATCTGAGTTGGGGGAGCAGATGGAGCGGTCTGGAAGAAATTCCCGTAAGCAAGAGAGTTAGTTAGGAAGAAAGGGGGTGGCAGACGGGGGAGTCCAGGAGGGAACAAACCAGTTCCTGAGGTGCACAGAGAGGAAACCGTTGGAGGAAGAAGGGCTGGATGTCAGAAACCATGACCAGTGAGGGCCTGGAAACTTCCTGGCAACTGGAGAGACGAAAGTGAGGTCGAGAAAAATAAACCTGCCTGGAGGCCCCCCGCTTGGGCAGTGGGTGTGGACAAGGGGGGCACACATAACCGCAGGGAACGTACATGTTTGCACACAATGGACACATTTACTGGGGTGAGCTTAGGGGGAGCAGGACCCTTATCTACACTGCCTTGTGCCTCCAGCCCAGGGCTCCCCATTGCATGTGGCCAGGCAGGGTGAAAGGTAGCCTCCCAGGGCTAGGCACTGACCAACTCTTCCCCTGGCCCAACCATCCCTCCCCCAACCCCATCCCGTTCCATTCCCTCCTGAGAAACTCCTGGATTGTCTGATCTCAACTACAAACAGAACTCTTTCAAAACCCTCAGGGTCTACCCTGGGATCTAACATGCCACCCAACCAACAGCTCCTTTTCTGAGGCTGGCTGAGATTCACAAGTACAGTTAAACATTTGAGTATTTGGGAAATCACTGTACTTCTCCTTGTTTTAGATTCATATGAATTTGAAACAACAACGACCATTCCGCACCCCCCACCACACTCCCAGCCAGTTCCCTTCCTGTAGTGAATATATTCCCACCTTCATCACGTACTGATGCTTGTTTCTGGTGCACCAGAGTCCTGACCTGAACTTGAATGGTTCCACTGCTACCAGCTCTAGGAGCAACCCTGATTGCATGTGTTTTCTGGAAACCAAGTTCATAGAGAATTATGAGGTAAGAGATACACTCACAAACCTTCTCTCTACAATGTGGCTACTCGCTTACATCTGGGCTTCAGATATGGGGCTGGGGTGTTGATTCAGCCACTGGCTGCCTGTGCGAGCACAGGAGGACAACCTCACCATTCTAACCTCGGCGTTCCCATCTGGAAAGAGGACGTAACCTCCATCTCGCGGGATTGCTGTAAGGATCACAGACACCACTCTGTCCCATGCTTAAAAGGCAGGACTGTTGTAATTAGCAACCACGCCAAGTCAATAATGCTTATTACCACTATGCAATTAAGAGAATGAAAGGTTACTATCCTTTCTCCCCCCATCAAGCTGCTGTGATTTTGAAAACTTGGAAAACTCTTGCTGTCTGTCATAAACTCCTGGTCTCTCCCTCACGGTGCAGGAAAATGGGGGATGGTTAAATGAGGTCACGTCTGACAGGGACAGAGAGTGGGCTCCATGTATACCTGTTTCCCTGGGCGGCTGCAGAGCCAAGGGTCAGCACTATCCTTGGGGCAGGAGAGGGAGGATAGTGGCTAATAAATAAAACCAAAATTCTCCAGAGGTTGCTAGAAAGGTCTCCGGTATCTGGCCAGGTCCCTTGGCAACCTTGGGACCCCAGGGAATAGAGACAGGTCAACTCTGCCGCTGTACTTTCCACAGGCCTGCTGGCAAGGAGGGTCCACACGGGCTTGGCAGCCAGGTGCCTGGAGGCCAAATGGCACAGCCCAACTTCTGACACTGGAGACTCGCTCTCACTGGGTGTCAGGTGCTCAGACGTGTGCTGCTCCATCAGGACAGGTGCCCCAGAGTGTGGCAGAATCCTGAAGCCAGGAGTGACTTTAAAGTCAGTCAGCCTAGCCCCTTCGTTTTATAGACCAAGAAACAGGCTCTGAGAGGTGAGGTGAACAGTTGCACGCCGCACAGCTCTTGCCCTGTGTGTGTGTGTGTGTTGTGTGTGTGTGTGTACACACGTGTGCATGCGTGTGTGCGCACACAGTGGGAGTGGGAAGCAAATTCTGCCTATCAAACCACTCCATTGCCAGTGGAAGCAGAGTTATAACTAGACTACTGAAATGTCAGGAGTTTGAGAGCAACCAATACACCAGTGGGAAAGCAGCAAGCAGAACACACATTGGGGCAGGTGTGGAGGAGTTAGGAGTCTGCCGGGCCCTCTAGTTCCCACTAGAGATGAATGGAATCTCAGGGCTGGGCCCTCCTGGGACACGGTGGCCTAACTGTGCACCCAGGTCTCTAGGAACACAGCTAATTCTGCATGGCTGGTTGGGGGCTCAGTAACGGAGACCCCCCACCTCCTATCCCACACAACACCCCTGCCGGTGGCAATTCAGCCTGTGTGCACTTCTAGAGACGAGGCGGTCACAGTACCAAGAGGAAACCTGTTGCATCGTGAGACATGGTGAATGGTGAGAAAGTTAATGATATTACAGTCACCCTTCACCGAGCACTAGCTCGGTCCAGAGTTTGGAGTCAGACAGACCTGGGTTTGAACATCAGCTCCATCATAAATAAGCACAGTGACTCTAGGTAAATGACTTCAGCTTTCTAGTCTCCTCTCCTCGGAAGTAGGGAGCGGAGACATCCTCCTTCTCAGGGAGATTGGGAGGATCAAAGATACCTGCGTACATATTAAATTAACTAATAGAGTCAAGAAGATTATATGTAATAAATCCACTACTGAACACTTGTGCTGTGGTCGGCCTAGCACCCGGGCCCGCCAGGTTCTTGTCTCCTCGCCTGAAGACACACACACACATGCCAGCACCACACCTGCCACAGAGCAGACACTTACTATGGTCACTGAAATTGGTTTTGCCGCTATTATTATTAATGCTATTCTTTTGACCCCACATCCATTGGCTCTGTTCTCTGGAACAACACAGAACGAGTCACAACCTCCTTCACGGGGCTGGTAGTTTTCTCCTCCCCGGACTGAAGATCCCTTTTTCGTCTTCCGTGGTTTCTCTCTCTGTGGGTTCTCTGCCGTCCCGTTCACCATCCCCTCAACAAACCTAACCTACTGGCCTGAGTGAGGTCTGCCCAGTGCCAAGGCCCTCTGGGGTCCTGCTTTCCTTGATCTGAGCAGCGACCCCTCTGCTTCCACAGCAAACACAGTAACAAGTTCGCCCAGGACTGTTGAAGCTGGAGCTAGAAAAGAACCCCCCCATCCTCCCCCTGGTTGTGGCTCTACGTTCTCTCAATCCCAGTGTTCTCCCACAGTCCAGCTTACCTCAGGGAGCTGGGCCTAAATTACTGTCTTTTAGGTCTGTGTCTTAAGTGGGGTGAACCTGGAGTCAGAAGACTGAGGTCCTTCTCTATCATGATCCATGCTGTGTGACCCAGGACATGGCACTTAACCTCTCTGAGCACACCTGCCAAATTCAAATGCCTCTCCTCTTAGCGCCTTACAGAGCCACTGAGATGCTCCGGCGAGTTTCTGTGCAAAGTGCTATGGTCAAGTGTGACACACACACAGATGCCCGACATCCCTGAGATCTGGAAGCCCATCTTTTTAAGGCTCACTCACTTCTTCATGTGGCTCAGCTCAAGACCCGCAACCCCACAGCGCTCTGTTTGTGGATCAACAGAGGACTCGTCTGAGCATGTTCCCTCTCCCAAGCCCGGCTCAGGCCTTGCATGCAGCTGTGCCTGACTCACTCTTCCCCCTTCCTCCCCTACAGCCCGTGAATCACCAGCCCTGTCAGGCCAGTGTCCTCCCTGGTTTCCTTCCCGAGCACTGCCTGGTCACGACCTCTATCCCTCAGGATGCAGGAGGCCAGCCCTCTTCCCACCAGGCCCCACGGGCTCCTCTCCCCTGACCCCGTGGCACGTGAGCATCCCACAGCACCTCTGAGTCACACGCCGCCTCCCGTGCACGTTCCCCATGCACAGCGCTGCCCCTGAAAATCGACTGTCCGTTGCTGGAGGGCAGGCTCTCGAGGGCAATGCAGCGGGTATATGGAAAACACGGGTGCCTGGGGCACTGATTTGACTGTGCTGGGGCGTGGCTTGAGCATCAGGGGGGTTTTAGCGCTCTCCCAGTGATTCTGATATATGGCCGGGGCTGAAAAGCACTGATCTGGAACCAGGTTGCCCAGCCTGGCTGGCTGCTCCTATTGTTTAATTAGGCCTCTGAGAGGGCCTGGCAGGAGGGTGCTCAGGGAGAACCCCAGGCCTGCCTGAGGCCGACCATCTGGACAGTCCTTTCAAGGCTTGGAGCCAGACTGGTCATAAGGCAAAAAGTGGATAGCTCAGGGGACCCTGTGCCTGGGGAAACCCGGCTTCACTGTCCAGAGGATATGGCCTAAGCCCTTGCATGCAGAAGGGACAGGGAAAGCCAAAACAAGAGGCTTGGGAGCCAGACAGCTTGGACTAGCTATCTCACTCTCCTTATTAACAAGGAGGGCCCCTCCCCTCCTGACTCTACTCAGCTGGAAGCCTGGTCTCTCATGCCTGCATAGCCAGCACCCAGACACCTCTTCTGTAGACATAGGACTCTTTCCCCGGGGCTGAGCCACAGACTTCTGGATAGAAAATGTGCAGCTCCAAGGCAAGGGGGACAGTGGGAGAGCAGAGGGAGGGAGGTCCTATTTCCTAAGAAGATCTCCCACCCCCTCCCCAGCTGCTCTGGGCAAGAAGAAAGGAAAAATCTGACTCATCAGTGCTGTGTGACTCACAGGCTGACAAAACTTACTTGCCAGACTGGCAGGGAGGAGAGCCTGCTGCTCCCACCACAACCAGGGGCCATGGGCAGGTAAAGCCCTTCCCTCCATCCCTGCTCACCACCAGCTCCAGGCCTGGGTGGCTGGCCTGGCAGGGGTGCCTTGCTCAGCTTGGTGCCCCGACAGCCACGCCCTCCCGTGGTTGGTTTAGTGGCTTACTACCCCAAGCAGCAGGGCTGAGAAAAGTAGAGAACTCAGGTTTGGAACATCTCTGTGTTCCAAACAAAGTGACTTTGTTTTGTTTTTGTTTTTTAAGATTTTATTTATTTATTTAACAGAGAGAAAGAGAGAGCACAAGTAGGGGGAGCAGCAGGCAGAGGGAAAGGGAGAAGTAGGCTCCCTGCTGAGCACGGAGCCTGATCAAGCACAGGGCTTGATCCCAGCACCCGGGGATCATGGCCTGAGCTGAAGGCAGATACATAATGTCTAAGCCACCCAGGTACCCTGAGAGGTAACTTTGGAATCAGAAGACCTGGTTCTGACTCTTAACTCTATGCCCTCATAGATGGGAGCCTCTTGACCTCAGTTTCCACATCCACAAAATGGGAGCAACAAGTCTTGAAGGACTATGGAGGATTAAACAAGACATTATCTATAACCTCCTAGTACTGTGTGAGGCCAAAGTAGGAGCTCAAAAGTGGCCATGACTATTAATAGGTGTTAAGCACCAGATTTAGGATTAGAAAAAGATTTTTTTTTTTTCACATCTTTTCACTTAATCTTTACAACAACCTTGTATCGCAAACATTACTACTCTCATATCCAGAAGAGACACTGAGTTTCAGGGACCCTGGGGCCATGGCAAGGATCCAGAGAGTGGTTTCAGATCCTCGTTCCCGGCCCAGTGCTTGTCTCGGACCCCATTCCATGTGCCGTCTCCCCTGGGCGCAACACACACACACAGCTGGCAGGCACAGAGGTGGCTCTGCCTCTGGCCCAGGTGGGAGGGCCTAGCTGGCGACAGACCTGACCAGTTCTGCGTCCAGAATGGCATTGCTGCCAGTCCTGCTGCGCCTCCCACCCAGCCTGGCTTGACTTGAGCCCACGTGGTGCGTCCGGAAATTCACTCACTGCCGCCTGTGTGCGTGTCAGCCTCCACCCCAGGCTGTGAGCTCCTTGAGGCAGCACCTGGTCCTGCCAGTGTTGGCACCCGAATGCCCGGCCCCTAGCCTAGAGCTGGAGAAGCAGTGCAGTCGGGCTGCCAAAAGCCTCAGATTCCAGACCTGAGATGTGAGGCCACTTATTCGCAGGAGGACTTGGGCATGTTATTTACCTCTGAGAACCTCAGTCTTCTCCTCTGAAAAATGGGGATAATAACAGTCACTGCCTTACAGTTACGATGAGAACTATGGTAATAACTATGGTAATAAGCAGTTACAACTATAGTAATAACAATCCTGACTAATATTTATTAAATTCTTATGCCAGACACTGTTTCTAAGCTCCTCCAAGAATCAAATCGCCTAGGCTGAAGGTCACACAGCTAGGCTGGTTCCGAAGCCCCCACAAGCTACCACCTCTCCTGAATGTCAAGGCCCTGGTATGTCCTAAGTGCTCAGAACTTAGAAGCTAGCCTAGCAGATGCTCAGGAAGCATTTCTAAGATGAATCAATGAATGAACCGCTTTTGGTCTAATTTCATTTCCATGAGTCTTAATCTGTACACAGACTGAGTTATTTGAAGTTCTGTAAAGTATAAAGAACAAATTTAAGAAGAAGAAGAACAACCACAACAACAACAACAAAGCAGCAAGGTTTCCTCACCCCTCTACAGGAGGGTAACAGTATCCAGATTGCTGGAGCAAGAGCCAGCGATCCCAACCCTGGAAGTTCCATGCCCCTCCCCTTTCCTCAGAGAAGGTTCCAGATGGGTGGCCCTAGGCCCCTCAGGAGAAGAGGGGGAGGAAATGGGCAACCGCGCTGGCTGTGCCTGGCTTTCTGGGGTGCCGCTGGGGGGTGGCTGTGTGGAAGGGCCTTGGAGCAGTCCAGGTACCTCACCCACAGCTGTCAATGTTTGCAATGCCTGAGAGGCACTGGCCCGGGGGGCAGGGGGCTCACAGTGGCTGAGAAGCCTCTAGGAGCTGGCCCTGGTTGTCTGTATGGGGAGCAGCGAGAGGCAGGGCCCCCACATCCTCCCACAGAGCACCACCCTCCATCCAGGCCACAAGGACAGGCCCCCAAACTAGACAAGGAGAGGATCTCCTCAGCCAGCTGCAGTGAAGCTCTTTCCTAAGCAGCAAAACTCCTGTTTCAAAGAAAATAGGGAATGGCTTTCAGAGAAGCCCACTTACCACGTGAGGCCAGTAAAGTGGATCTGTTGTGGGGGGTAGGGGTAACGCCCACGTGCCCTCCCCTCCCGGCAGCTCCCTGCCAGCTCCACCACACCCCAGGCTCCCAGCTGCATTGCCCCCCAGGCCTCTCAGGGACAGGTGCCCTTCACCTCCAGGGCAGCTCTCTCCATGCAGCTAGGAAGGTTGCGTAGCTCAGCCCCTTGACCTGGGACAGTCCCTCATGTGGGAAACCTGTCTATGAAACGAGCAGACTGGACTAAGGGATTCAGGACGCCTTCTAGCCCTCGGACTCAATTCAGATCCGCCCTGTGGAAAGGCCAGTGTGGGGCTCCTGAAGGGCACAAAGACAGCTAAGGCAAGACTCCTGCCCTCCAGAACCTCATAGCCCCTGCAGAGGACTGCAAGGCAAACCACACGTGTGATAAAGTAAGCACACGAGCACGTAGACACACACGCACATGTACACATGAGAGACCTACAGGATTCTCTGTACAAAATGCTTCCAGAGTTGGAGGGGAGACTCTGACAAACCCATGAGGAACCCATGGGAACCGCTCAGTCTCTCCCAGTCGTGTACCAGTGCAAGGCACGGTGGACACGCAGATGAGCCTTGGCAAGTCCCTGACCAGACAGGCTCAAATGTGGCACAGCAGTCCAGTTTGGTTTTCGTGACACATTATGTTTGTGCTCACTATTTTGAAAACACTTGAATGTGTCATTTAGGAAACCATTGTAACCTGTCACTCTGTGGCACATTAAAAAAAATAAACATGCATAATAAATAAGTGATAAACGCAAATTCTGTTCAAAGAACCCCCCACCCACACCCAGCGCCAAGCAGGGAAACTGCTGCACGCCGGAGCAGAGGTGCGTGGAAAGCATATTGGGAGCCGACACCCCAACCGACGGGGCCTCTTGTGTACCTGCCAAAGGGGTGGGCGGGAGCCGGGCTACATCCTCTCCGCAGCTTCCAGCTCTGACCATGTGCGACAAGGACTCTGGAAATAAGCAGGCTCCAGCTGGCTGAGGGCAGGCCTGGGGCAAGCCTCACCCTCACTGCCGCATTTCTGACTTCCCACCTCCACCCCCAACCCCCCCTGCCCCCCTGCAGACAGTGAACTGCCCCACTTTGGCCTCTGCTGCTGCTAGAGGAGGCACTTCCCAGCTCCGGGACTCAGTTTCCCTCTGGGATAATGGCGGTGGCAGGGGACTTGAAACGTCCCGGATGGAGGGTCCAGATTCAAGAGGCCCAGCAGACGCCGAGCCTCCAGGCTGTCTGTGGAGTCTTCAGCCCCGGTTCTCTCTCTTCCGCCCCTGATGCTGATGGGGTTGGCCCGGAAGCAGCCCTCCCTGGCCCGCACCCAAGCACACAGAACCCTGCCACCCCACCCCCAAGGTAACCCAATTCTTCCCGGTCAAATGACAGCGGGAGGTGGGAGGGAGGGAGCCCAAGGTGGGAAGGACAACGATGACTGGCTGACGGGGTGGTGAGGCCCAGACAAAAGGGTCACGGCCCAGATCCATTTCAACACAATTCCTGAGCACCCACTGTGTTCAAGATCCTGCTCCAAATTCAAGGAAGCTGAGGAAATGAGGAGGACACTGTAATTACCTCAAGCACGTCTCGAGGTTTAAATAGCACCTCCTCAGAGAGGCCCTCCCTGATAATCTAATGGAAGTGGGCTCCCCTGTGCCCCCATCGCAGCCTCCTCTCTCCTCAGTGGTGTCTATCCCGGTTCTGCCATGGTTTGTCTACTCATCGCCCTGTCTCCCCGGTAGTACGTCAGCTGTCTCTCCCCCACAGTGGCACCCAGCGCCTCACACACAGTAGGTCCCTCTGTTAGGTGAGTGAAGGAATGCATGAACGGATGAAGGACTAGACCACCAGACATGCAGGGAGGGACAGAAACCACGACTCAGAAGTCTGTGGGGACGCAGAGGAGGGAACGGGCATATCTCTAAGGCTCCATGGAGGAGATCTAACAAACACCGTGAGCGTGGCTTGCAAAAAGGGTGAGGAAAGAGGAGTCCCAGGTGGAATCAGAGAAGCCTCACAGATCTGGAGCCATGGGGTAGCAAGTCGCGCTGAGGCCCAGGGAATCCCCTGGACCCTGATGGGAGCCCCACTCCCCACCCCACCGCCCCTCTGAGCCATCACTGGTGTCCACTCTTGATTGACAAAGCTAGGACTCCATAAATGTCTGACAGCTCTGTGGTGTGGTAAGCAGGGGTCACTTCTAAAGTAAACGCAGTCTGTGGCACCCGTCGGACTACCTGCCTTCTTCTTTTTTAGTTTCCTTCTCCCCTGGCTGACTGGCTCTGGTTCTGAACATTTGTGCCACCACTAGGTGCCATCCCCCACTAGGGGACAGAGCCAGACTCCTGACCTTGTCATGACAGAGACGTTTTATTATCCCTCCCCCCCATCCAGGGTCTCAAAAGAACTTCTAACGACATTTAGATTATATATATTTTTTAAAAGGAAAGGCTAAGACATATCTGTCAATTGAAAAGACGGGTCAGTGTATAAAAACCAGAGGTCCACAGCGAGCTGACAGAATGCCAGAGAAGATATTCTACTCAACCTGGAAGGTGATGATGTCTCTGTGACTTGGTTTCTCAAGGCCAAGGGATGCGGCAAGAGCAAAGGTAAGAAATACGGCCAGAGGGAGGAAGAACGAGTGGGAAAACCCAGAGTTCCCCAATCTGTAGATCCAGGTGAGATTTCCTACTGTACAGTCCTCCTCCCCACAAGGGAACAGTGGCGGAGGAGGGGGCATCACCATCCTGGCCAACTGAGGCTTTCCATACAGTGTTTTGTTTTTTTTTTTTTAAAGATTTTATTTATTGATTTGACAGAGAGAGATCACAAGTAGGCAGAGAGGCAGGCAGAGAGAGAGAAGCAGGCTCCCCGCCGAGCAGAGAGCCCAATGCGGGACTCGATCCCAGGACCCTGAGATCATGACCTGAGCCGAAGGCAGCGGCTTAACCCACTGAGCCACCCAGGAGCCCCTCCATACAGTGTTTTAAATGCTGACTTGGTGGCAGTGGTGGGGAAGGGGGTAGTTGTCAAGGAGGACTAGGAGCTTAACACCACTTCTGCTCTGGGCAGAAGTCTAGGTCTAGAAAACCTGCCAGGGGTCAGATGGTGGCCCTTAAACCTAGAGGCTGTGTGCTTCCCAGGAAAACCTGCAGCTGGAAATGAGCCCAAATTTATACAGACAGGATTAGCATCTGCAAAGGGAAAGTCTAGGGGAATGTACACGGGTCTTTCCACTGGAGGGGTGGGGTGATGGGTGTTTTACTTGCAAGAGTATGTACCTGTGTGTCCAGCATTCTCGCCGAGCACCCCTGCCATAGACATCTTTGCAGTGTTTTTGCCAGAAATATTTCCACGACATAACTAACCGGCTGTAAGGCCATTCGGCCGTACAAGATTAAATAATGAAAAATAAAAGAGGGGCATTAAAAAAGACATAATGAAACACGAAAAAATTAATAAAATTGCCATCAGGCAATTTTGCTGTAAAAGATAAAGTCATGAAAATTTTAAAAAGGGACATTCATTAAAAAGGACATCACAGAACACGAAAAACGAGTAACAAAATTAAAAAGACTATACTGTGAAATACAAAATATTTTCATACATTCAAAATGTGTGTAGAGAGGCGCCTGGGGGGCTCACTCCGTTAAGTGTCTGCCTTCAGCTCAGGTCATGATCCCAGGGCCCTGGGATCCAGCCCCGCACCGGGCTCGCTGCTCAACGGGGAGCCTGCTTCTCCCTCTCCCTTTGCCTGCCACTCTGCCTATTTGTGCTCTTTATCTATCAAAAAAATAAAATCTTTTTTAAAAAAAGGTGTGTAGATTCATGGCAATACTATGCAAATAACTGATTTCATATTATGGATTATACCTAAGCACTTGTCTTCAAAGTCTTTTGTTCATAGTATTATGCTTTTTAAAAAAAAAAAATTGAAGTTTGTTCCTTCATTAAGGGAGGTATCAAGGTCCAAATACAGTTGACCCTTGAACAACATGGGTTTGAATTGCACAGGTCCACTCATACACGGGGTTTGTGTGTATGTGTGTGTGTGGGGGGGGGTACGGTACTGTAAATGGATTTTCTCTTTCTTATGATTTTCTTTTTTTAAGTTCTTCTTCTTATTTTTTTTTTTTTTACAAAGATTTTATTTATTTGAGAGAGAGAGAGACAGAGAGAGAGCAGGAGCTGGGCGGAGAGGCAGAGGGAGAGGGAGAGGCAGACTTCCCACTGAGCAGGGAGCCTGATGCGGGGCTCGATTCCAGGACCCCAAGATCATGACCAGAGCCGAAGGCAGACGCTTAACTAACTGAGCCACCCAGGTGTCCTTAAGTTCTTATTTTAATTCCAGTTAGTTAACACAGAGTGTGACATAGTTTCTGGTGTGCAATATAATGATTCAACACTTCCACATATCACACTGTGCTCTTCCTTACGACTTTCTTAACGTTGTCTTTTCTCTAACTTATTTTATCACAAGAACACAGTATATAATACATATAATAGAGAAAATGTGTTAATCGACTATGTTTTCAGTAAAGCTTCTGGTGAACAGCAGTTATGATCAGTAGCTTTTGGGGGGTTAAGAGTTATGTGTGGATTACTGACTATGCAGGGGGTCAGCACCCCAAGCCCCCACGTTGTTCCAGGGTCAACTGTACTAGCGTGCATATTTATAACAGAGCTTTGTATTGTGTTGTGAAAGCCTTCCACACCATTGTTTGTTCTTGGCAGACTGTGCCACGTGTGCTGATAGATGTTCCTAAGTTCTACGGGAAACGTGGAAGAAACGCAAAGGCTGTAACGCTAACACATTTGTAACCAAGCTTGGGTCACTGTAACCACTGTGTTCCCATTTCCTGGGTTGGCTGGTGTGCAGTCTGGCTCTACACTTCCAGTGAGTTTATCACTGAACCATCTTGCAGGTATGTATACGGAGCTGTCATCATCCACTATTTTAAGACCCACTATTTAAGACCCCACCTCATCTACTTGTCACCACATAGGCCACTAGGAGAGCCAGCTGAGGTTTACATGATATAAAAATGAGACTTTTATCAATGGAGAAATGAAACCAAACTGACAACTAGCTTCAACAGATTAACTCTGCTGAAGGCAGCTGATTCATCAACAAAGAAAGGAGACTGTCAACCCGTTATTTTATTTTTATTTTTTTAAGATTTTGTTTATTTGCCAGAGATAGAGAGAGAGAGAGTACACACAAGCAGGCAGAGAGGCAGGCAGAGGTAGTGAGAGAAGCAGGCTCCCTGACGAGCAAAGAGCCCGATGTGGGACTCGATCCCAGGACCTTGGGATCATGACCTGAGCCAAAGGCAGCGGCTTAACCCACTGAGCCACCCAGGCATCCCAGTTATTTTATTTTTTAATGGCAGAACTGCCTTACAGTCAATTAATTACATGATGAGAATGTTTGCTCTGAAAAATGCTGAAAACAAAGAGGTCTATGGCAAAACTATCTAGAACCATGTATCTGTGCATGTACTGACTTAAAAAAAAATTGTGTGTGTTCATGTGTGTGTTCTTGAATGTGGTTTGGTGGAAAACTTTATGAACCTTATGGGGAAAGGCAATAAAAAATCCTTGTCATGATAAGGCTGAGCCAGGACTGGGGGTGCCTTCTACCCATAAGGCACCTCTAGAGAAAGACTCTAGCCATCCTGGATCCAGTAAAGCTCCCAGGTAAGCCACTCTGAAGGGGTTGTACTGCAAATAAGCTGTAAGGGCAGGGCTGGGCCTTACCCATCTCAGGATCCCCAGGGCTCCAGCCAGTGCCTGATACACAACAGGTGTGCAATAAAGGCTGCAACACCGACCAGGGAATGGATTATATGGGGGAATGGATCACACGTGGGGTGACCAGAGCTCAGGTGTCCTGGGAAGAGGTGAGGGTGAGAATGGAAAAGGGAGGCAATGGAAGGAACCTGCCAGGCAGAAAACAGCAGACTTCCTCGTGGAGCTGTCCTCAGGCCCTTGTCTCAGGAAGGCAAGCAGCTGGGTGGCCCAGAAAGGTTGCAGCTGGCCCTGCCTGCAGGGTTTACCAGAGAAGAAGGCTGCCGGCCTGCCTGCTCCGGGACAGCTGAGCCACGGCCCAGCCCGTACCACCTGCCCTCCCTGAGACCAGTCTGACCAGGGCTTAAGATCTGTGTCAAGCAGGAGCTGAGTCAGGCTTGGGGAGGGAGAAGGGGGACTGGCGGGGGGCAGGGAAGACAGGTCAGGCCTCATTCTCTCAGGTGTGCTCCACCAGAGAGGCCAGGCAGAAGCAGCCTCCTCAACCTCCACCCCTCCTCCCAGGGCTTGAGAGAAAGGCAAGTTCCCATGGCGCCAAAACCCAGGAGAAGGCAAGGCCCTGGGAAGGCTCCCTTGCAGACAGGAGACAGCTGATAAATGTGTTAGGAGGAGACCACCTGCTTCACCCCAAACTCCAGGCAGCCAGGCTCGGGCTAGGGTGGGGCAGCAGGGTGATCTGTTTTCAGCATAGCCACCAAACAGACAGGGAGGGAGCCCCTGCTGCTGGAAAAGGCATCCTCTCAGTTTCAACTCAGCCCGAGGTCAAGAACTGCTGAGGGTGGCAGCACAGCTGGGGATGTGAGTGAGCATCTTGTCGCCGTGGCGACCCAGGGCAGCATCAGGCTGGAGCCAGCCCCAAGGCCAGGAGCAGAGCCCTCCCTGCTCTAGCACTGGCCTTGACCTTTCCAGCTGGGAAAGCTGATGCAAAACAGTCTACTGTCTTCCCTGGACCCGACCATGGCCCATGTAGACTGCAAAGATGCACACGATGCTGTCCCATCCTTGGGAGGACCCAGGACATGCCCAGAAAGAAGAGGAGCAAGTCAGAAAGTGATGAAGGCCACAAGAGGAATGAACAAGGACTCACGGGGCTTTAAAGGAGAAAGAACTCACCTTGACGGGGAACATAAAGAGGGAAAAGACTCATAAAAGCTTCTGGGGAAAAGATAGCATTAGACAAAAGGCAAACACATATCCTCCTGTGGACAACTCCGGCCCCACAAACGGAGAGTACCTTGGTTTGGGGTGCTCCCTCAGGTTAGCTGCTTTCCCTGACCTGGTCAGTCCCCTGCTACCTTGCTCCCCAACCCTCAGTGTCCCACTTGGCTGTCCCATCCCACCTCCTGCCTGCCATTGCTGACAACCCAGCCACCACTGTCACAATGTCCCTTCTGGCCTTGTCCCCACCTCAGCTCAGCTTTTCTGTCCTGGACCCATCTGGATACTACTTTGTGGTGGCAAATCCTCACCAAAATCCCATCACATTCCCCACCTGGGGACCTGGAAACCGTAAGGCAGTCTGCTTCACACCTAGGAATAGTCCACAGTGGTTTCCAATGTCCCCAGAAACCAGCTTCTTGGAACACCAGAATGCTGGGTGTGCAGAAAGGGCCAAAAAGGGTCAGGTTCTGGACCTGGTGCCAAATCAGCCCCAGGAGCCAGCTGAAGGCTGTGGCCCAGAGACTGGCCCCAGGACCCATAGCATCGCACAGTCAAGGCTCCTTATCCAACTGCCCTTCTTGTCATTATGTGGTTTAAAAGGTGAAAGATGCTAAGTGGGGAGAAAAGTACATAATAGAAACATAAAAAGAGGGGCACCTGGGTGGCTCAGTTGTTAAGCGTCTGCTTTCAGCTCAGGTCATGATCCCAGGGTCCTGGGATCCAGCCACATCAGGCTCCCTGCTCAGCGGGAAGCCTGCTTCTCCCTCTCCCACTCCCCCTGCTTCTCCCTCTCCCACTCCCCCTGCTTGTGCTCCCTCTCGAGCTGTGTCTCTCTGTCTGTCAAATAAATAGATAAAATCTTAAAAGAAAAAAGAAAAAGAAACATAAAAGAAAGATTTAAGTCTCCCAAAATCCAGCTATAACATGTCAGGAGATTTTCGTTATTTTTCTCAACGCACAAACACACTGCTGGGACCACAGAGGGTATACAATACACACTGCCACAGTTAGTGTGTCCCTAATCCTATTTTTATTTTCATCAGATGCCAGCTGCCATTCCAGTGGTTTGCAACCCTTTCTGCTCATCAGAGTTACCTGTGGAAGTTCCGTGAAAATGCAGATGCCCAGGTTCCACCCCTGGAGATCAACTCAGGAAACAGGAAATCCAGAACAAACAAGACACTTCAAAACACTCCATTGACATGTAGAAACATTCAACAGAGGCGCCTGGGGGGCTCAGTTGTTAGGCTCCTTTGTTAAACCTCTACCTTTGGCTCAGGTCATAATCCCAAGGTCCTAGGATTGAGCCCCACATGGGGGGGGGGTGTCCCCACTCAGCGGGAAGCCTGCTTCTCCCTCTCCCACTCCCCCTGCTTGTGTTCCCTTTCTCTCTCTCTATGTCTCTCTCTGTCAAATAAACAAAATCTTAAAAAAAAAAAAAAAAAAAGAAACGATCAATAAATATTCATTGAGCACTCACTATTTGCTGGGCACTGTGCAGGATACATTTCTTTCTAACAGAAGGCTGCATCATTCATTCACTCATTCATTCATTCATTCATTCATTCAAGAAACATGAGTGGAGCTTCTCCTATGCACAGACCCCAACATGGGAAACAGGGAAACAAAGTCAATGAGACAGGTCTCAAAGTAAGAGCTACTAAGAGAGAGATGTAAGGAGATAAGAGAAACCAATGCACAAACGTAAGGGCTGCACTCTACAGAGGCTCATGGGAACACAGGAGATGGGTCTCACCCAGGAGGTAAGACCTGTGGCAGGTCCTAAAGTCTGCTCTGAATCGAAAGCATGAGCAGGGGTGAGCCAGGTGGAGGAAACAATATTAGCAAGACACCAGAGGTAGACAGGGTCTGGAAACCACGAACAGTGCCGGCAGAATGCACCATGCAAGGTGGGAAGTGGGCAGGTCACGGAGGGCCGTTAGGCCAGTGAGACAGTGTGGATATTAGCCCGAGAGATGGAAGGCCCGTGAAAATATGGAGAAGTTGTGACAGCTCTTTCTGCAACATGTGCATAGGGTGGGTCTCGAGGGCCTAGACTGGAGGCAGGAGGGCCACTTAGGGGGGTGCTATGTTAGCAGAGGGGAGAAAATAAGGACCTACACTTGGGCTTTGTTGAGTGTCTCTTATGTAGCAGGCAGTTTTAGCTGGGATGGAGAGGAGAGGGGCAGATTAGAGAGGTACTTGAGTTATACACATTTAGATTATTTCTATTTTTTCACACTAGGATGAAAGTCTGCATACATACAGCTTTGCACACACTTTGACTCATTTCCCTATGATGAAGTCCTCGTGGTAGAATTTCTAGGTCAAAGGTAGGGATATTTTTAAGGTTCTTGGTGTCTATTGCCAAATTGCTTTCCAGAAAGACCATATCAATTTTCACTTCCTCCAGCAGTGCACAATAGTGCTTGTTAGACCCTCTCTGGCCCCCAAAAAGAAAGGCAGCGGTCAGCTCCCATGCACCCCATTGCTAAGGACTAAATCCTCTGCATGGCCCAAACAAAATTACTATGTCCAGGAACAGGCTTTAAGACTGCACAAACAGGGCATCAGGCTGACGGTTATGTTGCTCTGGAGCTGGGCTAGGCCGGGCAAGAGGCACTCTCTCCCTGCTCCAACCTAACTTTCTGCTGTTGCCACTAACTTTCTCAGCAGAGATCACGTTATTCCCCTGCTCAAGAACTTTCCATAGTTCCTCACTGCCTACAAAATAAAAGTCAATCTCCTTAGTGTGGAAATCAAGGTTTCCAAAATTGGATCCACAGTACACGTTTCTGTGTATTGATTTATTTATTCAACAAATGCCTGAGTACCTATTTACCAGGCACTCTCCGAAAAGTCCTTGCTCTCATGGAGCTTACACTCCAGTGGGAGAGACAAACGATGCACAGGTCAGTAAAGATATATCACGTGCTTCTTTATTTATTTGAGAGAGCACAAGCGAGCAAGTGCTCTCAAGTGGGGAAAGGGCAGAGGGAAAGAAAGAGTCCTGAAGCAGACCTGCTGAGCATGGAGCTCACACTGGGACTTGATCCCAGGACCCAAGATCATAACCTGAGTCGAAATCAAGAGCCTCTCCTCCATCAACTGAGCCACCCACGTGCCCCTATACCAAGTATTTCTATGTGTTATACTAAGTAAAGCAAGAAAATAAAGTGCTGAGGAAGACACAATGATAGGAAGGGTGGCCAGGGAAGGCGGGTGCCAGGAGGCAGGTGCAGAGGCCAGGAGGGAGTGAGGGGTGAGCCATGTAGATCTCTCCCAGCATACTCCAGGCCTTTGCTCTTGGTCTCCTCTCCTGAAGACTCCCCTCTTGCTGAAAGGGGAAACCCCTCTGTGCCCAGCTCGAACGCCACCTCTTCTGTAAAGCCCTCCTGACTCCACAAACCAAACCTACTCCCAGCACGCCACTTCTGTCTTCCAGGCTGCACAGTGGCATCTCAAGGCCACAGTGGCCTCTTAGCCCTTTACCTGCTGTGCCTCACATGCCAGAGCGAGGAGTCTCTGAGCTGGCGCTTAGGGATGGTCTGGTCTCCCCACCCACCCCGTCCAGACCACACAGAGCTGCTCAAAGGCAGGAAATGCCTCACACGGCTTCGGGTGCCCCTGTTTGTACAGCCCAGAGCCTGCTGGACAGATGTTTGCCAGAGAGGGCGCGGTTACCAAAGAGAGTGGGCACGTTACTGGCAGAGAAACATTCTTCTCTCAGCGCATGCAAATGAAAATAGTCTCACTTTCGTGGTGAGATTTTGAGTTGCCTACCCAAACCCATTCTCCCCCAACCCTGGCGAGTGGCAGCCAGCCGGACTATGTTTCCCAGCCTCCCTTGCAGTCAGGATGGCCCTGTGATTATATTCCTGCCAACAGAATGTGAGCTGTAGGGACAGAAGCCAAGCTGTAGAGGACCTGGGCCCAAGGACGGTGGGCATGCCTCCTCCAACCTCTCTTTTCCCTTCCACTGGTCGGAACCCAAGTGCCCTGGCAACCCAGCTTCAACTCCGCAGACGATGTCCCGTGATGGCGGACAACCCAAAGGGACTGGGCCCCAGAATGACCACAAGCAGCAGAGCTGCCCCTCACCTAGCCTGTTCAGGTCAGGGATGTCAGATCAGGGCCATCACATGAGCCAGAAAAATCAATTTCTCATTCTTTAAGCCACAGCCTCATTAGGTCCCCTGTCACAGCAATACACAGACTTACTTTAATGAATGCACTCCCGCACAGCAATGGGACACAAGTCTGTGTCATCCTCAAACACTTTTCTCAGTGCTGACCAGGGAATGGGGAGTTCTGACCCCCAGCCAGCCCACTAAGACCCAGCAGCGTCAGGAGAAGAGGTGAGATGAAGCCATTGTACAAATCAGGACAAAAGTTCCGTAAGGAAAAGGCAGCAGCAGAGTCCGTGAGAGGGACATGAAAGACAAAACTGGTCCTGGAGGTTTGAAAGCCTGACTCCTCAGGCTCCCTGCTTCTCCCTCTCCCTCTGCCCTTCCCCCTGCTGTGCTCTCCCTGTCTCTGTAGCAAGTAAACAAATAAAATCTTAAAAAAAAAAAAAAAAAAGGCTGACTCCTGTGGGTAAAAAATGGTTTAAGGGATACAAACCCAAGTGTACTCATGTTTGTTCTAGCCAGTCTGTGGGTTTCCTCACACTCATACTGCCGGCTGTCGGGTGGAAGAGGAGAATGAAATGAGAGAAATGGGGAAGGACCTGGTTCAGGCGGTCAGGGTGGGGGGGGGGGGGTCGTCATCTTGCCGACACCACCTCCCATGAAGGAACCAGGGAACCAGGGAAGCTGTGTCTTTGTCAGCCTCGAGGGCCAGATCAACAGTCCTGCTGTAATTTCTGAGGCTGCTTCACCCAGCACCACCTAGACTTTATTCCTATTCTGGACATCCACCAAGTCACACCTGACCAGAAGGTTCAGCCACCACCTTCCTCCAGCAGCCCACGCCCCGCCCCCCCCCCGGTTCCTGGAATGGTCTGCCCAGCCATCCCAGCTCTGCTGGGCCTGACAAGCCCCTGACAGCTTGACTTCAATTCCTACAACCAATGCCAGTGAAGAAACAGTGAAGAAGACAGAGACCCAGTGGAGGGCCAGCACAGACCAGGGGGAGGGGCTCAGGCTCTGAGCCCCACAGAACAAGATTCAAATGCTGACCCCGCCCGTGAAGCCGCCCTGGGATTCTAAGCAAGCTTTGGTTCTCAAATCTGCAAAACAGACGATGCCAGCTCCCAGGGCCGCTACAAGCAGAAACGACAGGATGCACACGTTAGGTACTCCACAAACACCAATTTCCTGCTATTACCCCTGGACATCCTCCTTGCTGGCTGGCCACGATGCATAAAATTCCTACTGCTGGACTTGCCCTTCAGGATTAAGGCACTGTCGTGAAATGTCCCCATGCAGTAACATGTCCCCCACTGCAAGGGCCAATGACATGTTTTGGGCAGGCCAGCCGGCAGGCATCCTGAGTGTCTGGTTGGGGCTCTGATGTCATAGCTCCCAGGTGTGGGCAGGCACCGCTCTGAAGTGGCAGGTACGGTTGCGGAGCCCTGAAGGAGAAGACGTTCTAGAGAAAGATGACGTGTCAAGGACGCTAAAGATTCAGAGCTGGGAATCTCCAGGTGAGCAGAGCTGGAAGGCAGAACTCGAGGGGCCTCGCAAGAAGAAAAACAGGAAAGGCAGAAAAAGGAAAGAGGACAGGTAGGTGAAGTCCTCCAAAGGAGAATTAGGAAGGAGTCACCGGGGTGGCCCCAGCCCCTGGCAGCCAAGGCACTAAGCCATCAGCCTCTGGCCCCCCTCCAGATCCCTCCTCCGAGCTGCTCTGTCCCGTTCCTGGCACCATATGGCTCCTGCGTGTCCATCCCCACCCTCACCCCACCAGCCAGGTATGCTTTCAAGAGGAAGGGAGCCAGAAGCTTTGACCTTGCTATTAGGAAAGTCCTCGCAGAATCTTGCTGTAAAACATGCTTGAGGTCAGAAGAGAGGCAGAAGGCACTGAAGCAGTGAGGGACAAGGTTGAGCATCTCTGGGGCTGTGTTTCCTGCCACACATCTGGGATGACTCGGACCAGGCCCACGCACCTCTCTTTGACCTTCACCACACTATAAGAAGGGTCACCAGTGCTCACCGCTGACTCAGATCCCAGGAACAGAAACAGGAAAGCTCCACAAAGGGGCAGCAGACCTGCTCCTGCAGAACTAGCGGATGTGGGACCCAGAGGAGGCCCGGCTGGCCTCACCCGAGCTCAGTGAATGCAGACGTCCCTCAGAGGCCACCGTGACGGGCAGCGAGACAGCACCTAGGAATGTGCTCCGCAGAGGGCCAGGCCTACTCAAGGAAGGACTGTCTTCTTGTGAGCACCATCAGAAAGTGGAGGGACCCCACACTGCATAAGCAGCCAGACCCCCACGGCCTTTCTGGCTCTCCCAGTGCTCATGTCCTGCCATGTGCTCTGGCATTGACAGGGGCATCCCATCGATGTCCTCCAGGGCTCAACGCCAGACAGCGATCTGGCCTGCTCTGACCGCTGACAGCTTTCTGCAGTTTACAAAAGGGCTCCCACCCACATCAACTCACTTGATGTTGTGATGGGGCTCTAGAACCCTGCGGCACCCCACTGCACCCCGGAGCCAGCCGTGTGGCCACGGGAAGTCAGTGAGGCAGAGCAAAAGTCAAAGGACAATCAGCGTGGTTTTGCAAACCTCTGTAGCCCCAAGTAGCCCAGAGGAAGCACACGCACCCCATCCTGAAGCCCATCTGAGCACCAGTCTCCAGGCCAGGCTCCCGAGACTTGGTCGGGTAGTTTATGCGGCCTGATCCAAAGAGGGCCGGGCAATGCTGCTTCCCAGCTCCTCGTGGAGGAAAGCTGGATCCAGCCCTGTTGCTGGGGCTTCAGGGAGAACAAGGAAATGGGACGCAAAAGATCTGGGCCAGGATGGTCCGGGAAACGTGGCTGCTGCTGCCAGTGCTCGGCTGAGGGTGGGCTGCACAGCTCGGTTCGGAAAAAGCCCTCACCAGGCAAGGGCAGGGGAGCTCCAACTTCTGTAGCCCCCACTGGATCCCACTGGGGCCAGGGGGTCCTGCAGTAGAAGCTGGGCTCTCCAAAGGCAGCCCCTTCTAATTTCAGACTGCTCTTCTTTAGGAAGAGAAATCGCCCTTACAGGGAACAGAAAAACCAGCTCCCTGGAACTTCTGCCCATGAGTGCCAGCTCTATGTTCTGAATTACAGGACGAAAGCTCCAGGCAACACTGCACGGTAGTTAAAACCTCTCCACAGTTATGAGTTTGGGAGTCAGAGGGACCCATTCCAAATCCCAGGTAGGTGATCTTGGGTGGATCATCTGATCTAAACCCCAGTTCCCTCCTTTATTAAGTAGAGATGCTAACGTTCTCCCCCTTTGGATTATCATGCGGACTAAATGAGATCATGTATGTGAAGTCCCCCAGCGCACACTTGGCACATAGCAGAAGCTCAGCAAACGGTAATAATATCATGACCACGGCTCTTTGGGGATTTAAAGACCACCTTCCTGATCTCCTTATGCTCTGTGTTTTCTTGCTAGGGAGTCCCAGTTCCTCAAGACAAGTTTTCAAGTTCCCCAAACACCCTTTAGCTGCTCTGTCATTAGGCCGCTGTGGCACAATGGCAGGGCCTGCGCAACAGGACAGAAAACCTGGATTAGAATCCAGAACTGGAACTCTCCAGGACTAGCCCTCGACACTACGTATCACCTTCGTCCGGCCTACTGCAGGCAGCGAGTGGTGAGGCCACTGGGTAGGCCACCCAGAGCCCTAAGAGGGTTTGGTTCAACTAAGACAAGACAGGCAGGACCCACCCAAATAGTGCAAACCGTCCTGAGTCCCTCTTGGTAGAGGACCGCAGGACACAGGAAGACAGGATACTACAGTCCCCTGTGGACGACCTTGTTTCTCAGCCTTTTTAAGCACACTCCCCCTTCTGATAAATCCCCAGACTTCATATATACACCCCTACCCAAAACTGTGCCATCGCTCACTTGAGAATTACTATCGCATCGGGCAAGAGCTTTATCAAACTCCAATTTCAATATCTTACACTTTAAAAACAGTATATTCCTGCTGAACCTACAATGTGATTATGATACTGAATATGCATTTTCAACTTCATATATACCCTAATTCCCCAGAGACTGTGATTCTTTTTCTCTCTCCCTTTCCCATTGACGATCGCCACTCATGGACAAGAATAGAACACAAAGGGCCTACCGCAAACAGTAGAAATGTTCTAAGTCAATAAAAGACTGGGTAGAAGAGGAACTTTGGGGCATATTCCTAGCGCTCTCAGAATAGAAGGGCAACAGGACCGAAGTGGGAAGAGCATCAGATGGAAAGTCGAGAGCTTAGGCTATTGTTTACTTCTAGTTTTGAAGCTCCTTTGTTAGGATAATGTCCAATTAGGACGAGGAAGATATTTTCCCAGCTGTAAAATGGGACGCTGGTCTGGGGGAGTCCACAGCGAAGAGAAATACTGGGACCCCTACCATCTGAAGGTCTTTTCATTATTTGGGGTATGGAGAAAAGGAAAACAAAGCACAGTTCTAAAAAAGACACCACAAGGGTCCTTCTGTGGACTAGTTACCAGTTGCAACAGGCAGCTGGAGGAAAGAAGAACCTGAAGCAGACTGTGGGGGTCCCTGGCCCCTGTCCCCCTCCAATGAGAGGCAGACACATCGCCACAGTAAAGAGATGGGCATGGGCGTCAGAGGCATATCAATTCTGGTCTTGTTCTGCCACTGACTCTCTGGTAATGTCAGATTTTCCTGAACTGTGAGAGGATGACAACTCAACTTACCTCACCGGGTGAGTATGAAGATTAAATGAGATAAGTGTAAAATGTTTGGCACAGCATCTGGAAAATGGTAAGTGAACACAAAACGTATTTATAAATGTTAGCTTTATTATTTGGATTACTATTATTGCTTCCCAGCAGGAATGCAGGCAGCTGGAAGGGCAGCCCAGAGGCACCTGGCAATCCTCTCATTCTCGTTTCCTATTTATTGTCACAAATGACATGACCTCTGTGGTCAAGGACAAGAACAGCTGGGTAGGCCAGCAACATGCACAGCTGCTGCATTTTAGGAAAAGTAATACTCCAAGGGGCCTGGGTTGGAACAGAGCTGGCAGTGGAATACAGAGTCTGGCTTGGGGTGGGGAGGGGAGGCAACTCCCGCAGGAAACAGCCAAAGGGGCTGGAGGGGGAGGAGGAGAAAGCAGGAGTGAAAGACCCAACCAAAGACAGGTGGGCACAGGAAGCCCCCTTCCCAGAGACTGGAAGCTGCAGGTGAGCCAGAAGAAAGCCAGGAAGATGACAGGATGTGGGCAGTAAGGGGAAGCTGGGCCAATCGGGAGGGAGGGGCGGATGGAAAGAAAGGACTAGGCTGCTGGGCGCTACCGGGTGAAGAAAGGTTGGGACAGAACAGGAAGGCCACACAGGCGCTCTCCCGGGTTGACCTCAGGTCCCCTCCTCAAGCTCTCTCTGTTCCCCAAACTCCGCAGGCCCTAGGATTTCAACCAGTGTTATGTTACTGCCACCGCCGACCTTCGCCATCTGGGTCCTCTTCCCTAGGCTGGCGGCAAAACAGGATGCAGGTTTCATTTCCCCTTTTCCTGGGAACTCTGAAACAAGTGCTCTGTGGATTTCTCTACAGGGAAGAGGCCCAGAAGCCGCCGCACCTCCCCAGGAGAGAAATCCCCTTGCAGTTCCACTCTGGAGTATGCAGCGGTTCCGGTTCCGCCTGCCCAGAGCCACCCCCTTCCCCAGCTGCCTCCTCTCCCTCGCTCTCTCGCTCTCTGGAGGAGGGTTCAGCCTCAAGCCTGCCTGTTGGGCTCGGGTTGTACACACACAGCACCCATCAGGGGAACGCTAGGAAGTCAGTGGGGGTGAACTCATCCTAGCCCTTATGAGTCATTCATACCCCCAGACTCAAGTTCCAGAAAGGCAGTGTTCTCGACACTACCCCAGGTGATCTGGAGTCAGGGAGTCTGGGCTGGCTGCAGGGAGCTCGCATCAGGTCACGTCGTCCCAGGGCCAGGAAGGAAGGCTCTCTGACCCCCCAGGGGGGGTCACCGTGCAGGCTGTCACACAAGCAGCCATCGTCACAAGTCTGCCTGCGTCTGCGTGAGCCTTTCCTGAGCACAAAGCAAGGTCATGTACGTAACCTTTGACCTTCCCTACAATACTAGGAGGGGACTAGGAAGATATTGTTCCCATTTTGAAGATGAGGAAGCTGAGGCAACGTGGGCAGGGTCTTAGCTCCTGAGAAGCAGAGCTGATGGGCCTGGAACCCATTCTCCAGAAGTCTCCGCCTTTACCCTGCGACTTCCCTTTCTGCTGTAAATATCCTCACTTCTCCCAACCTAACAATAAGCACTCCAGCAAGCTGCTGTGTCAGGCTAACAATCTCTCCTTCACAGAGAACTTCACAGACCCCAAGCCGTCCCCAAGCCCCGGTGTGGCCGGGCCCTCCCCAGTGCTCCCACCACCGCTTGCTGCATCTTGGGCACTCCCTCTGGTTCAGCCAACCTGTCACCCATAAACTCTCTCTTCAAAGGGGTTTCCGTACCCTTGGCACTTCCACAGCTGACATGCCCTTCCCCTTCTGCCTGAGCACTGCCAGCCTCCCAGTGGGATTCTCTCTTCTGTCCTGCCCCATCTCTTCCCTAGCCATTCTCTTCATCCTTTGAGTCCAGAGTAGAATGCCCTCTCGAGACCCCAACATTCCTCTGGTCATGCATTCTCAGTGGCTCCCCATCACCTCCACACCCCTGCCCCACAGCTCAGCTTTGAAGGGACCTTACCTCTTACTGCCCCCTCCCCGGAGCACACACCTGCCCCCAGTCCCTCCTTGCATCTTTGCTGGAGCTTAGGCTGGTTCTGCTTTCCCAAGCCCCTCCTCTCTTCCATCTTTGAGGCTCCACCCTCCAGGGTCGATAAGTGTCCCCTGACTGCAGGAGACTGTTTCTTAACACCTGTCCCACCCAAAGCCCTGACAGGGTCAGCCTCAAATCCTGTGTGATCGGGCCCTGCACCTGCGACCTATACCTGGGTGGCCCCGAGGCCCAGAGAACCCAATCCACAGGCTGCCAGAGCGCGGCACTGGTGTGCTCAGTCATGCAACAAGCACATGAGTAAGAGGAGAAGGCTGGGTCTACAGAGAGGGAAGCCAAGAGCAGATGCTCAGATGAAAGCAGAGAGGCCACCAGCCCCCGAAAGACAGAGCCGCCTCCATTCCTGACTGCTCTCCAGCCCCAGCTCCCATGAGGCCAGCTGCCTCGTTGTGATCGTGCCAGCAAACCATTTTTTCCTGAGCTAACCTGGAGGAGCCTCTGCTCTGTGTGTCTGTCCATACCAGCTTGGGGAGCCCTGTCTCCTCCCGACAGCCCCAAATGGAGGAGCCGTACACTTGGCAACAAGCAGGCTCTGCCAAGGGTCACCTCTTTGCTTGTCTCCTGGATGGCTAGTAGATGCTCCACATATGCCTGCTTCCCTCCCGGGGACCAGAGCTCCTCACTAAGGCCTGGAAGAACCGACAGCCTCAGAGCTCCCTCGGATTGACAAGGGGTCAGGAATGGCCCCTCCCAGACAGGTCTTGTCACATGTGACCCCCATCCCCTGGCTGGAGCTCAGTGGCCCAAGCTGGATCGACTGGACATGCTCCCCTGGGAATGTGGACTTGGGGCTGGGAGAGCTGAGTCCCTCTGAGTATGGCTGGGACTGTTACAGGAGCACTTGAGACTGTATGGGCTGTGGAGACAGGAAGATGAGCGAGAGATGGAGTTGAGGGGAAAAGATCCTAACGAAGTTTTTCCAATTCCTGCTTAAGGCCTGTCCGCAATCTTGCTGTGGGATCCTGAGCAGCCCCCCGCCGAAACCCTATAATAAATCAGCTTTTTTGTTTAAGCTAGATTCTGCTGGTTTCTGTTACTTGCAGTCAAGGGGTCCTAACACAGCTGGGATCTCCCTTATGCTTCTCTAGGAATACAAAGTAGGTGCTCGACAAACAAACTTGCTGAATAAAGAAGGAAAACTGGCCCCAGATCCTGGCTTTCTGATTTCCGCCAAAGGCACCTCCGTGCTCTACAAATTCTCCACATTTATAATGTGAAACTCAGCCCCAGGCAACTTAAATTAAGTGCACTTTCCTTGCCCGAAGTGCATTATAACCTCATTTTCATCTCTTCTTTGGGACAAACCAGCACTGAAAGGAAGGACAGGCTGGAGCAGGCCAGAGAAAACAGCCTACGGCAGCGCAAGCCAGCAAGTCAGAATGGGTCTATACTTTCCCCCATCTGCCCCACCGGAAACAACTCTCCCCTAGATTTCTGTCCCTATACCACGCCCCCAGTCTATCCAGGATAACCATCAAAATCTCCAAGAGGTCACAAACTTTGCACCCCTACCAAAGAGTCATTCATGCCAGAGGCCATCACAAAGCCAGACCCGTGAATCCTAAGGCTGGAAGAAACTCCAGAGGGTGGTCCTGCTAGTGGTTTTCAAACTGTGTTCTGTAGGACCCCACGACTTCAGTGGAACCTCTTGGGGTCCCTAGTCTCTCTGGCATCAACCAGGGCAGTGCCTACTTGTTATATGTACCCAGCTGAGCGCCACATGGCAGTTAGGCGGGAACTCTGGCCCCTGGACTCTTCCCACTGCCCCTCTCTCAAGGCTACTCCCTTAAAGGCTCTTGGGCTTGGGTAGGGCCAGAACTCGGTCCTGTGTGGGTGAGCACAGGAAACATGGAGGGAGCACTGCAGGCACAACGTGGTGCCCACTAGCCAGTGTGGAGTCTGAGGTCACTCTGGCCACATGGGCGGAAGGGCAATGCTAAGCAGCCCGGACAGTATGGGGCTGTCCTGACGCCTGTCCTCTGCTATATATAGTTTCTCCCCTGAAATGACCTCACGTAGCAGCAAGGCTTTGTGGTGTGGCAAAACTGGCCATGCATCCCCAACTCCAGGGAAGAGAGCTCTGCTGAAGAAACTGGTGGTAACTAGGAAAGAGAGCTGTCTGTGGCCTAGGGGGATGGTGGGGAGCAAGCCTTCCAGATGACACAGGAGAAATTCTTTCCCTTGACCCCCATGAGCAAACGGGAGGCTCCTGCGCAGTGGGTGATGAAACGGAGTCCCAAGTCTGGGGTGAGGGGAGCCCCTGCTTCATCGGAGGCTCACAGATGGCGGGCACCCAAAGCCTGTCATTCATCTGTACCGCACAGGCAGGACCAGCAGAAGCCCTCTTTGATCGCAACATCCCGTTCACTATTCGAGACCTCCCCTAACCTTGGGGTCACAGCCCATTTGATTCTACTGCTTAAAAAAAATACAAAAGCAATCAAGGACAAACACCAAATGGGGATGGGGACTCTCCCAGCGTGGTGGGAGTGTGCAGATTTTCTTCTGCGGGCTCCCTGGTGTTGTTCACACTTTTTACATAAACCGAACTTCTATAATAAGGCAAATCACATTACTTGCTTCTCTCCAACCTGCACTCCTTACTCAAATCACTAACCCTTCTGCAACTCACCTCAGTTACCCTTCATAACTGCCCTATCCCATCTCAACTCTTTCTAAAGTGTCTACACATTGCCTTTGTCTCTGCTCGTCTACACTGTATGTCTTACTTAAAATGGTACCGTATCTTACTTAATTTGTCCTTGCTCCTGCCCAAGCCTGGCCAGAAGCCATCATAGATGATAAGACATATGTGTATAATGTGGACATGGGTATGAAGTAAGATGGAAAGAAAAAAAAACAAGAGAAATGGAATCTGATTTCCTGGGTATGATACCAGCTCCACCTCTGACTGAGCAGGACAGACCACAGACCTGTGGCTTGACCTCCCTGAACCAGTTCTTCCAGCTGAATTCCTTATTAGTGCCAATTTTCTTCTAAAAGGAAGGAAAGATCCTGAGCATGCCTACCAACCCCACAGCTTTTTGAAAAATAGATCATTTCATCTCTAAAACTGAGGGGCCCCAGGCCCAGACTATAAAAGAGGTCCCCATCCATCCATACCTAAACTAGCATTGGACGATGGAGAATAGGACCAGTAGGCTGAAATCTCTCCTTGGATACTTCCTGTGGGCCAGGGCCCTTGGTGTAAATGCCCAAGGGGTGGCATGGTCAAATGTGGCAGGCCACTTACACACCTCTGTGTAAGGCTGCAGTACAGGTACTTGATGGTCAGCAGTACACCAGACATCCAGGCCCTGGATCTTCCATGGGACATATGTCACAGCAGGACAGAGCTAGGCTCAGCTTCAAACAGGAGGGGTCAGCTGCAGATGAAAAGGGCCCAGTGTAGCTCTCTTTTTGCCCACTGACTCCAAAGACTGCCCATCCTGTTCCTCAGAGAGAGGGCCCAGATAACAACGCAGGCACCATGTGGATGTTTTTCAAAAAATCATTTGGGGCCTTATAAAAAGCCATAGTAGCAGTAAGTTCCCAGCCAAGTAAGACCTCCCTTCTCCTCAGCAGCCAGTACAGTACACACCACAAACAGGAGTACGATGGTGGGCGAGACCAGGTGAGCTTGTTCTGTGAACCTGCTGTGACAGCAGAGAGGGAAGAAGGACAAAGAGCAAACAGAGACATCAGGGACATAAACCCCGCAGTGCAGAGCATCACCAGCTCCCCATGGACCTTTGGCACTGTGTGCCATGGATCTGCCCACTAGGGTGCGGCCAGACGGAAACAGGTTTTGAAAAAAGGAAACCCAATAGCAGAAGCTCCAGTATTACTGGGTTCATCACTCCGTGAGCTCCTTGAGGAAAGGAACCAACTCTTCCTGCTCTGCCTGGTACCTAACCCAGTGCCCAGGACATGTACTGAATATTTGGAGGCAATTTCCCATAGTGCTTAAAATATAAGTCCCTGGGATACAACTAAGAGGATTCAAATAGCAGTTCCTCCACTTTTGTCAGCAAGGGTCTTAACCTCCCTGAGCCTCAGTTTTTTCCTCTGGAAAAATGCAAGTGATTATACCTACCTTATAGGGCTGATGTGAAAATGGAAGATGCTGGTGTCAAAGATCTTGTAGGGTGTTGAATGCATGCATGGTAGGTTAATAAATGGTACTGATTTCAATGATGATAATAAATGGTACTGATTCGGTGATGTGAGGTCTTGAGAAATGAAAACACCCATGTTACATGACAGTCTATTTTGGGGGAACACAGTGTATTCGCTAAGTAAAAAAAATCAATGCCATGAGTGATATCCCACATTAGAGAGGACAGTGTGGTATGTTTCAGAGATACTGCACGGGGCGGGGGAAAGGAGGCAGGGGGGGACAAACGCATAAAGGTTTGGTGGTCCCAAGAAGTGCACTTTCTGGCACATTCAGGGTGTATAGTGCAGGGACTGGCAGCAGCCTATTTGCTACTCATGGGTGGCAATGACGTCAATAAACCAGCCACACCTGTTTAGGGCCCAGAGAGCCCTCGGCTGAAATTGACAATGAGGTAGGCATTGCATGGAAGGCACACCGAGCTGGGAATCTACAACAGTGGTCTGGAATCCCAAATCTTCCATTTCTCACTGTGTGACCCTGCACACAGTAGTTAGTATCACAAAGCCTCTCCCCTAAATTGAGGACAACCTCTCAGTGATTTATCAGGGACACTGGATGAGATGTGTGTAAAAGTACCTACAGCAGTGCCTGCCCCACAATTGGTGCTTAGTAAAGTATAGTGTATCATAACTATAAAACACCTGTTTTTTTAACCAAGTTGCAGGGGACTGTATATCAAGTGCAGAAAAGGGCTCTGCTGTGGATATTGATCACTTTCCAAGGAAGTTCACGAAGGAGATGTCTGCAGTTGACAACACATATTAGAGAAATGTGCCAGGCTCCAGGAAGGACGCCCCAGCAGACCCAGAGATGTTCTGCCAAGCTGAAGATGAGCCACAGCACACTGAGGGCACTCCCCAGCCTTCACCTACGGAGCAAGGAATGTTTGTATCTGTTTTGAGACAGCCCAGAAAAGTAGGCACTGGGTGTTGCTGGAATCAGCCAGAGTATGTCGGGGGGTGGGCGGAGGGGTGGAGGGAAGAGATTTGTAACTCACAAGAGTTCTCAAGTTTTTGAGAAAGGTTCACATTTTTAAAAAATGAAGCTAGATTCAAGGCTATCTCTATAATAATATCACTCTTGTGCAACTTGCTTTCAATTTGCTTTCCTGAATAAATGAGTGGAATTACAAGAATGGTCGATAACCCCGGTATACAGTGGAAGCTAGGTCCTGCTTAGGAACATCACTGGCCTTGCATCTCAACTTGCGGGGGAAGAGGAAGGTTGGGGACAGTGGCTTACAGTGCCAGGCAGGGTGATAATAGTAACTGCCATTAACTGAGTATTTTAATATGTCCCAGGCACCATTCTAAGGATGTTTTGTGCATTAACTCATTTAATCCTCATGACAACTCCACAGAGTAGGTACTGTTATCTTCATTTCACAGATGAGGAAAGTGAGGTCCAAAAACCTGAAATAACTTGCCCAAGGTTACATAGTTAATGAGCTGGAGGAGCTGGAATAATAAAATGCAAACGAATATTAAATGAACAAAATACTTATCATATTGTCCTAATTATCCGCTATGAAAAGAAAAATGGTATCTTGTAAATGCCCTGTTTAGAAGATCCTAGGTTTTGCAAATCAAAAGAAATTCACGGTCAGGGGGCACGGGGGTGGCTCAGTTAGTTCAGCAGCCAACTCTTGGTTTTCAGCTCAGGTCACAGGCTCAGGGTTGTGAGATGGCTCCCTGCTTAGTGGGGAGTCTGCTTGGGTTTCTCACTCTCTGCCCTCCCCCCACCCGCATACATGCATCTATGCATGCATGCACACTCTCTCGCTCTGTAAAGTAAAATAAATAAAACTTTAAAAAAAAACCCTCATGGTCAGCCTTTGCTATACACTCCAATTTCAGGGGAAGGGCCACAGAGTGGCCTGAAGCAGATTTCTAAGGTGGGGCAAGGGGAGGCTACATTCTGCTCTTCCCAACACTCTGGGCTGACCAAGAGTCAACAGAATACACGTCCCCAAAGTAACCATGAACTTGGCTTTGGTTATTGTCATTAACAACCCACTGCCATTTGCTGGGTGTGGGCACGGTGCTCATCACTTCACACACATCACCACTTGTGTGAGGGAGCCCTTGACTACCCTGAATGACTCTCCTCTTGTCCCCATCTTGCAGATGTGGAAACTGAGGCTTTGAACTGAGGCTTTCTCGCCATAGGGAGAAAGTAGTGGAGCCATCACCTCCTATGGCTTCTACCTCTCTACCACTTACCTGTCAATAACCTTGGGCAGCTTGGCAACCTCACTAAATCTCAGTATCCTCACCCACAAAATGAGAGAAGTGATTCCCGCCCTGCCTACCTAAGAGGATGTTTGTGGGGGAAAAAAATCATGTATAATACCTGTGAAAGCACTTTAAAAACTACAAAATGCTGAACAAAGCAAGAAACCACTCTTATTAATTACGAAGAATGACACCTGATCCAGCAAGCACTTTGCTAACAGGGCCCTGGTTCCTCTTTTCCCTTGGGAATCTTGGAATAATTCGAAGTCTGCAGAGCCAGGGCATTCTTTTCTTCAAGTTCCTGGCATCTGGGAGTTGGAAAGTAGAAGTTCATTCTGGGAGAAGGAGGAGGAAACAATGGTATTTGCATTCTACTTGTATTTCTCTTTAGGAATGCAATCTTGGCTGAGATTGTACCCCTTCCAGCACACTCAACCCTCAAACAACATTCAACAAAAATTTATTGAGCATCTACTAAGTGCCAAGCGCTTGATCCAGAACAATGGACTCATGTGGCTCTGGAGTGCAGAGGCTGCAGTTTGGGGGATGGGACATTAAAGGAGGAGGGAACAGCAAGGAGAGGGGAGCAGAGTGGTTGCAGTTCTTGGAGCTTTGCAGGCTTTATAGCGGACTTCTGGCTCCTTTTCACAGAGGTGGGGGAAGGCACCACAATAGAATGAGCTCTGAGCACCAGAATTTGAGTCAAACCACCTAATCTGAGCTCTAGCACTGCCTCTCCTCAGCCTCAGGAACCACCGCAATTGATTTACTTTCCTGAACATCAGCTTTCCCATATGTAAAATGGGTAGAAATAGTCCCATAGGTAAAATGGGGACAATCAAATGAGATGATTGCCTGACAGGGCCGATAATAAACTCACTTTAAATACGAAAAACATGTGTTCTCTTTCTCCTGCCCAGTGTAGATAAACTACACAAGAGCCAAACAAATCTTGCTCCAAGATCAAACCACTTGGGTTCCAGTCCTGGCTCTGCTGTTTACAACCTGCATGGCCTCAGGCAGGAGACATTACTTTTCTAGGGCTCAATTTCTTCATCTGTAAAAAGGTGATAATAGTGTCCACCCATAGGACGGTGGTGAGGATTAGCCAAGATACTGCACGTGATGCTCCTGGCACACAGTAAACACCAAGGAAAGGTGAGTCGCTGCCAACTGTGTCTCTTCCAGCCCTAAAACAACAAAACTCTGAGTCCTCTAAGATCTAGGCCACTTGGTCACCTGCTGGCTGCCTCGGTTGGACTCCGGTGCCAGCCTCCCTGAGAAGACAGGTACAAATGAGAAGCCATCTTCGTCCCCTCACCCCAAACCCTGCAGAAGATGCTACAGCCCCTTTCCTGACAATAAGGGACGTGGGTTGAGGGGCTGGAGATGGTCAGAGGTATGCATGCACACTGAGCTCAGTACCTCTTCCCTGTGAGCTCAGTAAGCAGGGAGATCTTGACCCCAACAGAGAGTTCATGGCTTTGAGCAGCAGACAAACTCCCCATGTCGCCATGTGACTACCAACCCTACGAGCTCCCATCTGAACCACAGTCCTACATCTCTCACATGCAAAACAGGGTTAAAAAAATTGGTGTGCACCCCAAGTAAGAGTGTCAAATTCTCTGGGAGCCTGATGAATTATAACACAGATCTGCTTCGGTAAACTGGAAGCCCCATCCATCCATTCATCCATCCATCTATCCCAGCCATCGACCATCTAATTAGAAACCCAGAAGTAAGCCAAATTCTGACTGACCAAAAAAAAGATGTCACAGAACCCACCCATCCAAGCTCCTGGACTTCCCTCCCTGGAGGGCCCCTCAGGCTTCACTATGAGCTCATCTACTCCTTCTCTAGGTACAATTCTAACAATCCCAACTGTCTGTTTCCCCAGGAAATGGGAGGGGCTGCTATCTGAGCCCCATAGATGGAATCTCACGAAGTGACCACTATGATCAGGTGTCACTTCACACCCAATAGGATGGCAGGGGCACCTGGGTGGCTCAGTCAGTTAAATATCTGCCTTCAGTTCAGGTCATGATCTCGGGGTCTTGGGATCAAGCCTTGTGTTGGGCTCCCCACTCAGTGGGAAGTCTGTTTCTCCTTCTCCCTCTGCCCCTTCCATTGCTTGCGTTCTCCCTCTCTCAAATAAATAAGTAAAATATATTAAAAAAAAAAAAAAAAGAAAGAAAGAAAGAAAGAAGAAAAAAAAAAAAAAAGCAAATGAAACAAAACAAAAACCAGAAAGTAAAAAACATTTTTGGTGAGGATGTGAAGAGACTGGAACCCTTGTCCACTGCTGGGGGGAATGTACAATGGTACAGCCACTGAGGAAAACAGAAGGGCAATTCCTCAAAAAATTATACCTAGAGTGAACATATGATCCAGCAATTCCACTTCTGGATATATAAACAACAGAACCGAAAGCAGGCACTCAACCAGATTTGTACACCCATGTTCACAGGAACACTATTCACAACAGCCAAAAGGTAGAAGCAGCCCAAGTGTCCACTGACAGATGAACGAACAAGATGTGGTGGAGACATACAATGGAAAGCTATTCAGCCTTAAAAATGAAGAGAATTCTGGGGCACCTGGGTGGCTCCGTGGGTTAAGCCTCTGCCTTCGGCTCAGGTCATGTTCTCAGGGTCCTGGGATCGAGTCCCACATCGGACTCTCTGCTCGGCAGGGAGCCTGCTTCCTCCTCTCTTTCTCTCTGCTTGCCTCTCTGCCTACTTGTGATCTCTCTCTGTCAAATAAATAAAATCTTAAAAAAAAAAATGAAGAGAATTCTGACATGTGTTACATCACGGATGAACCTTGAAGATATCACGCTCGGTGAAATAAGCCTAATGCAGAAGTTCAAATATTGCTTCACTCCACTTACTTAAGGTGCTGAGAGTGGTCAAAGTCATAGAGACAGGAAGCAGACTGGTGGCTACCAGGGCCTGGGGGAGGGAAGAATGAGGAGTCTATGTTTAATGGGGACAGAGTTTCCGCTGGGAAGGAGGAAAAACTTGTAGAGATGGATGGTGGGGATGGCTGCACGGCAGTGTGAAGGTACGAAGTGTGCACAGCGATATACCTGAGTTACGTCACGTGTATCCAAGCACGTGCTCTTTAAGTGGGGAAATGAAAAAAGGAGGTGACTGCTACTAGGGAGAAGACAGATTATAGGTGGAAATGTGAAGCCCGAAAGCACAGCAGCCGGGCACCATTTAGTGCGGGGCCCACTGCCCTGTAGGTTCAGAAGCCCAGAGGCCTCACCCAGTCATGAGCACAATTATGCACCAGGCAGGATGCTGTTCTCATTCAGAGCCCAGAGCAGGAATCAAGAACTCCCCCCCCCCAGTGCTGCCTGGGACCCTGAGCCGGGCCACGGTGGAATGGGTTCTCCCTCAGCAATTTCCTTCCGTTCACCCTTGCTTCGTTCAGAAATAAAGGCTTTTCACAGAAAGAAGCTTTTGTGGTCCCCACCTCCGCCAAGCAGGTGCTTTGTACATACAGGTCTGAACTCCACACCCCTGAGTCGCAAAGAGGAGTTTATTCATGCTCAGTACACTTTGCTTAGAAGCTTATCATCCGTTTCAGAAAGATTCCCATCCAAAAATAGTTCTTAAACATTTCTTTTATAGTTTTGCTCTTAAAAAAAAAAGAGTAAGCTTCAATGATCTGGTGGGGAAAACCACTGGCTATGGTTTTTGTGTGTAAAAATCCTGTGGCTAGGATAATAGAAACTTTAGGAGTTCACAAAATCTCCTTTTATCAGGAGCTCACTTGCTTCTTAAACCCTCTCTGGGAGGTGGGCAGGGTAGCAGTCATCCGATTGTACGAACCGGGAAACTGAGGCTCAGATAGATCAAAGTCACACACACAGTTAGGAAGAAGCAGAGAACCAAGGCCTTATTTCTCATCAATGGCAGATGAGGATCTGGGTTGGGACCTGACATTTGAGCAGACCACACAGTCACAAAAGTAATTTCAAAAACAGCCTTAGTTTATTTTATCCCCATAACATCTTCCTGAAGTAAACTGGAAATACTAACATTTTTTAAAATAGAGAATCAACCAAGCACAAAACGAGTGACTTGCCCAAGATCACCACTCAGGAAAGGGGCAGAGAGAATAGACCTCTTCCCTCTTAAACACACTTGACCTTGAGCCCTTCCCTACAATGTCTTGACCCCAACACACTCAAAACTTGAAGAAGCCCATGCAGTTCCTATATAGGTTGCACCACATTTCTGTGAGCTCGGCAGGGAGTAGATATACCTTTATTCTCTTTTTAATAGCTGGAAAAGAAAAAGAGGTTAAAGAAAACTTTAAGTTCCTTTCAGTTCTAAAATGCTATGATTCTAAAAATTCCTCAGCAAGTTGCTCAGTAGAGAGAGGCCTGGAATCCACAGCACCCACCTTCCTGCTTCCCAGTCTGTTAGACAACCCCATCCCCACGACTACGAATACCATGTGTGTCTGGGAGAGGGGTCCACTCTCAGATGCATGCAAGGACATAAAACATCAAGAAAGTGCTATTGCCTGGTTAGGGGACTTGACTCTGCTCTGCTGCTCTAGCCCAGGTGTCTCCTAGCAAGAGGTTCCTAAACCAGAGGGAATTCTGTCCCGGGTATCTGAGACCTTAGCCAGGCCTGGGGTGAAAGCGAAGCCAGTGTCACGAACAGAACACAGCACTGTGAAGTTGCACCGAAGTGCCCTTACTTAGATGCGTGCCCTAACACCCACCACACAGGAGAGCAATCAGGGCTGCTCTTTCCTGCCTTTCTGTAGACCTTCCCAACTCCGCTAGACATAGTAGCTTCATCCAACAAAGACTTATTAAGCACCTATTGTATGTGAGGCACTGCTCTATGTAACAGGGAGCAAACAAATAAAAATCTCTGACCCCTCCGCAGTAGGGGAGGCAGCCAATGCCAGAAGATGGTAACAGCCATGGAGAAAAATAAAATGGGGGAGGAGGGACAGATAATGCTGACAGCAAGTACTACAGGGAATGGGACCCATTTTTCAAAGGATGGCCTGGGAGGGTCTCACTGCGGAGAAAGGCTTGAGGGGATGTGGAGGAGGCAGACCAAGGGAGGGACCCATTCAGGTATCAGGGGGTGGAACAGGCCATGAAGAGCACAAGGCAGCTTAAAGGTAAGCTGGTGAAGTCATATCATGTCTTGTACCCAACACAAGGACTCTGAATGAGATCGGGGACAAAGGAGTAACAAAATCTGACTTACAGTTCGCAGCCTCACTCTGGCTGCTATGATGAAAACAGTCTGTCGGGAGACAAGAGAGGAAGCAGGAAGGTCAGTTAAGAGGCTGATGGCGGCTTAGGCCAGGGCTAAAGTGTTGAAGATGAAGAGACTCATGTTCTGGATATATTTAGGGCAAAGCCGATAGGATCTATTGATTAAATGGATGTGGGACTGAGAGAAAGGGTAGGTGTCAGGGATGACTCGAGGTTTTGGGGGCCGGGGTAACTGGAAGGACAAAATCACATTAATAGACGGGAAGACTCGGGGAGGAGCAGGGTGGGGGGGTTGCAGGTTCCTTTTGTTCTGGACATGCTAAACTGAGAAGCCCTTTACACATCAAATGTGGTACGTACCAGCAGAACATACAAGGCTAGAGCTGAAGAGGGTGGGTTGAAATTATGAATGTGGGAATCACTAGCTGTATAGCAATACATTGTTGTATGTGGTCATACAGGATTTCCATGTATGATCATGTGTAATGTGCATAAGTATGTTTATTATCTCCCCCACCCCTAAATTGTAAGCTCCATGTGGCCAAGGACCATGTCCGTTCACAGCCAGCAAGGTGCCTGGCACTCAGTAAATATTTACTGGGCAAATGGAGAAGTTGCTCAATTACTCCCTCAAGAATAGCCACAGCAGCCCACACAATGAGAAGCGACTCTCTTGCAACTACAACACCAAGCCCAACCAGCTCAAAACAGGGCCCTGGGTCTGTCCGCACCTGGCTTGAGATTCCAGAACGTAAGTGGATACTCCTGGCACATCACAGAGTCAGATAGTTGGGTTTCAGCCCTGCCACATTCTCAAAGGGTGGAGCTGGGCAAGAGACTTGCCTGTTCTACCAACTCGCTTTCTCCCTGGGGTGGCTGGGGGAGGGCCTGCCTTACCCACGGCAGGGGCAGAGATAGATCTACTCAGGGTATATGTGCCGGCGGTGGGGAGCCCCCTAAATGAGTAAATCCCCAAGTATTCTCTGAAGCATGTAAGGGCCACCCAGCACCTGAAGGGGGAACATAATCCTTCTGGAGATGCACTAGGAATAACAGTTAAAAAGTAAAAAAGAGGGGTGCCTGGGTGGCTCAATGGGTTAAAGCCTCTGCCTTCGGCTCAGGTCATGATCTCAGGGTCCTGGGATCAAGCCCTGCATCTGGGCTCTCTGCTCAGCAGGGAGTCTGCTTCCTCCTCTCTCTCTGCCTGCCTCTCTGCCTACTTGTGATCTCTGTCTGTCAAACAAATAAATAAAATCTTAAAAAAAAAAAAAAAAGAATGATAATCACAAACTTTCTAGCTAGGCAAGATGCCCTGACTAATGGGCATCACGTCTCCACTTTACCTGCCAAGTGACTAGGAAGACAGAACTAAGGCCAAAGGGTGACATAACAGGGCATAGGATTTCAACTCAATAACTTCGCAGTTTTGAACAGTTGTCTTTGTGAAGATGATGAAACAGCTCTGATGATCTAGTATAAGCCCACCCCTTTCTGAGATACTGAAAGTGTGACCCAAGAGAGGTTTGCGGACTTGCCCAGGGTCACCCAGCCACAGACCCGGGACTAGAACTCAGGTTCTAGCTCTCTATTGGTGGTTTCTTCCCATTACACCAGCGGCAAAGGAAAGGTAAGAGTTACCAGGGGAGCTGGGGATTTTTAGGCATTAGTGTTACAACATCAAACTATGTCTTTGTCAAAAGGCAAGCTGCAGATGTTATAGGAATGCCAGGTGCATGCTATGAAGTTAAGAAGGATTCCTTCCCTCATACCAAACTTGTCATCCTACAGAGTTCCCCTTGGCTTTGGACTTTATGAATAAAGCTATTCATAGGGGGACCTACGGAACTGAAAAATTGATACACTAGTAGGTAAAAAAAAAAAATGCAGATATATACTTCAGTAAAATATTTACATGAAAAATTCAGATGCTAAGATATAGTTGGGTTAACGTTCTAAAATCAACAAATATTGAGTGCTTCCTCTGTATAAGTCATTGTGCTAAGTACTGAGTGTGTGTGTGAGCATGAGCATATGTGTACATGTATGGCTAGATGAGCGAGGGTGAGAGACAGACACGTAAGGATAAGACAGAACCCAGGTCCTCAAGGCTTGCAGGGTAGTTGCTGATACAAGACTGTAAACATCAAAGAAATGACTAATAATATGGAGAAGATAATTGTTAAGTAAGTGGCATAATATGTCTGCAGGAGTTCTCAGAAAGGGGGGAGTTGGAATTGTCAGGCAATGTGCTTCTAAAAAGATACGGGATTTGAGACGAACCTTGAAAGGAAGAAAGGCTCTTGATAAGAAGGGGGGAAATGGCAAAGCGCAAACACTGGTGGCCTTAATTCAGGGAAGAGAAAGAAATCACGCCTTAAAAAGGACTGACCAAATTGAACAGCCTTGAAAGTTAAAGTTCTTACAGAACTGGAGAGGTACAAAAAGATTTCTAAACAGGGGCACGTGGCTGGCTCAGTCAGTAGAACACACAACTCTTGATCTTGCGGTTATGAGTTCAAGCCCCATGCTGGGTGTAGAATTTACTTAAAAAAAAAAAAAAAACTTGGGGCGCCTGGGTGGCTCAGTGGGTTAAGCCGCTGCCTTCGGCTCAGGTCATGATCCCAGGGTCCTGGGATCGAGCCCCGCATCGGGCTCTCTGCACAGCGGGGAGCCTGCTTCCCTTCCTCTCTCTGCCTGCCTCTCTGCCTACTTGTGATCTCTGCCTGTCAAATAAATAAATAAAATCTTTAAAAAAAAAAAACTTAAAAAAAATTCCTAAATATAGAATTATAGGGTTCGAAACAGGTTAATTTAACAAACATCTTCAGGGGAGGGGGGAAAAGTGTGCAGGCATTGGATGTATGACTGAAGATGAACTTGCCTTTGGTGGGAAACTAAGTTCAGCTTGGGAGGTGGGTTGAACTTGAGATGACAAGGGAGTGAAGCAGAGTGGAAGGGGAAGGTTTGTACGACTTTCCAAGGAAGACCAGCAGGTCCCAGTGGCTGACTGCCTGGGAGGCAGAGAAAGTCAGCAGAGAGACATCTCCAAAGTATCAAGTTAGGCAGCTGCAAGAACGGAAGAGTAAAGGGAAGTTGGCTGAGGGGAGAGATGTGGAGCTTGCTTTTAGAAGTGTTGAATCTGAGAATAACTACATCAGCGTGTCCAGTGGGCATTTACAGATACGAGTCTGGAGTTTGACAGATAATAGCTGAAGATACAGTGTACAGGTCTTCCCAGTGGATATAGTTGTGGGACTGAGTATAATTTCTCTGGTAGGGAGTAAGAGAGGGGAAAAAAAAAAAAAAAAGAATGTCAAACTGAACCATGGGTGTGTACACAGCTAGGAGGTGATGTGATGGTGAGCAGCAGTGATCAGAGAAAACAAAACAAAATCAAACCAGGATAATCTAACATGGAGAAAGAAAGGGGGAGAAGAGTTTCAAGTATGAGAGAGTTGTCACCAGCAAAAAATGCTACCAAATCAATCATGTGGACTGAGCACATAAATAATAAATATTCGTTGAATAAATGAATGAATGAAAGAAAGAAAGCCCTTGGGTCTAAGAATCAACTTTCCTCAGTCAGAATGGCCAGGGCTGCCAAAAGGTTTTCCAGTGTTAAATTTACCTCCTCCCTCCACCCCCAGGAAAAACATGTTTCTTCTTCCACAAGTCATCCTGTCCACCACACAGACATCCTTCTCTGCTTCCCCCACTTTTCCCCTCATCTTCCTTCCCAGTTTCCACAACCCAAGCAACACACCTTCGGTGTCAAAGGACACAGGAAATTCCAACTAGAGTTTCCACTTCATTAACAACTATGCCTGTGGCTCCTCTTACATAAAGGGATATGTAGCAATTGAGTGGAAGAGGAGACTGCGTTCTAGCCCCAGCTACACTACTAACTAGCTGTGTGTCTTTGGGCAAGTTGTTCAACCTCTCTGGATCTGGGCTTCTACAAAGAGAGGAGGAGTTAATCTATCTGGACGCCTGATCTATCTGGACAAGTTTTGAAGGTCCCTTTCAACTCTAAAGTATACGATTTTTATCCTTCTCAGAAGGGCCTTGCAACACCCTCAGAGAAGGAAGTGAGTACAAGACCCGGGGAAACGAACGCCAGACCTCTTCCCAGGGCGAAGCGCCAGTATTGGAGGAGTGTACCAAGAAAGTGAGAAGACGCTGCCCGGCCCTCGCGGATCACCAAGGAGCAGATCCCATCCCCAAGGCTGGGAAGGATCCCAACAAACCCGAGCGCGATTCCCACCCCACACCCCACCTTTTCTAGACTCCAGACAGCCGGGAGGCTCTAAAAAGCCCTGCGGGAAAAATAAAGATTTCTTTCCCAGAGTCCTGCGCTGCTTTTGCCAGTTGGATTCCGGCAGACACGATCTGCAGCCCGATAATGACACAGACAGTCTCTGGAAGAGCGACAGTTCTCGCTCGCTCCGAGTTCTGGGGACGACTGGCCGCCCGCGCCGTGCCCCGACGGGCCAGCCTCCGACCCCGACCCGGCTGCCAGACCAGCGGCGCCCCCGTCCCGGGCCCCCCTCCCCTCCGCCGGCCCCGCTGCGGTCTGCAAACACTTCCTGCCCCCGCCCCCACCCCCACTCGGAGCTTCCCAGTTGGAGCGAGTTGGGCTCGCAGCCGGGTCAGCGCTCGCAGTTGCCCCAACTCGGCTCCCCCGGCCACCAGGGCTGAGGAGCGGGCCCCCGTCTGGCTCCGGAACAGCCATCTGGGAAACCCAGGCGCCAGGAGCCGTGGGAGGTCGCTTGGGAAGCCCAGCGCTCGGGCGAGGAGGGGGACAACTGGCGAGGCGCCCGTGGCCCTGCTCCCTTCCTCGTCGTTACCTGCTCGCTTGCGGGGGTGTCCCGGGGCGGCCGGCCTCTCCCGGCGCTGTCTCCCCACGCAGTTGCCCATGCTGGCTCTTCAGTCGGGCCCCATGCACTGGAGGCGGCGGGCTGGTCGGCTGCTCCGCGCTTCTGCCCCGGACTGCTACGTCCCGGGTCAACGGCTCCTGCCTCCCCGCATCGGGCGCTCCTCGATCTTCCCCCCGGGGGCGCGCTCTGCCCGGGCGCCGGCTTCGCCACAAACTTTGCGGGCGAGGGGAGTTAGGGAGGGGGCCGATTCCCCACCACAGTCCCAGGTGGCCGGGCCAGGGGGGCCCGCGACGGTGCCCGGTCGGAGACCAGCTCCGCTGAAGGGGCGGAGAGAGGGGGCGGGCACCTCCGCAGCTACTCCCTGCTCGCTCGGGGCTCCCAGCTGGGGCCGGCCCCCCGGAGCCTGTCACTCACCTGCCTAACCCCGCCCCAGCCCGGCCCAGCTCCCGGCCGCCGGCCCGCGGTGCCCGCGCCTCCGCCGCCGCCCGCCCCAGGTGCGCATGTGACCGACAGCACCGCCCCCTCGGGCAGGGCCTGATTTTCTCATTGGATTCCCCCAGGGTATGTACCGCCCCTTGGCCCCACCCAGCCAGGTACCCGCCCCGCCACCCGTCTCCCGGGGAGCCGGGCCGGGAATTATTCGCCCTCAATTGTCCCCGGCTGCGTGCCCAGCAGCCGCCTTCCCTGCCCGCGCCACCGCCCCGCCTCCAAGCCCCGCCCCTCGGGGAGGGACCGTCCCATCCCTCCCTGGAACTGCCTGGCCAGGAGCCGGCAGGCACGTGATCCAGGGAAGCGCCCCGCCTCTTTAACCTTCGCCAGGCGATTGGCTCAGGAGGCGCGTGCGCTCAGAGGCCCATCCCGTGCCACCGCCCACTTCCCCTCCCATGGTCTCTGGTTCGCGTCATGGCCGCCGCCGCCGCTCTGGAGGCGGTGGCGCCTACGGGCGCACTGTGGGGCCTCGTGCACGACTTCGTCATGGGTCAGCAGGAGGGCCCCGCTGACCAAGTGGCTGCAGGTATGGCAGACGGCGCCGCGCGGCTTCCGCATGGGGCAGACAAGAGGGGGCGGCCTCAGTACAGCCGCCGGGCGGGAAGGGAGTGAGGAACAGCGGTGACTTTGAGATATGGGTCTGGGGCTGGTTGTGAGCACCGCATGCTTAAGACCCGTAACAAATGGAGAGTCGCTTGCATCTTCCTTAAAGCGCCTTTACGCCACTCATCTTAGTAGACAGTCACTGTGCTCCAGCTGGGGTTAGAGAGTCATTACCGAGTCACAGATGAGGAAACTGAAGCCCGGAGAGGGCAAGAGACTCGCACATCAGGCAGGGAGTGCAGCTGGGACTCAGCCCCAGGTCCTCCAGTCCAGAATCTGGTACTCCCGTCGCTAAACCACGTTGTTTGGCGGAGGTTGACGTGAGAAGTGGCATCTTCCGCGGCATCAGCTTTAGTCGCGTGGCATGTTGGGGGTGGCCGCGCGGCGCGATCTCTGACTGGCTGTCAGAGGAAAGAGGAGGGGAGAAGCCAGTCTTGGGGGGGTGGCGGAGTTTAAGATGTCTGGTGTATGCTCCTTAAGACTTTCCCTCCGTTTCTTGGTAAAGTTCTTGATTAATTTGCTTCGTGACTTTTTCATGTGGTGTTTGTTTTTATCTTTCCCCCGATCTCCAGTTTCCTGCTTTTGACCAGTTAAGGGATCTCTCACTTCTCACAGCTTATCTAGGATTTGAGTAAAACAAATTCCAGACTTCCTTGGGAGTCAGAGACTTCACTCTTTCAGGGGAAAAAAAAAATCTAAAAAGTTGAGTGTTAGGAGGCCTTCAGACTTGTTTACGTAATAGAATACGAAATTATCTCGTGAATACAAATGCGTTTTGTCTGTTTTTGGAAATTTTGCGTGCTTGGGAAAAAGTAAAAGGCATTTCTCTTGAAAATTGAACATCCTAACTTCTAGAAATGTGAGAAATGAATAAAGTGAATCTGTGAGAAAATATAGTACTTTGGTCCTTAGCAGTTCCACTTTCATTCAGTCATCCCACCATTATTGAACACATATTTTTCTCCAAACACAATACAAAGCAATAGGAATACAAATACAGATCAGACTCTATCTGTGCCCACCAAGAACTTTTACTGTGGTGGGAAAGTCAACCATGCAAACAAATAGTATTACCACATCTTAAAAGGGGTTATATGGGGTATGTGCAAGGTGGCAAGGAGGCATCAAAGAGCAAAAAGCCTGATGCTGTCATTCCACCAAATTTTAACTTCTTTTTATTTATTTATTTTAAAGATTTTATTTATTCATTTGACAGACAGAGATGACAAGTAGGCAGAGAGAGGCAGGCAGAGAGAGAGAGGAGGAAGCAGGCTCCCCGCGGAGCAGAGAGCCCGATGTGGGGCTCGATCCCAGGACACTGGGATCATGACCTGAGCCAAAGGCAGAGGCTTTAACCCACTGAGCCACCCAGGAGCCCCCAAATTTTAACTTCTTACAGCTTTATATAGTACGTTATCAATGCCATTTTCCCCAGTGTTTTATTATGAAAATTTTCAAACATACAGCAGAGAATTTCATAACAGGCACACCTACACACACCACCTAAACTACCATTAACATTTTAATATAACTTGCTTTGTCGGGTATCTTTCCATCTATTTAGATTGCAGATATCAGTACACTTCCTCCTAAATGCTTTGGTAGGCGTATTATTAACTAGAGCTTGTTTATAGTTTATTTTGGTATACAATTTATATTCAGTGAAGTGTACAATCTTAAGTGTAATGTTCACTGATTTTGAAAAATGCACCCGCCTACCCCCTACTGTTATAGCAATGCCATTTGTAACTATTCTTTCACATTTATACATTATGAACACAATAATTTTGGAATTTTCAAATTCAAAACACACTTGACAGCATGGATAAGGATTGCCAAGTACTATAAATACCTTTGTAAAATTTATATTTTTTAATGCCTGAAAAAAATGACCTAAACTATTGTCTAGTTTAAATTTAACTCAGCTCAACGAAGACTGTAACATTAGCCGCGTTGTAATTTAGCCCTCTTGACTAGGAAAGGAGCTTGGTAGTAACATAAAGTTGAAAAGGTTTGGTGGAATTGGATTATGCATAAACTTGGATTCGAGGAAGAGGGATTTGAATGAGCTATTGTAGGTAATAGAAATCATTGTAGGGGCGCCTGGGTGGCTCTGTGGGTTAAAGCCTCTGCCTTCGGCTCAGGTCATGATCCCAGGATCCTGGTATCAAGCCCTGCATCGGGCTCTCTGCTCGGCGAGGAGCCTGCTTCCCTTCCTCTCTCTCTGCCTGCCTCTCTGCCTACTTGTGATCTCTGTCTGTCAAATAAATAAATAAATAAATAAATAAAATCTTTAAAAAAAAAAAGGTAGAAATCATTGTAGATCCTTGAGCAAGGGAGTCATATAATGAAAGCAAATTTGAGAAGGATTAAATTGATTTTCTCAATCTGAGATCACAGCCCTAGTTAAGGTTTTGAAGGCTGACAGAAGCATTCCCAGAATAAGACGTGCTTTCTAATCCAGCATGAGTCTAGTTTTGTTAGCACTAAAGCGACCAGCTTTCTTTTCTTTTAAAGATTTTATTTATTTATTTGACAGACAGAGATCACAAGTAAGCAGAGAGAGAGAGGGAAGCAGGCTCCCCGCCGAGCAAAGAGCCTGATGTGGGGCTCGATCCCAAAACTCTGGGATCATGACCTGAGCCGAAGGCAGAGACTTTAACCCACTGAGCCACCCAGGTGCCCCGCGACCAGCTTTCTATTCAGCCTCTCACAGCAGCAGCGTGTCCTACAAATTGTATTTGCAGAAGGAACACCCTGTAATCACAGGCAGCTATGACCAACTTTGTTTTGCACCTTTGCCATGGAATTCCTGAAGAAAGTAGGTGTCAGGTGTAAAGGTACAAATGATGGAAGAGAAATGACCCAGTAGGCTAAGGGTTAAAGACGTAAGGAAAAAAAAATATATTTATTTATTTAACAGAGCATAAGCAGGCAGAGTGGCAGTCAGAGGGAGAAGAGAAGCAGACTCTCCGCTGAGCAGGGAGCCCAATGCCGGGCTTGATGCTGGGCCGGATCCCAGGACCCTGGGATCATGACCTGAATCTAAGGCAGATGCTCAACCAACTGAGCTACCCAGGGGTCCCAGGGTTAAAAACTTTTCATTCTAGCATTCAGAGGTTGCCACTACCTGGCCCCAGCCCTTATTCTTAACCAGTCCCCTCCTGGACCTTCAGTGCCAGGCAGCTGCCTGGATTTGCTATTCCCTGAGTGTTTTCCTTCCCACTTCCTTTTGCTAACTCCATCTTACTAAAGTTAGACCTCAGATTCAAGGCCTAGCTTGAGAGCTCACTGCCTGCCCCCCAAGTCTTTCCTGATTACTCTAGCCAGACATCATCTCACACTTCAAAATCTTTGTATTTATTTCTCAACCACTCATTTATTAGCACTTATTAGCAGACTTGTTCAAAAGCCCTCATTTATTAGAAGACTTGTTTAGTAGCTCTTCTGTATCTCTCTCCATATCCTATCCTATGCCTACCACCCGAGTCTCCTGGAAACTAGCATAAGTAAGTATGCAGTAAAAAGCTGTGTAAGTGAATGGAATGAGAGATGTTGAAGGAAGAATCTGTGGAATTTGAGGCCTAAGTAGTTACGGGGCTTGAAGGAGGAGGAGGACTCCAAGATGACCCCAAGCTTTTGAGCCTAAGGATGAGCAAAAGAGAAGTTCTTTGTCCAAAAATGGAGGTTGGGAAGGAAGCTGATTTTGAAGAGTGTGAGGTTTGGACATCTTGATGGATATAAATTTTCTTCCTTTCCTTTTTTCCTTTTCCTTCCTTATTTGGATTTTCCTTCGTTTTGGTCTTTATTGTATTTTCCCACTTTCGTGGGAGACCACTATTCCTGAAACCAAAATACTGTTAAGGAACAATAAAACAGTTCTGAGAAATGTCTGTGGCATCCTCAGCAGAAAAGGCATTTTTGAGAGCTTGATTAGAACTGATTGGGATTTTTCTGTCTCTTGCTCCTTCACATCCTTCCCCCTTCCTCTGGCTGCTCCAGATTCTCAAGAGGCTGCAACTCCATCAGACAGAGGTCTGATTGTGCATTCGTCAGTCTCATATAAATACTTCTTTGATGACTCCTCAGTGTTCCACATGAACTGGTCCCCTGCTGAGGGAAGTGTGGGTAGTTAGGAGGTGCTAGTAGCTCCATTTTTAGAGAGTAAATCTTGGACACACTGGAAAAACTTAGGTGTACTTATGTAGGGAAAGAAACTTAACGCTTGTTTTTCCTTAATGCCAGTGAGACTACCTTTAGGAAAATTAACTCCTTATTAGCTTCTTTTATCCCAGGAGTCCAAGTGCATAATTAATGATATTTCCAGATATTTAGGTATTTTTTATTTGGGAGAACTTACAGTGTTAGAGAATGAATCACTTAAAGTTAGTGATGGATGGTTCATAAACCCAGGAATTTTATTCCTTTTTTATGCTAAGTCTCTGTTTATATCACTATGGTAACACTGAGCTTGTTAATGCTATGATTGTTTTAAATGTCTTTCTGCTCCAACAGACTGGGTTCCTTATGAGCTCTCTGTCTGTATTTCTGTCTCCAGGCCTAACCCAGTACCTGATTTATAATAGGTGCTTAATAAATGTTGAATGAATAAATGAAAACAAACACACATGACAGTTTTGTTAAAGTTAAGGAGAAACACAGTAGGGGATTATTTTATTTTGATTATTTGATTATTTGATTTTTTGAAGGAGGGCTTCACAAAAGAGTTGACATTTTAGCTGGGTCTTGAAAAATTGAATTTTGACAAAGGCCAGAAAGAGGCATTTCAAACCATGCGAACATTTACAGGATTAAGGATATGGAAGAGCTTGATATGTTGGGACATGTGACTGAATGATAGGAGTCATGACAAAAGGTGAAGCTAGAGGTGATTTGGGGGCTAAATAGTGAAGGACATCAAGCCAGGGATTCAGATCTTAGGCAGTAAGGAGCAAAAGGAGATTGGTGGGCAGAGAAGTACTTGTGCATTTTAGGGAGGTAATTCTAGGTAGAATGTGGATGAATTAAAATGCCTTTTTAAAAAACTGAGGTAATGGGGCACCTGGGGGGCTCAGTGGGTTGGGCCTCTGCCTTCGGCCCAGGTCATGATCTCAGGGTACTGGCATCGAGCCCTGCATCGGGCTCTCTGCTCAGCAGGGAGCCTGCTTCTCCCTCTCTCTCTGCCTGCCTCTCTGCCTACTTGTGATCTCTCTCTCTGTCGAATTAAAAAAATAAAAATAAAAAATAAAAAATTGAGGTAAAGTTCACTTTAACCATTTTAAGACTACAGTTAATTGGCTTTTAACATTCATGATATTCCACAACCATCACCGGTATCCATAAATTCCAGGACATTTTTTTTTAGTACTCCAAAAAGCAGAGGGTTGTTGTTATGTACTCTGGTTATAAGGATGAAAAGGAAGGGTCATATTTAAGAGACATTTCTGAGGCACCTGGGTGGTGCAGTTGGTTGAGTGCCTGACCCTTTTTGGCTCAGGTCCTAATCTCAGGGTCATTAGACTAAGTCCCACATCTAGCCCTATGCATAGTGCAGAGTCCACTTGAGACTCTCTCCCTTATTCTTTGCCCCTCCTCCCTGCATGCACATATGCATGTTCTCTTCAAATAAATAAATCTTTAAAAAAAGAAAAAGACATTTCTGAGGTAGATTCAACAGAACTAGAATAAAATGTTATATTTAGTTACCTTTGTGAAAATATCCTCAGAATACTGATTCTAGTTTTTTGCCACCATACTCACCATTTTCCTTTCTCTCGTTTATTATTGTATAACAGCTATATAGCTAATACAACATCTCTTCATTTTTTCCTAATTTTGTATTACTTTTATACTTCACTTGTATTTTATGTTTGTGCTGCATTAATTCAAGACAGGATCCCTATAAAAAGTGCAGACCAAAGGTTCTGCCAGGAGAGTTCACCCATGTACTGGGATTCGAGGAATCACATACAGATGGGGGTTTATTTGTAATTAAAAGCAGTCTGTTGGGGCACCTGGGTGGCTCAGTGGGTTGGGCCTCTGCTTTCAGCTCGGGTCATGGTGTCGGGGTCCTGGGATCAAGCCCCACATCGGGCTCTCTGCTTGGCGCGGAGCCTGCTTCCCCCTCTCTCTCTGCCTGCCTCGCTGCCTACTTGTGATCTCTCTCTCTCTGTCAAATAAATAAATAAATAAATATTTTAAAAAAAAAGGCAGCCTGTTTCATAGTACTGTATACTTCATGATGAAGAAGTCTTTTATTTATCAAATCTGAGGTAATCTGTAGGAGAGGAAATTGACTAGTAAGGGATGTGGGGGAACTTTGTCCAGTGGTGAAAATAGTTCACATCTTGATTGGGGTATTGATTACTCAGGGTGTATGTTTGCTAAAACGCATCAAGTTATACTGTTAATATCTGTGCATTTCACTATATGTAAATTATACCTCACTTTTAATGAAAAAATTAGAGGCAACTGAGTGGGGCTTATTAGTCAGGTCCTTGTTTTATAGCACTTAGGTATTTCCAACAGTGGACACTAGACCAGCATCCACAAAAGTCTTTGATGGTGTTGCTGGAGAACAATGATGATTCAGTGATGTTCTTTGCTAGTAACAGTTGTCAGTCCTCTATAGCTTCCTATGCACAATTGCTACCTCTGTGGCCACTACTGAAATTTAGTGTTTAGATAGGGTTTTCAGTAGAGTTTCTTGCACTTTGTTTGGCCAAGAGGTTCCAAAAGACACCCTTTTCCACCTTCCTAAATTGTGTAATACTTTTTTATAGTGTATAACCCAGAAATGAGTATCTCCATTCACTTCAATGTTGCCATTAAGGAATTGGGTACAGAGCCCAACTGTCAGTTCCTTGGTTTGTCCTGTTAGTCTGGCTGTTTTCCCTTCCCCCACCCTACAGCCTGCACATTTTTTCCCTTGGCTCTTTCTCAGGAGCAGGGGCAGCAGCTGGGCCTTCCACACACTGGCACGAGCAGGGCTAAGAGTGCCTGATGTCTAATTGGTGCCAGTCACGAGCTATGAATCCTGACTAGACAGCACTCCTTCTCTCAGTCGGTTTGGACTTATTCTAGTACTAGAGTGAGCCTCTACCCAGTTCTGCTCGCAGCTTTGTTCTGAGACCACAGACTTAAGGAGTTTTCTCAAGCCTCTTAACTCTAGCTGAAGTCTGGTGTTGGTGAGAGCTAACTTATTAGGTCCAGCATTTGGAGTAAGGTGGGCTCGGAACCCAGCACAGGCTGCTGGAAGGAATTCCCTGATTGCCACACTTTATTGAGCTAGAACTCCTCTCTTTTAGTCAAACCCTTAGGAAGATTGCTCACCTTTTACTCTTTGTTTCTTTCTTGAGAATATATCCTAAGATGGTCCTGGTGGATCTATGTGAATTATTGTTGTATTTTTTTAAATGTATTTATTTATTTATTTGACAGAGAAAGAGAGATCATAAGTAGGCAGAGAGGCAGGCAGAGAGAGGGAGAAGCAGGCTCCCCGCTGAGCAGTGAGCCCGACATGGAGCTTGATCCCAGCACCCTGAGATCATGACCCGAGCTGAAGGCAGAAGCTTAACCCACTGAGCCACCCAGGTACCCCTAAAAATGTATTTTAAAGGGATGCCTGGGTAGCTTAGTCAGTTAAGCATCTGACTCTTGATCTCAGCTCAGGTCTTGATCTCAGGGTCATGAGTTCAAGCCCCACACTGGGCTCCACACTGAGCACGGAGCCTACTTTTTTAAAAAAAATGTATTTTTAAAAATAAATAATATGGGACACCTGGGTGGCTCAGTCAGTTAAGCATCTGCCTTCGGCTCAGGTCATGATCCTGGGGTCCCGGGATCAGGCCTGCATCAGCCTCACTGCTCAGTGGGGAGTCTGCTTCTCCCTCTGTCCCTCCCCGCTGCTCATGCTCTCTCTCACTCTCTTGCTCAGGTATACTCTTTCTCAAATAAATAAATAAAATCTTTTAAAAAAAATAAGTAATATATTCACATGGTGCAACCTTTAAAAGGTACAAAAGGATACACAGAAAAATCTACCTTCTCTCTCAACATGGAATGCAGACTGTGACAAATGACTCTACTGTGATACTAGTATCTACTGTGTCCTCACTAAAGGCAGGAAACTGCAAGGCTAAAGACCAATGCCGCACTCTGCTTCTAAATCTGTTTCTCTCAGAGGTTGACAATTCTGAAAATAATTATAGCTATACTAGGTTGAAAAACGAATAAAAGGTAGATAATAGGAACCAGATTTCTCACTGTCAGAGAAAAAAAATTACAAATAAGAAAGAAAAGAAGTAAGGAGGGAGGCTAGAATGGACCCTGTGGTCCTGAATTAGAGCTGGAGACTGTAATATGATTTTATGTTTACTTTAATATATATGGATAGAAAAATAATGAAAGATACTTATGTAAACATAGGTGAATATGTATATATATTTCCCAGCTCTCTCTAGAGGGCCTAGGAGCAGTGGTATCCCAAGCCCACCCAGGTCTTGGTGTGTAATACCATTTCCCAATAAAAAGAACCAAGGCTTCTTGAAGAAAAAAATGAATTCTACAGCTGGAACAAAGAAATTACAGGATGAGCCAGTAGTATTTTGTAGTGCTAAAAAAGTAAGAAAGTACTTAAAAAATAAAATGATGAGGCATCTGGCTGGCTTAGTTGGTAGAGCATGTGACTCCAGATCTTGGGGTCATGAATTAAATAAAGCCCCATGCTAGGTGCAGAGATTACTTTAAAGAAAAAGAAAGAAAGAAAGAAAGATAGATAGATAGATAGATAGATAGATAATGGGCTGGCTGCATTTCAGTAAAACTTTATAAAAATAAACAAATAAAAGGATGGGACAAGAGACAACCTAAAAACCTCCCCATTAAAGATAGAATGATTTCGAACAGTAAAATAACCTCGTATTGGATTGTAACCTGAAGTGTAAATATACATTAGTCTATGCTGATAAATAATATCTATGCTGATAAATAATATCTATTAGTCTATGCTGATAAAATAATAATATAAAATAAATGACTGAATAAATAAATGGGGAAAGGAAATGAATCTTCCTTACGGAATAACTCCACATAATATAGGTAGGTATATAGATACTTTTAGGAAGTGGAGCTTAACTTCTGCTTCCCCCATGAGTGTTAAATGGGGCTAAGTGACTCCCTTCCAAAGAAGAGAGCATAAGAGGGGTGCCTGGGTGGCTCAGTGGGTTAAGCCTCTGCCTTCGGCTCAGATCATGATCTCAGGGTCGTGGGATCGAGCCCTGCATTCGGGCTCTCTGCTCAGTAGGGAGCCTGCTTCCTCCTCTCTCTCTGCCTACTTGTGATCTCTCTCTCTCTCTGTCAGATAAATAAATAAAATTTTTTAAAAAGCATGAGAAAGGAATAATAACTATAATAAAATAATAACTAGAGGGGTGCCTGGGTGGCTCAGTGGGTTAAGCCCCTGCCTTCGGCTCAGGTCATGATCTCAGGGTCCTGGGATCGAGCCTCAAATTGGGCTCTCTGCTCAGTAGGGAGCCTGCTCCTCCTCTCTCTCTGCCTGCCTCTCTGCCTACTTGTGATCTCTCTCTCTGTGTCAAATAAATGAATAAAATCTTTAAAAATAATAATAATAATAATAACTATATAGTGCAGAGACGTGGCTGACACTACCTTGACCAAACGATCAGAGTTAAAATTACCAGTAAGTCTTATTGATATTTAGTACTCCTGGTATGGTATGATATAAGATAAGAAGGACACTTCACCTCTTTGCTATTCTTCTCGAAACCCATGACCCCATTCTAAACATGAGGAAAACACCCAATACACCCAAATTGAGGGACATTCCGTAAAGTACTTCTTTGGGATATCAAGGTCATAAAGAAAAAGACTAAGAAACTTTTACAGACCAGAGGAGACCAAAAATTTACGATGGCTAATTGCAATGTGGTATCCTTAACTGGATCCTGAGACAGAAAAATGACATTAGTGGAAGAACTGGTAAAATCTAAATACAGCCTAGAGTTTACTAGTCATATACCAATGCTAATCTCTAACTCTAAAATTATTCCATACTCAAACATCTGTTTTTTAAAAAACACCTCTCAACCCCCTAGCTATCCAGTGTCCCTCCTTAGAGACAACCAATATTACTAGTTCCTTTTGTCTTCTAAGTGAATGAATGAATGAATGAATGAACGCAAATAGAAACAACCCTCCCTCCCATTAAAAACAATGCTGCGCACTTAGTAATATATGTACTATTAATGTACACTGCCCTACCTTTAGATATGTCCCATTATCAGTGTGTGTGCACACACACATTCAGTCGTTCATACATTATTTTTCTAACTGGCTGCAGAGAATTCCATTGTATTGATATACTATAATTTATCTAACCCTTCCTTCCTTCCTTCCAAGATTACCTACTTATTCATTTATTTATTTGAGAGAGAGAGAGAGACAGAGTGGATGAGAACACAAGCAGGGTGAGGGGCAGAGAGAGAAGCAGACTCCCTGCTAAGCAGGGAGCTGGATGTGGTGCTCCATTCTGAGACTCCGGGATCATGACTGGAGCAAAAGGCAGATGCTCAACCAAGTGAGCCACCCAAGCACCCCTGTTTAACTGGTTTCTTACTGGTGGCCATTTGTTGTTTGAAGTTATTTGCTGTTATAAGTAACTCTGTAATGAATAACCTTGTGCATGAATTACTTAGCACTTTTACAAGTATATGGGATAAATTTTTAGAAGATTCCCTGGATTAAAGCATATGTACACTTGTAATTTTTATTAAAGACATTGTCAGATTGTCCTCCATAAAGGGTTTGTGCCAGTTTATACTCTACCTACAATACAGAAGACTGCCTATCTCTGCATACCTTCACAAAACATGGGTGTGATAACAAAGTTTTTTTATCTCTGCCAATCTAGTATGTTAAATACAGAGTTTTTATATAGTTTAATTTGCATTTCTGGGGTGAATATGGGTATCTTCTGTAGAAAGCCGGTTAATTGTTTTGTTTTGTCCATTTTTAAATTCCTTTAAAAAATACATGGTATGTTCTTAGTTTCAGAGGTAGAGTTCAGTAACTCATATTCGCTGTGTTTATAATACCCAGTGCTCATTATATCACATGCCCTCCCTACTACCTATCACCAAAGTCACCCCATCCCCCCACCCTTTTCCTCTCCAGCAACCCTCACTTGGTTTCTTTTCTTTTAAGATTTTATTTATTTATTTGAGACAGAACACAAGGTGGGGAGAGGGGCAGAGGGAAAGGGAGAAGCACACTCCCCACTGAGCATGGAGCCTGAAGAGGAGCTCAATTCCAGGACCTTGGGATCATGACCTAAGCGGAAGGCAGATGCTTAACTGAGCAACCCAGGCGCCCCTCTCTATTTCCTATAATTAAGAGTCTCTTATGGTTTATCTCCCTCTCTGATTTTTTGTTTTATTTTTCTCTCCCTTCCCCTATGCTCTTCTGTTTTGTTTCTTAAATTCCACAAGTGAGTGAAATCATATAATTGTCTTTCTCTGATTGACTTATGTTGCTTAGCATAATACCCTCTAGTTGCATCCATGTCATTGCAAATTGCCAGATTTCATTTTTTGATGGCTGAGTAATATTCCTGTGTGTGTGTGTGTATCACATCTTCTTTATTTATTCATCTCCTTGTTGATCTTTTTCTCATTGATTTGTAGAAGCTCTTTATATGTTGTCAAAAAAGCCCTTTGTTACAAGAATTGCAAATACGTTTTCCCAGTTGGTCTTATGATGTATTTTTGTTTGTTTGTTTTTGCCCTGCAGAAAGTCCACTTTTTTTTTTTAATGTAGCTGATTTTAACTAGTCTTTTTTTTTTTTTCCCTTAATTAAGGCTTCTGAGATCTATGTTATACTTAGGAATTTTTTCATATCTTTTTTTTAATCCATTTGAAAAGTTTACTTTGATGAATGATTTTTTTTTTAAGATTTTATTTATTTATTTGACAGAGAGAGAGTTCACAAGTAGGCAGAGAGGCAGGCAGAGAGAGGGGAGGAAGCAGGCTCCCTATGGAGCTCCATCCCAGGACCCTGGGACCATGACCTGAGCTGAAGGCAGAGGCTTTAACCCACTGAGCCACCCAGGTGCCCTGATGAATGATTTTTAGCCAAGACTTTTTTCCCAAATATTTACCCAATCATTCTAGCACCATTTGTTGAATAGTCTGTTTTTTCCTATTAATTGAAGTAGGATTGAATAGAATTGAAATAGGAAAAATAATGCATTTGTATCTCTTTCTGGACTTTATTCTATTTCTGTACCATTGAGTTCTTTGTTTAAATATGAACTCATACTATACTGGTTGTCTTTTGTTTTTTTACTTTTGCTCTAGAAATCTTCAAGTATATTCAAAAGTACCCGCACAAAAAGTACACACTAATTTAGTTATTGTGACTTTATAAAATTTTTTAGTATCTGGAGGCTCCACCTTCCCTCCAGCCCCCATTACTCTTTCAGAATTTGCCTAATTATGTTATTTTTTGCACTTTAACTTTAGAATAAGCTTATCTAGTCTCTCCCAAAATAAAACTTCTACCAGTATTTTTACAGGCATTATCCTAAAATTATTTTGGGAAGTATATCATCTTGGAGTCTTTCATGAATATGACATGCTTTTGATTTGTTTGAATTTTCTTTAGTTAATCTTCACTGGTGCTTTAAAGTTTTCACTATTGAGGTTTTTTTTTTTTTTTTAGTTTATATCTAGGTATTTTTCCCTCTCCCTGCTCCCCTCCCCCCCCCTTTTTTTTTGCTGTGATATATAAGGTTTTGTTTTTTTTTTTCTCTAGACCATTTTACAGGGTATTGTGTGTATATATATGTATATGTGAGGGTTTTTAATTTCAGAATATTAATTTTGTACCCAGCTACCCTTTTGAATTATTTTACTTGTAGTATTTTTTCAGTTATTTCTCCTGGATTTTCAAGGTATACAGCCATATTATCTACAAATGATATGTTTATTTCCTTTTTAGTTTTTACAGTTGAAATGGCATGTTTGAAGTGTTTTAGTAATACCTCGCAGGTAGAAGGGGCTCTTGGCAAGAGTAGTTGGCCCCAAAGTACAAACCCTAGGGTAGGCGGAAACATTGGTAACTAGAGCCTTTGAACCCTAAGACTGCGGTTTTGTTTTTTTTTTTTTTTTTCATGCTTTTTTTCTTTTGTTTCCTCTAGATGTGAAATCTGGAAGCTATACAGTGTTGCAAGTGGTGGAAGCCCTCGGGTAAGAGCCTCTGTTGTTGAGCGCCCTCCTCTAACCCTGCCTGTGCACTGTGAAAGGTTATTTTGTACACTCCTGCTTTCCTGGGGCTGACTGGTCCTGAATTTCTCCTCTGTAGCCCAACACCCCCCTTTCTTATCAGTACTTCAATCTAAGCCTGTGTTTGTCCTAAAATAAGTTTTATGCCACCTGACTAAAGTTCCTGAGGAAGTGTTGGAAGTTTCTGGATCAGCCCACAGGTGTGGGGTGAGATGGGTGGTTGAAGGCCATCAACTGTTAATTAGAGCTGGGATTCCTCCTGTGCTTCTCAGAAGACCCACCTGCCCCATAGGATTCTGGTCAGCATGGCTCTGACTCAGAGCTGCTCCTGGGCTCTGCCTGGGGAGTTGCCAGGAAGCTGACTTTGCCCCAGATCCTCATTATAGGAAAAGCCTTGGGGAAACAGCTGGAAAATCAGGATTAAAACCAGATATCCAAATACCAGAGGAAGTATGTTCTTGTAGTCTGATGTCTGCTTTTCTCCTATTTTATACTTGGTAGATCATCTATATTGACAAGTCTTGTTTGCAAAGGTTGTTAACTGTCACAGCCAGCTTGTCTTCTGAAGCAGAAAACTAAAAAATTGGGAGGGTGGGGTGGAGTGTAGGTCACTATTATGCATCTTTCCCACATAAGAGACCATTTGGCCTTTCTGCACACGTGGCCTTGGTCCATCAAAAAAACCCACAGCTTTATATATATAATATATGTAATTTAAATATGTAATTCATATCAATTTTTATATATGATATATAGAATTCATATATTACAAAGTGCATTTTTTGTGTATTCTTGTGCGACCGTTACTTCAATCAATTTTAGAACATTTTCATTGCCTCAGAAAGAAACTCCATGCCCATTAGCAGTCAGTATTCCCTCCTCAGCTCAGCCCCTGGTAACCACTAATTTACTTTCTACCTCTGTGGATTTGCCAGTTTTCAAAATTTCATATAAACAGAAACATACAACATGTAACCTTTGTGACTGGTTACTTTGACTTAGCATAATGTTTTCAGAGTTTATCCCTGTTGTATCTCTTGTGAGTACTTCATTTCTTGCTGAAAAATAATCTGTTAGATGAATATAACACATTTTGTTCAACAGTTCATCCCGTGCTGGTTATGGGTTGTTTCCAAATTTGGGGTATTCTGAATAATGCTGTTATGAGCATTTGTGTACCTTGGTCCATCCTTAAATGCACAGTTTTCTACTTCTGAACAGGGTCCTTTCGGCAAGATCCTATTCTAGGGATCCTGTCAAGGGTGATTTTATTTTTGCCCCTTTATCTCTAGTTAGAGATATCCTTATCCTTGAGATTTCAGTCAAATGTCCCGGTCAGCTCTCCTTTAGAGATCTTCTACTACATACAATTACAGTTAGATTTCTTCTAGTATGTTTAAATGTAATCTATATAAGAGCTGTTTTAAAATAAATCACCTTATTGGCTCAGTCCAGGTTTTCCTATTCGACAATCTTAAATAGTTAAAACCTTTATTCTGAGCATCTTACTTTATAAACTTCTAGTTATAAAGAATTTTTTTTTCCCCTAAGACCTTGGTTGCTCTCAGCATTTTTCCCTTAGCAATAATATATTTATTCTCTGTTTTGGTAGAAGTTGCAGCTGCCCATCATCTGTTGAGCTCTGTGGGTAGCTGCTAAGCTCTGTCTCAAAGGAATGTCACTATCGTGTAAGACTAAGCCCAATGCCCAGTCAGTGCCTAGAGATGGATCCTTCTGTTGGCTGTGGTGTCAGATGAGCCTCTAATGAATGCCAGCTCAATCTGAGGATTGGCTCTTTAGGCTCTGGCTTTACTATTATTTGTAACACTAGGCACCTACAGAATACCTTCCTGGGCTGGCTTCTCTGCCCAAGGGGTGAGTGTGACTAATTTCAAAATACTTATTCCTTCAAAAGTTTGGTGGGGCACCTGGGTAGCTCAGTTGAGTATCCAACTCTTGATCTCAACTCAGGTTGTGATCTCAGTGTTTTGAGTTCAGTCGCTGTGTTGGGCTCCACCTACTTAAAAAACAAACAAACATGGGGCTCCTCTGTGGCTCTGTCAGTTGAATGAATGAATCTGATCTGTCATGATCTCAGGGTGGTGAGACTGAGCCCTATGTCCGGCTCCATGCTTAGCAGGGAGTTAGCTTAAGATTCTCTCCTCTTGGGGCGCCTGGGTGGCTCAGTGGGTTAAGCCTCTGCCTTCAGCTCAGGTCATGATCCCAGGGTCCTGGGATCGAGCCCCGCATCGGCCTCTCTGCTCAGTGGGGAGCCTGCTTCCTCCTCTCTCTCTGCCTGCCTCTCTGCCTACTTGTGATCTCTGTCTGTCAAATAAATAAAATAAAATCTTAAAAAAAAAAAAAAAAGATTCTCTTCTCTCATTCGTCCTCTCCCCCCACTCGTATGTGCGTGTACTCTCTCTCTCCCCTAAATAAATAAAATAAATTTTTTTTAAAAAAAGGTATAAACAGGGTTATGTCAGGCTCTCTCTATCCTTACTTTCCCCCAGGTCCTCTCTAGAAAATCCAGAACCCCGAACTCGGGCACGAGGAATCCAGCTTCTGTCACAGGTGCTACTCCAGTGTCAGTCCTTGCTCCTGGAGAAGGAAGGTACTGGCATCACTAGTAGGAGTGTCTTCCTGGATTGCTGAGCCAAGGCCTTCCTTGTCTATTCAAGCCAACTTTACAGGGAGGGAGGAAAGAAGGGAGGACACAAGGAATCTGTGGACTACTAATTCAGCATCTTCATTCCTCACTGGTATATGTGGCAGAAATGATAAGAATTGGGACTAAAGACACTGGGATTTCAAATGTAGCCTTGGACATTTTTTTCAGTGTATCTTTCCCTCTCTGTAAAATGGACAAAGTAGTGCTTCTTAGATGGAGTGGAAAAGTATGTAATGCTTTGAAGTCTCAAGGAAAAAAGCCAATGACTTAGTTTTCTTCTATAGCATAATAGGCAAACCGCAACCTGTTTTTATAAATAAAGTTTTATTAGCCTATAGCTGCACCCATTTATTTACCTCCTGTTTATGTTGCTTTTGTGTTACAGCAAGTTGAGTGGTTGTGACTGATACTTTGTCCTGCAAGGCTAAGATATTTACTCTCTGACCCTTTGAGAAAGTTTGCCAACTCTGGTTCTGTAGAAGGAAGTTCTGGGGTAAAAGTGGGTTCAACTGTGGACTTACGTGAGAATGGATAATAAAAGATGTTCACATATTTTCCTAACCAAGGCACCCTCTAATGGGAGGGCATGGGACTTATCTGTTAGTGAAGGAGAAAATTTGTAGTGAAGCCCAAACAGGAACAGCCTTTACAGACTTTAGGAAAGAGTCTCTGTAAAATAATGGCTACATTTCTGGTCTGTGCAGTGGTACACCTGATCCTGTTTTATGAGAACCAGCTGAAGGACCATCATCTTGTGATCCCATCTGTCCTGCAAGGTTTGAGGGCACTTGTGAGTTCTCCTTTTTCATTACATACTTTGTTTGCAGAATCCCTTTTCCAGTGAATTCTGTCCTTGTCCTTTTGGGGGTGAGACTCCCAAGTCCTAAGGAGCAAATGCCCAAATGTGGGACTAAACTAGTGTCAGCTAACTTCACTTCTGTTAATAGTCTAGAGAGTAAAAATATTCTGGGGGGGCGCCTGGGTGGCTCAGTGGGTTGGGCCTCTGCTTTCGGCTCAGGTCATGATCTCAGGGTCCTGGGATCAAGCCCCGCATCGGGCTCTCTACTCAGCGGTGAGCCTGCTTCCCCCTCTCTCTGCCTGCCTCTCTGCCTACTTGTGATCTCTCTCTCTCTCTCTCTCTGTCAAATGAATGAATAAAATCTTTTAAAATATATATATATATTCTGGGGGGACTGGAATTCATAACCAAAGTGGAAGGAGCTGCAGAGAACTAATCAGATTGAGAAAAGGGACCACATTTCACACTCTTAGCACAGTTTCCTAAACCTGGATGTTGTGTTTCCCACTGTAGCTAATTAGACCTCTTTTGGGATTGTCTTCAAGGCTGGAATTCCCTCCATGCTCACACATCTCTTCTTCTTCCCCCAGAGCCTGTGCGTGGCCCTGCCTCCAGGACTGGCTGTCTCTGTGCTTAAAGCTATCTTCCAGGAAGTCCACGTCCAGGTGAGTGAAGACAGTCACTTTTATATTCTCTGTCTTCCAGCTCTGACATATATGATAAGGATTAGGTGGCAAAAAACTACTGCCTTCTAAGTCCTGAACTTTTAGGTTCATCTTCTGTTTGTATAAAGAACACTGTCCACTTAGAGATTGTGAAGCAGGAAGTAGTTTTTTCCGCTTAGATACTCTTTGAGCACTTTCTTTACTTAGTTCTGGTCTCTTCCACCCCCAAGTCTCTGCTGCAGGTGGACCGACACACAGTCTACAGTATCATCACCAACTTCATGCAAACCCGTGAAGAAGGTAAGAGGTGGGGCTCTTTGGCAAGTCTGAAAAGCAAGCACATCCTTTTTCGCCCCATTACCAGGACTCTTGTTTAGCCTGGAAGTCATATAGGAGACCTAACACTCTGAAAAGAATGAAGGGAAACTGAGAGGTCCACTCATTTCCAAGTAAAGGAATGGTAGAGTTTGGGCTAATATTTTAAATTCTTACCTCTAACAGTTATATATTGATACACATCTCTTCTTCACTGTGTACTCTTGGAATAGGAAAACAAAAAATGTCTACTCTGGGAGGCAGCAAAGGTGGCATAGCGATAGTAGAGGGAGAACACAAGCCAGAAGAAAGGCCAGCTTTCTATCTCAAGGGAGGGTAGTGACCTATTCTTTCCTCCCCAGAGCTGAAGGGCCTTGGAGCTGACTTCACCTTTGGCTTCATCCAGGTAATGGATGGGGAAAAGGATCCCCGAAATCTTCTGGTGGCTTTCCGCATCGTCCATGACCTCATCTCCAGGGACTATAGCCTGGGTACGTCCATATAGCCTTGAATTAGCTGGTTAGGGCATGTCAGATGAGTGAAAATTATAATTTGATCTCATTGTTTCTCTGTTACCTTAGGGCCCTTTGTGGAGGAGTTGTTTGAAGTGACATCGTGTTACTTCCCTATTGATTTTACCCCTGTAAGTAGCCCCTTTTATTCGTTCATTCATTTGTTCATTGATTCATTTGAGTATCCTTGAGTCCTCCTGTGAGTCAGGTCCAGTTATCTAGGCACTGAAGGGACATCAATGAACAAAGGAGACAATCCCTGCCCTCATGAGCTTACGTTTTAGTAAACTGGGCACTGGAGAAGCATTTGCCATCGGAGGAAGGATTCAATTCAGGGGGTATTTGGGGACTCCTTAAACTCCTTAACAATGTGCTTAGTGGTGAGGGCTACAGGATTGTAAAACATGGTTCCTGCCCTTAAAGGCTGAAACATTTAAGTAACAATACAGGATTTGGGACCAAAACAAGTGGTGGTATAGCTGTTCAGAGAAGAACAAGTTCAGGGTGAGCTAGAGTAATCAGGAAGGACTTCACAGATAAGATGGGATTTCAGTTCGTTTCCGAGGAATGGTAGGATATAATCCTGGAGTCTGAGGGATGATCTCAGGCAGAAGAAACAAATTGACAAAACAAAGAAGACCCAGTTGAGCACAGTATATACAGCATGCTCTGATCCCCTTGGGCCTTCCTCCCACTCTGCATTTTGATATCCCTTCTACTTTCAAAAACTCAAGAGTCTCACCACTGTATGGATAGGCATGGGTATGTGTACTGCAAGCATTAGTGGTTTCAGAGAAATGAAAGGAGTTAAATCACAGCACACCAAATAACATCTGAGTATTGACTTTCAGTGTTTTTAAAGTTACACAGCCATCTTGGCCGCAGGGAATTGCTTCCTAGCTTATTCCAGTTGACACCATGGTTGTTGGGGCCACCTCTTTTCTAAAATTCTCTTCATCTCTTCTGTCATGGTCTTCACTACTTCTAACTCGGAAGAACTTAATGTCTTTTGAAATCTCAAAAGCTCTTTATCAGGCCACCAAGTTTCTCTGTTCTTGCTTTTTGTTTGTTTTGAAAAGATAATACGTTTATAGGATCCAAAATCTAAATGGTGTAAAAAGGTGAAAAATATATCTACCATCATTTCTTTCTCTGTTGTCAACCAGTTTTTATCAATTATGTCTGTATTTTACAGAGCTTTTCATCCATATATAAGCAAATGCTCCCCTACCCCTCCCAGTGGCAGCATATGAATACACTTCTGTACTTGGCCTTTTCCACTTTAGTATACCTTGAGAGAGTGCTCTGTATCAGTAAATAAATTAGTTCTTTATTCGTTATGGCTGCATAGTATTCCTTTCAGTGGGAATACCTAATTAATTTCACTAGTCTTCTGTGGAATAAATGTTACTAATCTTGTGTAACAGGCAATGCAATTTACATATCCTATGCATGTATCATTTCACATATATATGCGTGTATATATGAAGGACAAATTCCTAAAGTGGAGTTGCTGGTTTAGGGCAGGAAAGAGTATGTCATTCACTTTTTTGAAAGGTAATAGAGTGAGCATGATTCAACATTTAAAGGATAGGGACGTGAAGCCTTTCTATACTCCTTTTCTGCCGCCACCCATTTTCCTTTTAGAGCTCATCACTGCACCCAACTGCTTAAGCATTTTCTCAGATATTCCAGGCAAAAAAAAAAAGTTAGATCAATTAGGACAATTTCTCTTATTCAAGCAGATTTTTTTTTTAGCTCACTATCCCGAGATCAAGCATCGCATGCTCTACCTGAGCCAGCCAGGTGCACCTCAAGCAGATTTTTGTATGTTCTCCTGTACTTAGTCTATATGGGAAGCAGAAAGCTCTTATCAACTAAAATGACACACCTGGCTTTAGTGTAACTCTTTGTTACACTGAGGAAGTATTCTTTATGGTCCTATCAATCCCTTTTAGCCGTATGCCATCATCATAGTGGGTCGTATCAGTGTAAGTGATGGTTCCTTTGATTTTCACTATGCATATGTGCTCACTGTAGCAGGGGCGGGCATATTTTCTGTAAAGGACCAGATAGTGACTATTTTAGGCTTTGCAAGTTGTATCTTTTCCGTCTCAACTCTTCATCTCTGCTGTTCTAACACAAACGGCCATAGACACTGGAATGTCGTAGTGTCTGTATTGCAATAAAACTCTATAGGCATGGAAATTTATTGTTTTTTAAAGATTTTATGTATTTGACAGAGATCACAAGTAGAGGCAGAGAGGCAGGCAGAGAGAGGGGGAAAAGCAGACTCCCTGCTGAGCAGAGAGCCTGATGCGGGGCTCGATCCCAGGACCCTGAGAATGACCTGAGCTGAAGGCAGAGGCTTAACCCACTGAGCCACCCAGGCACCCCTAGGCATGGAAATTTAAGTGTCATATAATTTTTATGTGTCACAAGGTAGTATTCTTTTGTGGGCGCCTGGGTGGCTTAGTTGGTTAAGCATCTGCCTCCAGCTCGGGTCGTGATCTCAGGGTCCTGGGATTGAGCACCATGTCAGGCTCTGCATTCAACAGGGAGTCTGCTGCTCTCTCTCCCTCGGCCCCTCCCCCGCTCCACTCATATTCTCTCTCTCTCTCTCTCTCTCTCTCTCAAATAAAATCTTACCAAAAAAAAAGCTTTTGATTTTTTTCCCCGAAACCATTTAAAAATGTAAAAATCAGAGGACTGAGAGTACATACACTTATCTTGATGAGCACCAAGTAATATATAGAATCACTGAATCACTGCATTGTACACCTGAAACTAATTTAACACTGCAAGCTACTCTGGAATTTAAAAAATGTAAAAACCATGCTTAGCCATACATACAGTCTCAACTGGTTGCTTCCTACTCCTAGTTCAAAGGAGGTACTGAATCTTCCTTCTTCATCATCCTTGGGATTCCTTTGTCCTTGCTTTTGGATCAGGAACCCTATTTCCTCAGGCCCTCTACTGTACTTTTATCTCTAAGATTAGAGACGTCTGTCATACCTTCCCCAGAGAATTAAACCTCCAGATTCTGCCAGAGAAAGGGAGGAGCTGGGAAGCAATCTAGGTGGTCAGATTTGCTTCTCTAACCCCACTCCCAACTCCAAAGGCACCTGTTACTACCAGCTGCAAAGCTTTTTGACAGCTAAAGTGTATATGGGTAGTTACTCAGCTTTTTCCAAGCCTACTGAGGATTTTGTAGTCTTGGCTCTGTTGAGTCATTTTCTTATCCATCTGCTTTTCAGCTTCAAAAATTTATTGCCAGGACCTCTTAACCTATTTTCTTCAACCTATAGCTTTATGTCTTTTCTTTTTAACTTTTAATTTTTTTTTTTTTTTTTTTTTTAAGTAATCTCTGTACCCAGTGCGGGGCTTGCACTCACGACCCCAAGATCAAGAGTTGCATGCTCTACCAACTGACCCAGACAGGTGTCCCTAGCTTTATGTTTTGTTTTAGTAATATATTTTTTAGATTTTATTTATTTATTTGAGAGAGAGCACAAGCCAGGGGGAGGGGGAAAGGGAAAAGCAGCCTCCATGCTAAGCAAGGAGCCCAGTGCAGGACTCGATCCCAGGACTCTGGGATCAAGTCATGACCTGAGCTTTACAGACTGAGCAACCCAGGTGCCCAGGCTTTATGTCTTAAAAGAAAATCCCTTTGCCGTATTTTTGGTGTTGCTTCTGAAGAAGAAAAGGAAAATGTGATACGTTTTCAGTCTGGCTTTTTGACACAGAAACCATCAATGCTTTTTTATGTTCCCAGATTATACCTGTTTTTATAAGGGTGAAAAAATAGAAATGTCCATCAAAGGGGAATTATTTAAGTAAATTTTGGCTCAACTATACAATGAAATAGTATCAGCCACTAAACCTAATGTTGTGAAAGAATAGTTTACTACCATAGAAAAATGGACCTAATATATTAAGGAGGAAAAAAGATCATAAATCATGTGTTCAAAACCATCCAGGCACTGGGTGTTGTACATAAACAATGAATCTTGGAACACTGTATCAAAAACTAATGATATATTTTATGGTGACTAGCGTAACACAAGAGAAATAAGTAAATAATTAAAAAAATAGACATATATATATTGTAAAGAGAAAACAGTGTCTACTAACATATAGTCACAATATATAGAGAGAGAAGAAAGTAATGTACCAGAAAGTCAGGGTGCTTCTCTCTTGAGTGGCAAGATGATAGATCAGATAGAAAATAAATGCCCAACAGACAGAAATTCCCAAGGAGTGTGTAAGCATGTCTTCCTGCTGGGGCCTCCTGTCACACTGTTCTGTCAGATTGGGTGTAAATATCACCTATTCTGCAGGATTGCTGGGTTGAATCCTGTGGCCAAGGGTGGTCTGAAGAGTTGTATAGACCCTCGGCCCTCCTTTCTTTTCCAGCCACCTAATGATCCCCATGGTATCCAGAGAGAAGATCTCATCCTGAGTCTTCGAGCTGTGCTGGCTTCTACACCGCGATTCGCCGAGGTGGGTCTAGCCAAGGTTAGGTATGTAGCCTCTGCCCAGAGAAGGCTCTGAAGAGAGAACAGTAAGAACATGGGGAAAAAAGAAAGATCCAGAATACATTTTTAGGGTATGGGATCCTGCAAGTGTCTTCAGGCTTATGTGGCAAGTATCTTCAGATCTTCAAAGTTGAAACCTGTACCGTTATTTGTTTAAAATAATAATCCAGTCCCTATATGGCACTACGTTCTAAAGTCCTGTAGTGTTGCCAACTAGCTCATTTTTCAGGTTAACTGGGAATCTGGCCACAGCTTGGCAAGGAGGGTTGGTTTATAGTCAGAACTCCTTACTCAACTCTTTGTAGCTCTTTCATGTAGCCCCTAGCTCCTGGGGACTGGTGGTAATAAAGATGTAGTTGACCTTGGTTCCTTGGAGTGGCTAAGATACACCTGCCTCAAGCTTCAGTTCTTCCTTCTCTCCCACAGTTCCTGCTGCCCCTGCTGATTGAGAAGGTGGATTCTGAGATTCTGAGTGCCAAGCTGGATTCTCTGCAGACTCTGGTGAGGGATTTCTCTTTTTCCAGGGTCCAGCTGCCTTTAGACAATATAGAGGTACTAAACAAGTGTAGACACAGTCAGGGAGTAGTTCAGTGGCCCTCATGAGAGGGATACCCAGCATCTAGGGCTAAATGTTGACCCAAAGCCCTCCCAGCTTCATACTGTCTGGTCCAATAGTAACTGAGTGGCAGCTGAGGAAAGGCTGATGAAAGCTCCTTTTTTTTTTTTTTTTTTTAAAGATTGTATTTATTCCATTTGAGGGAGAGAGAGAAGTAGACTCCCCACTAAGCAGGAAGCCCGATGTGGGGTTCAATCCCAGGACCCTGAGATCATGACCCGAGCTGAAGGCTGACACTTAACCATCTGAACCATCCAGGTGCCCCAGGGCTCTATGCTTGTTTTCTATCAGTCAGGTGATGTGGGTGATGAACTCCCATTTTTCTGTGACCTGATTGGATTCTTATGAAATTCTGCTGGTTCTGCTGAGAGCCATGCTCCTTCAGGTTCCGTTATGCTGAGGTAACCGCATGTCCTCGAAGTCTGATGGTGTAGCTAGCTGATACCTACACTTTCTTTGGCAGAATGCTTGTTGTGCTGTGTATGGACAGAAGGAGCTAAAGGACTTCCTCCCTAGCCTTTGGGCTTCTATCCGCAGAGAGGTGAGTGTTAATTAGATTAACTCACAACTATTAATTCCTAGTTGTCAGGCATGAGGGGAACTAACACCCTGTCCTTTTCCCTGTTGCAAGCCAGTAAGGGGGCATACTTCTAGTTGAATGACAGGGGAGAAAGTCCCTCCATAGGGTCAGCTGTTTGGTGATGGCACACAGTCACTTTTGCATAGTGCCCACTTCCTGTCCTTCCATGGTAAGGAGCATAGGTCATGGTGCCTCTGGCACCATACTTAATAAGGGGGGAGGGCAGAGGAAGAGACTTAGGAAAGGGGATCCCAGCAGCCACTGCTCCAAGTTGGTATCCTGTTTCTTAAAAAATACATGTATCAATTCTAGTGGGACTAAGGACTTGGTCAAAATACACCCGCTGAGAAGAAACTCACTGTAGGTGTTAATTTCCATTGCTCTGCCCTAAAGGCTTTCAAAGCCCACCTCCCAAAGGAAGTAGGCAGTGGGTGGGTGGGCTCTCACCTGGTGCAGGCTCACCTCAGTAGCCATGGGATCCCTCCCTGACAGGTGTTCCAGACGGCAAGTGAGCGGGTGGAGGCCGATGGCCTGGCGGCCCTCCACTCTCTGACTGCGTGTTTGTCTCGCTCTGTGCTGAGAGCAGATGCTGAGGACCTCCTTGACTCCTTCCTTAGCAACATTCTACAGGGTAATGGGGCCATGGCAGCCAGAAAGGGGGTTGAGCACAATAGAAAGAAGTTCCTTAAGGCCAGTGAGCTTTTATGAGTAGCCCTCCATGTTCAGTGACTTGGGTGCTAGAGCCCTACTTTGAATTGAAAACACCTTGAGTGGTAACTGCTAGCAAACTGCCCCAGGTCTCAGTCTCCAATGTCTGTGGACTGCCGGGGAGTCAGGCAGCATTCAGCCTGCTCCCCGGGTCTGTGACGTGCTGCCTCTCTAGACTGCAGGCACCATCTGTGTGAACCGGACATGAAACTGGTGTGGCCTAGTGCCAAACTATTGCAGGCAGCTGCAGGTGCATCTGCCCGGGCCTGTGACCACATCACCAGCAATGTGTTGCCTTTACTGCTGGAACAGTTCCACAAGCATGGTCAGGTAAGGAAACAGAATCTTTTGAAGGAATGATGGGACCTCTGCTAGGATCCCTTTCACAGAGAGAGCGCTAAGTGTTGAGCTTGTCCCAGATAGTGGATATTGGGTTTTGCTCTGATCAGTTGTTGCTGGTACCCTTGTTCACTCTCTTTCTGACACACTTACATAAAAGGATAATTCTCCCTGCTTCGAGAGGAGCAGGACTGAAATCCTTTAAAATATTCTTTGACTCCCCCCACACCTTAAAACATTACAGAGCAACCAGCGACGGACAATCCTTGAAATGATCCTGGGTTTCTTGAAGCTGCACCAGAAATGGAGCTATGAAGACAAGGGTGAGATACCTTCCAGGTGTGGTGTCCTGGGCTGAGCTGAGCACTGTATTCCTGTAAAGGATGGCAGGCAAAGAATGCTACAGAGAAGTACTCTAGAACCTGAGGTTGTAGCACAAGAGAACACTCACCAGATGAGGCCTGTTTATTTTTTCCCAGTGTACCTCCTGGAGACACCCAGTGGATTAAGTTCTTTGAGTCTTGCCCCAAGTTGTCTTTGTATCACTGCTGAGTCAGGGCTCCCCTCTAACCTGGACTCTGTCTGTCCCTAGAAGAAAGGCCGCTGAATGGCTTCAAGGACCAGCTGTGCTCACTGGTGTTCATGGCTCTGACAGACCCCAGCACCCAGCTTCAGCTTGTTGGCATCCGTACATTCGCAGTCTTGGGTGCCCAGCCAGGTACACTTAAGAGAAAGAGAAAAGGAAGGGTATTGATTGTTCCTTGCTATTTTCTGTCTTCAGTGAAGAGCAACCTTAATTCCCTGGTTCTCACTGTAACTGTGGGTGATTGAAATTTTTTTTTTTTTTTTTTAAGATTTGAGAGTGCATAAGCAGGGGGAGGGGCAGAGAGACAAGCAGATATCCTGCTGAGCGGTGAGCCCCACAACACAGGGCTCCATCCCAGGACCCTGAGATCATAAGCCAAAGCCCACAGCTAAACCGACTGAACCATCCAGGCGCCCCATAGTTTATGATTTCTAATAGAAATCATATTAGAACCCTTCCTATTAGAAGGGTTGTGGTGGCTACAGAGGAAGAATGATGAGGTTTGTGTTTCTTTCTAACACAGATCTCCTCTCTTCCGGAGACTTGGAGCTGGCAGTGGGTCACTTGTACAGACTGAGCTTCCTGGAGGAGGACTCCCAGAGTTGGTGAGAATCAAAAGCAGCGAGATAGAGCAAGCTGTTCCAGGGCTCTGTGTTTCTGACCCTTGAGTGTCCCTAGGGGAGGTGGCCCCTCTGTTTGGCTCTGGCTACCAACTGATTGGAGATATGCCAGACTTCTTTCTTTTGAGGCCATTAAAAAATCCTGTCCAACTTGGTGTAGGTACTTGAGTTCTGCTCTTTAGCAAGACAGGCTTGGGAGCCCGCACCCCTGAATCTGTCTAGTGGCAGGCTGAGGCTAGAAACTATAGGCCAGGTCTCAGCTTTTGCCCATTTGCCCTATGCCCCAGCAGGGTGGCAGCACTGGAAGCATCAGGAGCCCTGGCCGCTCTCTATCCCATAGCCTTCAGTAGCCACCTGGTGCCCAAGCTTGCGGAGGAACTGCACAGAGGTATGTGTCTCTGACCCTCTGTGGCTCACCCCTTCCCAGGGATGTTTGGGGCCTTCATGCGTGCCATCACACAGTGAAATCATGTCTCCTGGGTTGCTTTCAGGGGAGTTAGATTTGTCTAGAGGGGATGAGCCCACCAAACGCTCCCGGCATCTACGCTGTTTGCAAGCCTTGTCGGCTATATCAACACATCCCAATATTGTCAAGGAGACCCTGCCTCTGCTGCTACAGCATCTCTGCCGGATGAACAAAGGTAACGGCCGGGAATAATCATCAAGGGGCTGGGCTGAATGGGGAACCGTGGGCAGCTTCGGAGTTGATGCCTCTAAGCCAGTGGTCCATTGGTGGCTATATTAAAAATGGTGATGCCTGGGCCTCAGTTCAGCTGAGTCAGTCTCTGAGGAGGGATGGGGCTTGAACAACAGGAATTGTTGAGAGTTCGGGTGATTTCAGCGTGAAGCCAGAATTGAAAAGCACCATTCTAGGGCCATGCTACTCAAAATGTGTTCCATCAACCAGCAGCCTGGGCACCGTCTGGGAACTTGGTAGAAGTGCAGAATCTCAGGCCCTAGTGATGAAAATTTGAGCAGGGTCTCCAACTAACTCCTCTGCACCACTGCTCTAGGCGTAAGTGACAGCAGCTATTGCTGCTGTGAACCTGTGCAAGCCCACCGTGGGCCCTCACTAATTTCCTAAGCTCCCGCCTTTGCACCGGCCAGCTTTTCGTGGCAGAGCCAGTGGGTGTTCCAGCAGCCAGTACGTAGCAGAAGGAGTATGGCCGGGGTTTGACTCCTAACTTTGCACTTACTGTGACCCTGGGAAACCACTGGTAGTTTCATTTAGCCTCCACGTCCTCCTCTGTGAAGTGGGGGAAATGATATTCTTGGGGAGTTATGAGAACTAAAGGAGAAAATGTATGCGTGCTCCTCCTGCAGAGTTGACTCCCAATTCTGCTCCAAAATCAGAGTAGGTGAAAAAGAGCAGGCAAGAGAATACAGTTACTTGGCTCTTTATAATATGCTCTTGGACTCTTTAGTCACTCATCTTTGATTATTCTTCCCATAGTCTGTATCTGAAACACCTGGAAGTGCTTTTAAGAAAACTTGACAGAGAATATTTTCTCATCACACAGGGACTGTGGTTGCAGAAACCAGTGAAGTTCTTGCCGTCTGTCAGAGCCTCCAGCAGGTGGCAGAGAAATGCCAGCGGGACCCCGAGAGCTGCTGGTATTTCCATCAGACAGCTGTACCTTGCCTGCTTGCCTTGGCTGTGCAGGCTTCCATGCCAGGTGACTTTCTGCAGCCCAGACTTGGAGCTCGCCTGACCCTAGACCTCAGCTTTCCACTAGTGTTGAGCGTCACTGTCACCCTGAGGCTATCACTGGTATCACATTCTGTACCAGCAGAGGCTTCTTTTGAATGCTTTGTCCCCAAAGTGAGATTTCACTTCAAGCAAAGGGTGCCAACCTGACCGGTGTTAGCAACACCAGAGCAATGCATACCTTTTTTCTCTATAATTGCTATGTGATTAGTTTAGTTAAAAATTAGGCCTTGGAGTTAAGCTGACCTGGTTGGCCAGCTTCAACTCCACCACTTGTTAACTTAAGTGAAGATACTTAGCCTTTGTATGCCTCTGTTCCCTTGCTTATAAGGGGAAGGCAAAGAGTAGTATCTGCGTCACAGGGTAGTTAGTAAGGATTAAATAAAAATGTGTGGTGCCTGGCAACATAGTACATAGTATGTACCTGTGGGGGCTCCCTGTAGGTAGCTGCTATAATGAGGACCCATGATGATTAAATCTGTGTGACCTTTAAGTTTGGGAAAAACTAAAATATTCCTAAAGTTAAGAAGATTGTGATAGTTAGCTTTATTCTCCACATTGCCAGCCTAAGGATAGCACAGTGTATTCAAGAACTCGTGGCCCACGTTAGCCACTCCGGCTTCTGGGGTTGTGCTGGTGCTCAGGGCTGCTGGGGACCTTAGCACCACTAGAGGACAGGTTAGAAACTGCTGCCATTGTGACTAGAATTGTGGTGATGACAGGGCCTAATCATCTGAACCAGAGTCATGGCATGGTGATGGTGTGTGTATGTGTGTGTTGATTTTTCAGAGAAGGAACACTCAGTTCTGAGAAAAGTACTGTTGGAAGATGAGGTCTTGGCTGCCCTGGTGTCTGTCATTGGCACTGCCACTACCCACTTGAGCCCTGAGTGAGTATAATCATTGATGTGGCTTGATCCTAGGCAGGAGGATAGCAGTCTTGGAGAGAAGCCGCAGATAGCTGCCTTCGGAACTGTCCTTTTACTCAGAATCAAATGTGGAGGGAGTTGTTTTGCTGGCAAAGGAAAAGGAAGGGGCTTTTTTTAGCACCGTGTGTTATAAGGGTTGGGGAAGCATGGGCTAATGTTTCTTAGCACAGATGTGCGTTAAGAATCACCTGGGGAGCATTTTTGTTTGTTTATTTTTTAATTTATGTATTTATTTATTTTGGAAATATACATTGAGTTCTCTGACTGGATTATAAGCTCTAGGAGAACGGGGATTTAATCTCCCTGCTTCACTGCTAAATCACCAGGGCCTAAAATGGGAACGGTTCTTAGCACATAATATATGCTAAATTAATACTTGTTGAATGCGTGAAAGATCATGATCTGGCCCATTGACCCAGTGACGCTCATGTGAACTGAGGGTACTTGAGAACCCTGGCTCCTTGGTGATACATAGTCTTCTCTCCCCAGCTTAGCTGCCCAGAGTGTCGCCCACATTGTGCCCCTTTTCTTGGATGGCAACATTTCCTTTCTGCCTGAAAACAGCTTTCCTTGCAGATTCCAGCCATTCCAGGTAAGGGCCTAATGGACCAGAAGGGAAAGAATCTTGGACTTCTTTTTTGTAAGATTGTATTTATTTGAGAGAGAGTGTGCGCAAGACAGCATAAGCAGTGGAGGAGACGCAAACTCTGCTGAGCAGGGAGCCCGATGCAGGGCTCGATCCCAGGACCCTGGGTCATGACCTGAGCCGAAGGCAGACGTTTAACCAACTGAGCCACCCAGGCGCCCCAGGACTCCTTTCCTTCAAATTTTTAGGGCTAATAGGGGATGGGTTTGGGGACAGACGAGCCTAGTGCTGCGAGACAGGCTTGCTAGAGCTCTTCTTCTTTTATAGGATGGTTCCTCAGGGCAGAGGCGGCTAGTTGCACTGCTCATGGCCTTTGTGTGCTCCTTACCTCGAAATGTGAGTACATTTGGGGAGTACCCTAATTTAACCCTGATAAGGGGAGGCAGCTCCCAAGTGACTTCCGGTCAGAAACTTGCCGTAGGCTAAGCTGATGTATTTTCCTCACTGGAGAATTTAGTTCTCATCCATTCTGGCCCCTGCTGCCACTTTCTACTGGGTATCTCTTGGAGTGCAAGTGTTCTCTTCGTGCATCACATGGTCAGGTTTTGTGTAGGTGGAAATCCCTCAGCTGAACCAACTCATGCGGGAGCTTGTGGAGCTGAGCTGCTGCCCCAGCTGCCCGTTCTCCTCCACCGCCGCTGCCAAGTGCTTTGCAGGACTCCTCAACAAGCTCCCTGCAGGTACTGAGATGAGGCTGGGGGCGGGAGCCTCCTGGAAGCAATTACTGATGAAATCTTGGAAGTTCAGCCTTTACAAAAAGGAGCTGCTAATAATATAATAGGGACTACCAAGGGACAGTGCTTGGGACAAGAGTCAAGACCAAAGTTGGGCAAAGCTTACGGGACATAAGATAAGAGGGTTCAAGCAGAGTGCTCTGTCTAGGTCTGTCATCCTACTCCTCCCTGTGGGAGAGATCATTTTTTTCTAGAAGTAGACCGCTCTTTCCGAATACTAGTACCCCTGTGTTATGAGATACCAGGCTCTCACCCTAGTGTCCTGGAGCTGAGTGGGCAAAGTCAGCCAGATTGTGTACTATTCTCTTCTAAAGGCCTCAGGGAGCCCTGCATTTAAATGATTTATATCCTTTGTTGTTAAAGGAGAAATGTGTAGCCTCTGCATCAGTGTTCCTTATTTTTAGGACAACAGGTGGATGAATTCCTGCAGCTAGCTGTGGACAAAGTAGAGGCTGGCCTGAGCCCTGGGCCCTGTCGTAGTCAGGCCTTCACACTGCTTCTCTGGGTAAGGAGCCAGAATGGATTCTGATTAGACAGAGACAGTTCTATCTGGTTAAATGAAATTTCTCCATTTGACCTTGAACCATAAGCATGCTTCTTGGGGTTCTGGGGTTCAAATGTCGTGCTCTATTCTCTTTCTGATTACAGGTAACAAAGGCCCTGGTACTCAGATATCACCCTCTCAGCTCCTGCCTTACAGACCGGGTAAGTCTGTTCTGGAGACAGGAGAGCTGAGGACCCAACAGTTTTCCTTGTTTATCATCCTAGAAATGACAGCCATCCTCCTCTTGAGTATTTAAGATTCATTCTTCTCTTCTGGTGCACCTCTTTTCTGCAGCTCACGGGCCTTCTGAGTGATCCGGAACTAGGCCCAGCAGCAGCCGACGGCTTCTCTCTGCTCATGTCTGACTGCACGGATGTGCTGACACGCGCTGGCCACGCTGAGGTGCGGCTCATGTTCCGCCAGCGCTTCTTCACAGATAACGTGCCTGCTTTGGTGCAGGGCTTCCATGCTGCTTCCCAAGGTGAGAGGGGATCTAAAAGAAAGGCCCCAAATATAGAGACCTTTCCTTTGCTCAGGGCACATTCTCTCAAATAATTTGGGACCTGAGTGCTGCTTTAGAGCTGCAGTGTCGCCTGTACCTGAAAGGCTAAATTTCCAAATGCTTGTTGCACTTTTTTCCTTTAATGAGTCTCTCTGCCTTTTCTGAGCTTAAAGGTTTGTGGGGTTTTTTTCCCAACCTTTTGCTCGGCTGATGTCCCAGCTTCATCAGAGATTGAAGTTGAATTCCCAAGCTCTATATCTGAGACCAGTGTCTGCCTAAGCTTTTCCATGTTTTTACAGATGTGAAGCCAAATTACCTGAAGGGCCTGTCTCATGTACTTAATAGGCTGCCTAAGCCTGTGCTCTTGCCAGAGTTGCCCACGGTAAGCCCTGCAGTCAGAGCCTCAGACGGGGGGCCTAAGGCAGTGTCCCCAGCCGGGGCATGATGAGGTGGAGGAAAAGCGGGCTTACCACATACATGATCGTGCCTGCCTTCTCTGTGGCCCTTTAGCTGCTTTCCTTGCTGCTGGAGGCCCTGTCCTGCTCTGACTGTGTAGTACAGCTCTCCACCCTCAGCTGCCTTCAGCCTCTTCTGTTGGAAGCACCCCAGGTCATGAGTCTTCACGTGGACACCCTCGTCACCAAGTTTCTGAACCTCAGCTCTAGCCCTTCCATGGTGCGTTAAGCCCCCACAACTCTTTGGCATCTGTGTGTCTCCTTCATGGGTCTCCTCTCACCCCCTGGGATTGTGTTCCAGGCGGTCCGGATTGCTGCGCTGCGGTGTATGCACGCTCTTACTCGTCTGCCCACCCCTGTGGTAAGTACCTCTTTGGCCTGGACCCTTCTTAGAAGAGCCAGAGAAGTACCTTTTTGCCTTAACAAGCAGGACTGGCCACCCTGCTGTGTGACTGCTGTGTGAGGTATGCACAGGCAGGCATTTACCTGACTGCTCTGTGATGGAATGGCCATCCTGCCACAGCATCCTCTCGAATCGCTAAAGAAGAGGAAAACATTAGTTGTAGAGGCAGAGAAGCAGCCCTTTCAGTTGCTTTGGTTGAGCAAAGCTGTGGCTCTTTTAACTCCACAGCTGCTGCCATACAAACCACAGGTGATCCGAGCTTTAGCCAAGCCCCTGGATGACAAGAAGAGACTGGTGCGCAAGGAGGCAGTATCAGCCAGGGGAGAATGGTGAGTTTCTAGGTCATGGGCAAGATGGAATTGAAATGAGCCTCATTGCTGATGCTGGCAACATTCTTTTTGCCTACAGGTTTCTGCTGGGGAGCCCTGGCAGCTGAGCCCTCAGTCCCAGCCTAGGCTGTTCCGACAGACAATCTAACCTGGAATTACTAACTATCAAGCCATCTTGCCCAAGGCAGGGAGACCACTGGCCTCTGATTGCCTCTCCGTGGGCCACTGTTGCTGGCTGTTTAACATAGGAATCCTGACCTCTAAGGCTTTGTGAAGTAACTGAGTGTGAGACCACTTGTATTTGAAGAAAATCTTGGTCTTAGGGCTCTTCCATTTACTTGTCAGAAGAAGGAAGATATGCTGCTGTGGGGCGAATGAAGATGAATGTGGCTTTGAGGACCAGGATGATGGATGTGTGTGTACCTACTGGAAAATAAAGGTTTCTTTTGGTAATGGGGCTGTCAGATATTTTCCCCCTCCCCATGTATGTCTCTGTGGCACCTAACTAGAGCACCACTGTGTAAGCTAGAGGAACACTAACAGGGACTTGCCAGGAATTCTTGGGGGCATCCACCCCTCCAAGTAGAGCACAGGAAGCATGACCAGAACACATACTCACCAGGCCCTGACTCTGACTTCTCCCTTCCTCACCCTCCAGTAAAAGCAAAGGGAAGCTACGTATCTTTAAAAATCAAATACCTTTATTTTTCACCTTCAGCAGCATGTGAGAAGTGGCAGTGACCTCAGCAGTAGGCATGGTGTCTTGCCCTGTTGAGAAGCCAGAATCTCTGCTCTACTGTTCAGGTGTTTCCTCAGACAGCAAGTGGAAGAGGAGGTGGCCAACCCCAGTGCTGGAACCTGGAGGAGGTTGGGGTCAGCACCTGGCAAGGTTGCTAGCTGCCTAATCTCCAGTCTGGGGCTGGAACTTCAGTTTGCCTGAGCTGAGTAAAGGAACATCAGTCCTAGGATTTTTCCACATCGTGCCTTGTTTCTGCAGTAGCCAGGAGACTGGTCCTTGAGTTGTCCCTGTCTCTAAGGCAGGCCCATTGACTTTTTTGCCCAAGGATCCCGAGAAGCTATCCTTGGAGGCCCTTGAGACACCGTAGGAAACAGGGTGGTGCTCAAGCTGTGGCTGACACAATCCAGCTCACACTGCCATCACAGAGGCTGAGTGAGCAGTTACCCAGGGAGGGGGGTCCCAGCTCATTCCATTCCCATGGGGCAGATGACTGGAAGGTAACAGCACCCGAGTAAGCCAGTGCCTATAAGAGAAGACAGAATGAGTTCCAAGAGTTCCTGGTCTTCCTTCCTGATCCTCAGTCCTCAGCAAAGATTCAAGGTATCCTCAAGCTACATTGGCATTAATCCCAAAAGTAACAAAAGTTCTAGTTTGTCCCATGTGCCCTCTGGTGTCTGGAGGGCCTTTAGAGGTTTCAAGCGAAACTTCTAAGGGACCACTCCAAGCAGTGTCAGGCAGGACTGCAATGAGGACAGGCAAGGGAAGAGAGCAGGTACTTCTGGTCTCCTGGTTACTACAGTCTTAGGAGTTGCAATTTGAAAAGTGGTTTACCCTTTTCTCTTGGGCTCAGGGGGGAACTTCATTTTTTTGTCCTAGGACTTGTGTTACAAATAGATGACTACAATCTCACATGTTGCTGGCCTGAACTCCAGACACTGGCATACAAATGGGAGAAGGTTGGTGGTCACTGTGTCCTACCTAGAAGTCCCTTCTTGACAGCAGCTCTCTCAGGGCTCTGCTGTGGTCATCTGTAAGCCACATACGCATGTACACCACACAGTTTTGGCCTTAAGCCCCTTTGGCTCACTTGAACAGTGATCTCTACTCCGAGTCTAGATCTGCAGTGGTCCAGTATGGGAGCCACTAGCCACATGTGCCTATTTAAATTAGTGACAATTAAATTAAAAATATAACTTGTGGGTGCATTAGCCACATTTTAAGTGTTCAGCAACCATATGTGGCTAGTGGCTAATATCTTAAACAACATAGGTACAGAAAACTTTTCTTATCACAGTGAGTTCTACTGGATGGCACTGGACTAGATGTTATACTTTACCTTCCTGTATCCACACCCAGGAAAACCTTCCAGTTGTCCAGGCAGCCATAGTTGTAATGATTCCTAAAAGCCTAGAGCCAAGAAAAACAGGTTTTTAAAAAAAAAAAAAAAAAAGTTTTTACAAACGCTTCTTTACTTAATTCCCTCCTAATTTTAAAGCCTAAATTGGCTAAGCTAAGGCTCAGCTAGGCAAGTTCTGACCTTTTATGAGGCCTGCCCTTATTGGCCCTGGCCATGGCTTCTGTTTCCAGGACAGCAGGTTTAGTTACCCCCCACCCCAAGCCCTCAGCCCTACTCACTCTGCCCTTGGCCTGCAGCCGACGTCTCTCCTTCTTGTTGATGTGCCTTTCGATACTAGTCTCACCTCGACTGATGAGAACGGCATGCCACATAGTTAGGGCACCCAAGGCAAGTGCTACGGAACTAAGAAAAGAGGGGCCGAGATTGGTGGGGAGCTTAGGGGAGAGGGAGGCTACAAGTAGGTCTGAATCCGAAACTGAGCTGAGCAATGATCCCCTGGAAACCTCTCTAAGTCTTATCTCCCCGCCTATGTCATAGGTCAGTTGTTGCTTCACTATGTCTATTAAAAACATCAACAAAGAAGCATCAACATGGACAAAGAATAAATTATGTGGAAAGAAGGATGGGGAAACAAGTCTGCGTTGCTAATAAAAATGGTCCATATTTCCTAAAATACCCATGCTTAGGAAACAGCAGCAGGTACTAAAAGCACCGGGTTTAGAACAGGCAGCACACATTTCTGATCCCGGCTCTCCCACTCCCAGCTGTGATCACACGGCAGCTCACTTCACCCTCTCATCTTCAGTTCTCCTCATCTGGAAATTGCACTGTCCTACCCTGAGGTAGGAGCTTAACTTACCTTGGCACATAACACTCAGTGCTAGCATCCTTAATGTTCCCTGCCCCAAAACACTGAAGAAAATGAAGCACTGACTCTTTGCCAAGCTAAGTCACACCAGGAACAGCAGCAGATGACAGGTGGGTCCCTGCCCACACATGGGCACTGGAACGGTTTTCCTCTAGCTGCCCCCCACTTAAACTGTCAAAAACGAGCGTTTGATACCTGCACAGGAACCAGAGGTAGACAAGACTCTTGTGAGTCACCCTTTCTCGGAAGGAGAAGGTGGGTGGTGGGGTCTGGTGATACGTCTAGAAAAAGAAGAGCAGGGTTGTTCATTTGCTCTGTTGGTCTCTACCACAGCCCCCAGCACCTGCAGGCAGGGAAGTGACCAAAGCCCAGGGTGAGAAAGTAGGGAGTCAAGCCACAGAGAACTCAGGGCAGCAGCCAGATGGGTGGGCCAAGCCCGGCGGCAGCATCATGTGGACACATACTGGGCAGAGCGGGTCTGGACAGGATGGCAAAGCACAGGAGGAGCCGACCCTGAGCCTTCAGATTTGACAACACAAATGGGGCTCCAGGGGAAGCCACTCCACTTCCCAGCGAGAACGCCCTCACTATGTAGCTGCAATCCTCAAGAGAGGAGGCTGGGCCCACACCCAGAATATAAGCACAAGCAGGGAGAACTGAGCTCCGCTGAGGGCTGAAAGGGCAGCAGAGGTTAAGTGGTACAGTCATGACCCAAGACCTCAGAATTAGGGGTCCTTAAAGGCCCAGGAGAAGCGATGATCCTGACAACGGATGCAGAAAGACCAGGAACAAAGGGTGATCAGACTGGCTCAGCCTGATCTCTGTCCCCTGGAACCCCATTACACAGACTAACACAGACTCCTTGCTGCTCAGGCCATCACCAAGGCAGAGTCCTCGCTCCGCCCAAAGAAGGTGATAATGGGATAGAGAGCCCAAAACTGTCACAAACCAGGGATTTTAGTTTACCCAGGCCACAGAGCCTGCCCATGGCAGACAGCCTCCCAGAATACCCCTGATCCAGTCTTGAGAGGCCCCTCAGCCAGCCTCTACAACTGCACTAGCAGGTGGGCCCCCGCTGCCTCAGCAACTCTATACCCCCCGGCCTGAGCAGCAGGAGGCAGTGGGGTGGGGACAGCCCACCTGGTTGGCAACCGCCTGTAGTTTGTTCTTGTCGAGCTGTTTCATTTTCTAAGGGGATGGAAAACAGTGCTGGTTATACTCTTAGGCCTCTAGGATGGGGGTGCTACCAGCCCCACTCCTTAGGGACAAATTCCACGCTCCCAAATTCTACTGAGCTATCCTGCTCCTAACCATGGGCTCACCTCGATGGCAGCATAAGCTTCCCGGAAGAGGTCCCAACTTCCGTAGCTGCAGTAGACACAGCCCAGAGTCATGAAAAAGCAGAAAGAGAAGAAGTACCGATGGTTATAGTGGCCCACACAGTTGTTTAGCCAGGCTGGTAGGAGAAGGATTAAGGATAAGACCAAACGCAGCTTCTGATCTCTGGTTCATCCCTGCTTCATAATGGCATCATCCAAACACAGGGCTTCCAGTTACCAAGAACTGTATCCCAAAGGCAGGAAAACACAGGACTGTTCCCAGAGGTTAAAGTTTTTCAGAGCCTTCACCAGTCCCACTGGGAAATTGTGAAAACTGAAATCCTTCAGCAAAATGAATCTGCCAATACTTCAACCTAGCTTAGGTTAACCAGCCACCTGTAAGGGACAGTACAGAGGTGCCAGTGGTTCCACCTGGCACACCCAGTGGACACCATGAAGCCCAAACAACTCTTAACATCCCACAAATGTTAGCATGACAGTCTACAAAAGAGAACTATTAGATCCCCTGCTCCACGAAGGCCTGTCCCAGAGCTTGTAAGCCTCCTGCTTCTCCCCGGCCAGCCCTGGCCCCAGAGATGGCCAGTCCCCACCACTCCTCTTCTACTAACTTTCACGAGCCCAGTGTTCTTGGAGGGATGATGCCTTGGTTGTGGCCCTTAACCCAGTGCGGGGCTCTGGAGCTAAAGGAACAGGCCTCAGGCAGAAGAGATCATAAAAGGATACGGCAGTGGTGATCCATCTTCAGCACACACCTGTGAGGGAGGGACACAGGCTCTGTTACGGTGGCCAAAGTTCTTGAGAGGTCAGTGCCCATCCTTTCCTACAAGGCCCAGCATCCTGCTGAGGTGGAAAGGGCACAGACTTTGAAGAGAGCCAGGCCTTGCTTCCAAACCCTGCTTCACTGGCTACATGATCTTGGACAAGGTTAACTCCTCTCTGAAGCTCGGTGTCCACAGTGGTGACAATGCCTAACCCAGGACCATCCTGAGGACCAGGTGTCACGACGTGAGGGCACACTGCCTGGTGTATGACGGGCGCTTCATGAACGTCTTCTCAAACTTTAGGTCTAAATTTTGCCCTAGGGTTTCAGCAGAAGGGCCACAGCCTGGGTTCACAGCAAGCAAAGCCAAGACCCACCTATTGCAGATGCTGCAGTGGTGTGTTCGGGCTGGCTTGGGGTAAATGCACTTCTTACAAATGGAGACTGTTGCGATGTCATTCCGGCCCTGTGCAGAGGGAGAAAAGCATCACGACAATGGCAGCAGCACAGTTCTGGACCTCAGAAGGTACCAAGGCACTCTCCCTCCCCACTCCTGGGGCTGGCTCCCACAGCCCGCAGCTCTATCCCTCCCACATGGCCCTGTGGGGACCGACCTGCGGTGGGTATCCAGGTGGAGTGGTGATGGCCTGGTAGTAATGGAAGACGATAAGGATCAGATTCCAGTGGCTGTAGAAGAAGTGCCAGCAGAGCCGTGGCACTGAGTACGTTCGGAGGATGAGAGGCAGGACGCATAGGTAGGCAATGGCCACGATGGAGCTGGTCAGCACAATCACCAACACCACGAACACCTGCCCACACCAGTGAGGTTGGGGAGACACCGTCAGAGTTTGCCAACACCAAGGGCAGACTCGGGAATTTCCCTGGGGTAGGGGGTTGGTGTGGGTCCCAAACCCAATGTGGGTCCACCAGACACATGTCCTTCTACTACCCCCAAAACAGCCCTTTTCCTGCTCCCTGGGCATCACTCACCACCCCACACCAGCGGATCACGTTGTCCACCAGCCAGTAGATAGGCTCAAAGGCAGCATCGACAGCGGTGTCACTGCCCCCAAAGGAATTGTAGAGCAGGGAGCGCAGGCAGACCTTGCCATAGCGCCAGCGCTGTACCACGCCCCGGAGCAGAGGTGGGCATCGGCGCCTGTAGCCCAGGAGCAGAAGCAGGCGCAGGCAGAGGCGGGCGGGCCCCAGCAGCAGGCTCCGCTGGCCCCGCATGGCTCCTAGGAGAGCACACCATTGTGAGGAGCTGGTCAGGTCCTGTCCCTCCCTATCTCGTCAGGGAGGAGGGGGCAAAGACCTCAGAATGAGGCCCGCCTGCGCCAGTCACCAGCTGTGGCAAGTAGGAAGGTCACTTCACTTCTCTGCAGAATAGGTGGCGCCAGTGTCCCAACCAGATTACACGGGGTAGGGTCTGGAGGTTCTGAACCTGCAGAAATCCTACTTCTATTACACCACATGGGTGCAGAGCAAATCCAAGATGAGGCATACCTAGAGTAAAGAGCCACAGTAAAGGGCTCGGGGAGAGGCAGGCAGCTCCAAGCCAAGGCAGGGTCTTCGGAGTTCTCTGTGTAGACAGAGCAGTAGTGGAGCACAGCGGACAAGCACCACACCTCTGTGGGCAGGGCCATCACAGGGGAGGATTCCCAGGGTCTCCTGCCTGCTCTAGCCCACCCACCCACCTCCAAACAATTGTTCTTCACCAAGGAATGGCCAGTGGGGGGGGGGTAAGCGCGTAGCATGTGGGTCCTACATCTAGATCTGCCCTGGTGCTGAATCTCTGCAGAAGATACTCATCTTTCCTCCTTCCTCTGGGCTAATGTTACAAGCCACCAGACCCAGCCTGGTAGCCTGAGAGTCCCTGTCTCCTGTCAGGACACCTCAGCTACCCTACATGACATCAGATGCTTGGTCTCCAATTCCAGTCCCAGCCCCACCCCAAGGATACAAAAGCCAAGACAACTTCAGGTGTTCACAGCAGAACACCACCACAGGCAGGAGACCGTGGCAGTGGGAGGGGGGCCTTCATGCTGTGGCTCACGAAGACTACAGAGCCTGTCCTCTGTGATGAGTCTCCCCTGAGCAGTTCTAGCTGGACACTCATGAGTCTTCTCTGCAGCTGCTGCCCTTGCCCCCAAGCTTCCCAACCAGCCTTCCCACCTCTGAAAGTACCTTCATTCCTCTATGTGAGTTCTACCTCACTCAACAGCCATGGGAGGTCAGCTGCCCAGGCAACGTCCAGAACAGAAGTCATGGGCTCCTTCAATGCTAGTCTCATCAGTTCCGCAGATCAAAGCCCTTACCAGAAAAGAAATTATCTGATTTTCCCCTAGGGCTACTATGTCCTCAGCAACTCCACTGACTTATTTAACAGGCAGCTCAAAACCCAACAGAAACTGGAGGAGGCTGCTCTGCTGTAGAGACAGTTTCAGTTCAGTAACTGGAGCAAGGTGCTCTCCTTGCACACGGGCTTATCACTAGACGCCTTTCAAAACAAACACATTTCATTACCTTCTTCCACAAGCCCTGTAACGACTTCAGGCAAGTAAGAATCCGGCAGACAAGGCCAGCCAAAGAGTAGACAATTCAGTAAGGATTTACTCTGCATCAGGATAAAGAAACTGGCCATTCCCATCACTCCTAGGAGCTAAGAGACTTAAGAAGTAGTGTAGAAATGAGAGAAAGGAAAAAGTCAGCCTTCCTCCTTCCTCTTGAGTTGGAGTCCTATTGCTTGGAACCATGATTTGGCTTGAAGTATGAATTTTCAAAATAGTATATGGCCACAGTTAAATGTAAGAGACAAACGTTTTACCCCACAACAAATCCAAGTGATTCAGATTGTCCACATCACTGTTCATTCCCTTACTGTGGCTAATGGAGAGTTTCCTATTTGCTAAAATACTCTTTATAGCAACAGCTCACAAATAAGATGCATTCCTCGCGTGTTAATAAACAGGAGGTATATGCCATCTCTCCAGTCTACAAAAAACCCAGAAACATTCTTTTTCAGATTCTCCACCTTTCAGACTGTCCTCAACCACCTCTGGTATTCCGGAGTTCTACAGGAAATGCCTGCCTCCAGGACTAGATTTACTCTCATCTACCCCATAACTTGACTAGGGCTCCATTCTGCACTTAAGTAGTTCTGTGACCTTGGGCGAATCACCCAATCTCCTTGTCTTCTCATTCAGTGACAGGGTAGGGTTAAATGCTAAGTTCTCTTCCAGCTCTAACCCTTTATCGTTCTATATATACACTTGGTTAAGGTATAAATGAAATAGGGGCGCCTGGGTGGCTCAGTGGTTAAAGCCTCTGCCTTCGGCTCAGGTCATGATCCCAGGGTCCTGGAATCGAGTCCCGCATCGGGCTCTCTGCTCAGCAGGGAGCCTGCCTCCTCCTCCTCTCTCTCTCTGCCTGCCTCTCTGCCTGCTTGTGATCTGTCAAATAAATAAAAAAAAAAATTTTTTTTTTAATTAAAAAAAAAAAGGTATAAATGAAATATTTACAAAATGCTTAACATGATACCTGGCTCACAGAAGGACTCAATAAATGCTTGTTAAAGAACAGAGGACACAGAAGTGGTGAGGCTGGTTCAACGTCTATCTGTGCTACAAATAATAGCAAGTGCACTCCTGCCAAAGTGATAACATTAAAAAAAGTGTCTGATGCTATCATTCTTTACGGTCAGTGAAGAGAAAAGGAAACCATGGTTAGAATCATAGTACTTAAGAGTAAGAAAGGATTTTGGAAAACATGTCCCAACTAGAAATCAACCCAAACATGTAAGCTGAAAGCTTGTAGATGCAGAGCTACACATCAGATTTGAGCAACTCATTTTAGCTACTGGGGTTTAGGGGGTACGGGGATGGCAGGGAAGAGATACTGTGGTCCATGGGATCACACTTGAACATACGGAGTTCCTTACTTCTCAGGAAATTGAGGTAAAACAGAATTGGAAGAAACTGTGTGTGTGTGTGTGTGTGTGTGTGTGTACGCTGTGGTGGGGTGCGGAGAATGAGAGTGAACACAGGAGGAAACAGCAAAGCTGAGCTTCACTATCACCCCAAGCACAAGCCTTTAGCATTCTGATCCCTCAGTAGCAACCACAGGCCATAGTGACGTCTGCCACCAGATTAGAGGGGATTGAAGTCAGCCACAGCACTCCCCTCTTTCCAAGGCTCTAAGTCACCATCTGTTTTCCAAGGGGAAACTGGGGTGGTGGGGGGCTGGAGGGTTTGCACGGGGAGGGACATATTCCAAAGCCACCAGAAGGCAAGGGAAACTGAGATGAAAGTTGTAGCAAATCTCATCTGGACAAAGATGCTGCTCTCAGGACGTCTGCTGTGTTAAGCAGTAGTTGTCAGTCATCAGTAAGAGCAGCATTCTGCTCATGTGCAGACTTCCATTCCGGACTAACAGGCTTGAAAGAGAAAAAGTTAAGCATGGGCCCACACGACCTGAGATCCGCTTGAGAGGATCCGACTGCAAGATCTGAAGTTGCAGTCACAAAAACCCGGAGAAGGTTTTACTTCTGAATGGGGTGCGTGGTCATTGTGCGATGGAATGGAAGTGGGGGAAAAAAAAAAAACAAAAAACTTGGGTTCCGGTTTGGGCTCTACCTTGAACTATCTTTGAGCCACCAGACAAGTCAAATCCTGTCTCTGGATCTGAGTTTCCAAATCTGTAAAATGGGCAACTTGAGTTGGCTGACCTCCTTCCAGCTCCGCGCGTTACAGGTCCCCAAGGGTGCACTCCGCCAGGCTTGTGCTGGGCAAGGCCGTGCAGGGCGGAGCAAGGAGAGAAGAGGAAACCGGGCTCAGGAAAAGGCCCCGAACAGGGCCCGACCCTAGAAAAAAGGGCAGCACTGGGGAGCAAAGGCCGCGGCTCCGCTCTTACCTGCCGCCCGCCGACTCCCCAGTCAGCCAAATGGAACCCCCGCAGCCTCCGCCGCCGTTCACTGCCACCCCCTCCAGCTCTGCAACCCGGCCGGGCCCGGTTCAGTCCTACCAACCATCGCCCGCCACCCGCAAGACCAGCCCGAAGCCTGGGACCCGTCGCCAGCCCATCCTGGACCACAGGCGCACGCGCAAGCGTTCCGGAGCCCCGCCCCCAGGCTGGTCCTGGGGCAACTTGGGAAATAAAGTGTCTCGGGAGAGGCTCCCGACGATCACGTGATAAATCATACCAATTGGCGCGTTTCTTACTCTAGCACCGCTCCTGAATTTTGGCCAATGAGAAGTCGACGTCGTTTCCCTCCACTGGCAGTCATGGCGCCACCCGTGAGGTACTGCATTCCCGGTAAGTGTGAGGGGCCCATAGCGAATTCTGGATGGGATAGAGCAGGAAGCCTGGATGGCCGGCACCTTATGGGGGCCCGTGACTGATGCAGCGTTTTTCTTCAGGCGAACGTCTGTGTAACTTGGAGGAGGGCAGCCCGGGCAGCGGCACTTACACCCGACACGGCTACATCTTTTCTTCGCTTGCTGGCTGCCTGACGAAGAGCAGCGAGAACGGCGCGGTAAAGGGGCAGCTTCCCATTTCCCCCTTTTCTTCCTTTCTTTTAGGCAGCTTTTGGTTTCGCGACACTACGGACGCGTCTTTAGTGCCTCAGCAGTAGAACAGCGGGTCTCCACTGCTGGGCATTTTAGCCACCACAGACCGGATGTGTTCCTCTCGCTTGATTAAATTGCTGACACTCGAGGAAGGAAGTTAGGGAATGAGCAGAGGCAGACTCAGCCCTGCAGTGAGCTTCATCTTGTCCGAATGTCTCCTGTCTCCGGTTTCATCTTGCTCCGCTATTCCCACCTCACTTTGCAGTCTTGTCACACAGGCTTCTTTCACTGTCGCTGGTAGGGTAAGCTCTCTCCTGCCACAGAGCCTTTGTACACAAACTGTTTGGAACACGGTCATCTCCTTTGCGTGTTTAATTCTTACCTTTCAGATAGCTTCTCTAGTATCACTTTATCTGAGAAGCCATGCTAGACCCACTAGTCAAGGAAAGGAGTTTTATGGGCTTTTATTTTTTGTTTTGTTAAACTCTCACAAGGAACTACACTTCTTTCCTTCCCTGTGCTCAGCTTTGCAAATAATTAAACATTCAGTTACATGTTCCCCCTTGACTCTTCCCTTACTAAACTCTTTAAGTTCCACGAAAGCAAACCTTGCCACCATACCTTTGGTGCCAAGCACAAGGGCCTGTGCTCAATAAATTTTGTTGAGTGCCTAACACTGTCCTCTTTAGTTCCAGAGGCTGATCCAGGATCAGCCCAGGATCAGATAAACAGTCTTTGAAGGAGCAGCTTAAAAATATGGGGTATAGTAGAAAGAGGATTCAGAATTAGAACATTTAGGTACTGGCTAACTAGGCCTTGTTTCTGCTTCATGTTAGAAACTTGATCTCTGGTTTTAGGTTTTACCTCATATGTAAAATTAGAGGCTTTTTATTCAGTCAATTTTGGGAATGTCTTTAACATATCTAAGTTTATTCATTTCATATATTTATTGAGCATTTTCATGTGCCAGGCACAATGCTGACGTCTAGAGATATGGTAGTGAGCCAAATACACATGGTCCCTGCTATCGAGGAACAGACATAAATTGTAAACAAGTAAATGCTCAAATTAGTGTATGGCTGCAAATGTGATGACTATTTTGAAAGAATATTACAGGTTACTGTGAGACCATGTAAAAGACAAACCCACTGTGGTCAGCAGAAGTGACACTAAACCTGAATCTAAAGGATAAATAAAAATTGGGTTGGTGGGGAGAGCACAGTCCTGGCAGAAAGAACAGGTTGAACACAAATTTTGAGATGGGAAGATGTTTAATGAGTTAGTGAAACTGAAAGGCAGCCAGGGAACTGAAGCACAGTAAACAAGGAAGAGATAAATCAAAGATGAGGTTCAAAATATCTGTCTTGGGGTGCCTGAGTGGCTTGGTCAGTTGAGAGACTGACTCTGGATTTTAGCTCCAGTCATGATCTCAGACTCCTGGGATTGAGCCCCATGTCAGGACCCCCCAACAAGTGGGGAATCTGCTTGGGATTCTCCTCTCTCTCCCACTGTCCCTCTCCCCATTTGCACATGCACACACTCTCTAAAATAAATAAATCTTTTAGGGGTGTCTGGGTGGCTCAGTGGGTTAAAGCCTCTGCCTTCCGCTCAGGTCATGATCCCAGGGTCCTGGAATCAAGTCCTGCATTGGGCTCTCTGCTTGGCAGGGAGCCTGCTTCCCCCTCTCTCTCTGCCTGCCTCTCTGCCTACTTGTGATCTCTGTCTGTCAAATAAATAAATAAAAATATTTTAAAAAACAAATAAATAGGGGCACCTGGGTGGCTCAGTCGGTTAGGCATCTGCTTTCGGCTCAGGTCATGATCCCAGGGTCCTGAGATCGAGCCCCACATCGGGCTCTCTGCTCGGCAGGGAGCCTGCTTCCTCCTCTCTCTCTCTCTCTCTCTCTCTCTATCTGCCTCTCTGCCTGCTTGTGATCTCTGTCAAATAAGTAAATAAAATCTTTAAAAAAATAAATAAATAAATCGTTTTTTAAAATGTATCTGTCTTACACCAACAGCCAATACCTTGCTCAAAGAGAAAACTACAAGTATTTCCTTAAAATAGAAGAAATCAAGTATGGCCATTATTATATAATATTTATTTGGAAATTTTAGCCAGTACAATAAAGTGAGAAAATGAGGGAAATAGTATAACTTTGAAGGAGTCAAGTTATCCATGATGATAGACGATGGTTATATACCAAGAAACCCAAGAAAATCACCAAAAACTTTCATAGAACTGATCTGAAATGATTAGATTATGTGTTCTAGTAGCATTCTTCCCTTGAAGAATGGTCCCTTGACCTTCCTATTGTCTAGAATTTCTAAGGCTGTCTCCTCTGGGCACTTATGTCTATAGTCCACCCGTCCTTGTGAACTCAGCTGTGGACCAAAGCATTACTACATTACTCTTAAGCCACAGATACCTTTATGCAAGGTTTAGTCAGGATCTTACATTTTATTGTTTTCTCTATAGCTTCCTGTCATTTCTGTGATGAGAGAAACAGAGTCCCAACTACTACCGGATGTGGGGGCTATTGTAACCTGTAAGGTAAGTTGGTTTTAACCTCCCTGCTTAAGACACTTGTTCAATGGCGAAATCATGATCATTGTGGAACTGCACTGTCAAATACCATAGCCACTAACCATATTGGCCATTTAATTGAAATGAATTAAACAAAACTAAAAGTTCATTTCATCAGTCCCACTAGCAACATTTCAAGTGCTGCCCTGTTGGCCAGCAGTGAACATTTCTATCAGCACAGGGTTACTGGACTGTGCTGGCCTGGAAAGTTCTGGGATAGTGATCAAGGCATCCTGCTTCAGCAGTCATAGTTCTTTCACTGAGCTAAGTCTCTAAGTATGTAGTTTGCGAAACAGGGGTGTCAAAGGGTAATAAGGAGGCCTATTTTTTAATATCTAGAAGCTAGATCTTATTCTGCAGGGAAGCAAAAGAGCTTATATTCTAGCATTCCTTTTAAATCTTGTCTTTTAGGGTATTCCAGGGGAAGTACAAGTTAAGGTTGCCGTGATCAATAAATGTAATATATCCTTACTCCCTGCCCATCCCCACCTTCTTTTTTTTTTTTTTTTTAAGATTTTATTTATTTATTTGAGAGAGAATGAGTGAGAGAGAGCATGAGAGAGGAGAAGGTCAGAGGGAGAAGCAGACTCCCCAGGGAGCTGGGAGCCCAATGCCGTACTCTATCCTGGAAGTCCGGGGTCATGACCTGAGCCTAAGGCAGTCGCTCAACCAACTAAGCCACCCAAGTGCCCCATCCCCACCTTCTGCCAGGTTAAGTTAACTTGTAGCTTTTAGTTGCTCTCTTTATAAATTGTTCCAGTAGAAAATCTGTGTGTTATTCTCAAAACAACTGAAAACGCAGTGATCCAAATATTATGCAGTACCTCAAATGTACACTTAAATTCTGTTGACTCTATGGGGCTTTTAGCAAGATCTGCTGAAGGTCCAGATTTGCTGTAATATCCTGTGTTTATTTATGTTAGTCTTCTGTATTTTTCAAGATCTGCTCCATATTATTTCATTGGATGCCTACGGTAACTTTATTAGGTGGCCAGAGTGACTCTCATCCCACTAGACATGTATCGTTTATGCAAAGTTAAGTAGGAGTTAACTTGTCTTAAATTCTATAATTAATAGGGTTGCTTGGACTAAAATCCTGGTAATTCCTACTTTCTTGCTGCCTCCTTGAGCTCACAACTGCTACTATTCTAATGCTGATCTTTTCTCTGTTTCACAGGTCTCTAGCATCAATTCACGCTTTGCCAAAGTGCACATCCTGTATGTAGGGTCCACACCACTTAAGAACTCTTTTCGAGGAACTATCCGGTAAGAAGTGTTCATGTCTTTACCTTGGCCTCCACACCTGAGGATAGAAGAGGGGACTGGAATTTTTAGGAACAATTACAGTTCCTATACCTGCCTCTCTGGCTCCCATCTTTGTGTTCTGATTCTGTCCAAAGGAAAGGTTATAATGTATGAGCTAAGACAAAAGGAAAATAGTGACAAGATTAGGCTTTAAAGTAAAATGAAAAGAACTGAGCTAAGCTGGAGACTAGTGATGCACAATGACTCATATGAAACAAAGTAGAAGACATTTTAGGAAATACCTTCCTTTCTTTTATTTAATATAGTTTTGTTTTTTTTTTTAAGATTTTATTTACTTATTTATTTGACACACAGAGAGAGAGAGATCACAAGTAGGCAGAGAGGCAGGCGGAGGTGGGGGGGAAGCAGGCTCCGCGCCAAGCAGAGGGCCCGATGTGGGGCTTGATCCCAGGACCCTGAGATCATGACCTGAGCTGAAGGCAGAGGCTTAACCCACTGAGCCACCCAAGCGCCCCTATTTAATATAGTTTAAACCCAAGGATTTGAGACATTAAAAAGATTAGTGTGGGGGGGCACCTGGCTCAACGGGTAAAGCATGGATAAGTCTTGATCTTGGGGTTGTGAGTTCAAGCCCCATGTTAGGTATAGAGACTACTTAAAAATAAAACCTTAGGTGCACCTGGGTGGCTCAGTGGGTTAAGCCTCTGCCTTCAGCTCAGGTCTTGATCTCAGGGTCCTGGGATCGAGCCACACATCAGGCTCTCTGCTCGGCAGGGAACCTTCTTATCCCCCCCACCCTGCCTACTTGTGATCTCTCTCTCTCTCTGTCAAATAAAATAAAATCTTTTAAAAAATAAATAAATAAAATCTTAGGAGCACCTGGGTGTCTCAGTTGGTTGAGTAGCTGACTTGCCATTTCAACTCGGGTCATGATCTCATGGGTCATGAGATTGAGCCTGTGTTGGGCTCTGCGCTCAGTCGGAAGACTACTGGAGACTCTCTCCCTCTGTAAAATAGAGTGCATACTCCCTCCACTCATATGCGCCTGTGCTGTCTCTCTCTCTCCCTCTCTAAGATAAATAAATAAATCTTAAAAAAATAAAATACTTTAAAAAATGGTTAGTTGGTGAAATGGTAGTTGGGTGTTTTGTTTGTTTTTCCTGTAGGTTCTTTGAGAAGGGATCAACAGTTCTTGTGAGCCAGATAATTTAACTTCTGAGGCCCATTCCACTCTCAGGATTCTGTGTTGTTCTATAGTGCTTCTCTTCAAGCTCTACTAAGGCAGCAAAGTTCCTTAATTTTTCCTGCCAAATCTGTTCTGCTTTTCTATACTCAGAGGTATTGATACTGCTGCTCTGTGTGACCCAAGAATGGGAAAGTGGTTTTCTCCTCCGGATGAGGACTTGGAATGCTTCTCTACCCCACTTCTCTCGTGGCATCTGGGTCCCCATTATGACTCGTTCTCTCTACTCTTGTAGCTCTTTGTCTGCTATGATTCTGCAGAATAATTCTTTCTCACCGATAATTAATCTTTCTGTTAATTCTTTTTTATAGCAAGGAAGATGTCCGAGCTACTGAAAAAGACAAGGTTGTTGGTTGGTCCTTTTTCTTTTTTTCCTTATGACTTTAGGAATCTCAATCCTTTTAAATTATTCCACTGAACTTCAAACATCTATAGAAATGTAGATCCAAAGATCCAAGGAATTTTAAGATGTTTCCTACTAGAAAGTGTGGAATTCACCTCCCTGTCCTGTTCCTCTCCCTTAGGATTTTTGTTCTCTCTGTTGACCAGAAGGCGATTAGTTTACTCCTTGCCTTTGAAACCAGGTGTTTATTCTTTGCTGTTCCGATTTACTCTGGATCCTTTCAGAGCCAGCTATAGTAACTTTTGTCCAAGTCAGATTCCTGATCAGGTTACTGAATTAAAAATCTTTGCTTTATATAACGATGCTGTAGAAGCAATAGAAGTTGTTGATTGGCTTGACTAATGATGACTTTTCACCCTGTGGGATTAAAAAGTAGATTGGGTCTACCAGAGGGGTAATAGTTTCATGTAGATCTGATTTAAAGCTTTCACTTAACAATCCTGTTCTTTTCTTACAGGTAGAGATTTATAAGAGTTTCCGTCCAGGTGACATTGTCTTGGCCAAAGTGGTATCCTTTATTCCCAGGAGTGTTGTGGTCCTTTGTCAAAACAAAAAACAGAAGTAGAAAACAACTCAAGTGGTTATGGGAGGGAAGACTTATCACCCTTCATTTTCCTTTACCAGTGTTGTGTGACTAGATCTCCCTGGGTGATGCACAATCCAACTACCTCCTGACCACTGCCGAGAACGAGCTCGGGGTGGTGGTGGCCCACAGTGAATCAGGTAAGTCTGTACATCCATGTGCTCACCTTTCCCTGGGAGCTATGGTTTGGGATTAATCCACTGTTTGCTCTTGTTACCCTTGTTTTTTTAATTATCTAGGCAGCAATAGGAGTGTCAGTACTTACTACTGAGATTAGAATGATTCTCCTTATATAACTGTAATGGGGGGGGGACTCACTCTATAAGTCAGTGGCACCAGTAAGGCTTTTTCCATATGCGGTGAGGTTCACTAGGCTGTTTGGTGATACTTCAGTTCATAACCAGCCTTGAAAGGGAAGGGTCTTCGGTAAACATTTGGGCTTTCCAACTTCAACACCAGCTCTTTCCTTTCAGGTGTCCAAATGGTTCCCATTAGTTGGTGTGAGATGCAGTGCCCTAAGACCCACACTAAAGAATTCCGGAAAGTGGCCCGAGTGCAGCCTGAATTCCTGCAGACCTAAGAAGCCACATTTTACCCCACGGAGAGGGGTAAGCCGTTTATCTAAGAGTACGTGTATGGATCCAACATCAAGATGCCATTGTCTTTATTCAGACGCCTGGGGTTGGCCAACAACCACCTTTAGAAAAATCTGCCAGCAACTTATACTTTAGGTGGAATATTTCTTATGAACCTTTCAGTGGATTTCATTTTCTGGAGTGATCAATTTCTCTTTTTTGGAGGCGTCAACAAACTGTATCATGTTGGAAGTAACCTGTTCCCTCTAACGGTCCTACAAATACACATTTTTTGCTGAGACAAAACATTTTTTACTAAAAAAATTTTATGGCTTTCGTTGTCTTGAGTAGGGAAGCCTCTAAAAAGCATCATGAGGGGCGCCTGGGTGGCTCAGTGGGTTGAGCCTCTGCCTTCAGCTCAGGTCATGATCCCAGTTTCCTGGGTTCGAGCCCTGCATCGAGCTCTCTGCTCACTGGGGAGCCTGCTTCCTCCTCTCTCTCTGCCTGCCTGTCTGCCTACTTGTGATCGCTCTCTCTGTCGAATAAATAAATATTTTTTAAAATAAATAAATAAAAAGCATCATGACATTCAGAGGAGGGGTTTGCCTGGTTGCTGACACCCATTAACGGACATGTGTGAAGTGCTTGCTTACTCTAGAAAAGCCTAATCTCCAATCTTTCTTATATTTTGTATGTTCTAAGCACTTCCACTTACTGAGTACTTGCTATATGCCAGGCACTGAGTCGAGCACTTTATATACATCTCATTGAGAGACAGTACAGTTTAGTGAAAATTAAAGAATACATGGTGATTCAGGGTGCATGTGAGTAGTTCTGAAAGTAATTAGATGAACACAGTATTACTAATTTAGGGGGTACCCCAGCACACGTTTGTTAAACCTGAACTGAAAAGAGGGACAGAGCACGGTCATGAGAGACCAGGGAAGGATGTGTGAAATAAAAGGAACTGAAGAACTTGGCTAAGTGGAATGAAAATATTCAAGGCAGAAAAAGGAGCCTGAACAAAGCGCAGAAGGAATGGACATCCAAGTTTGGGGATGAGGAAGGGATAAGGGTTAAGCGTGGAGAAGCTGCCGAGGGCATGGAAGGAAGAATTAGAGATGTCAGTTATTGAGATGTTCTTCAAGGAGCCCATCTCTTTCAGGTGTACTGACAGTGGTTACCTGTGAACTCCAGAGTCAGCCCACCTGGGTTTATATCCTCTAGCTGCTAGCCTTGAATAGGTTAGGTTGGTTTTTTAATAGAAAACCGAATTGAGATCAGTAGCTTCCCATGCAGTTTTAAGAAATAGTAAGAGATTCCTGGTCCACTTTGCCCATATTTCCCCCAACGGTAACACTGTACAAATTATAGTATACTAAAATAATCAGGATGTTGAACATTGATAGTAATGCAAGTTATTTTTAAGTCTCTTTCCTCGTCTGGCATAGTATGATGTCATGGGTTATTGTGAGGAAGAAATGCCTAAGTTCCAGTACACACCAGTATTATGTTGTTATTACAGATCTGGTTGCCTTCTATCAAGGATCTGTCAAATTCCAGGCCTTATGTTACAATGTAGTTTAAGTAGTCCCCTTACTGATAAAGGTTTTAAAACTTTACAGATTTTCCTTTTTTATAGGCAATGCTACCAAGAAAACCCCTATCCTACATATCCTTGTGCATGCCTAAGTTCTGTGGCAAAACAGATTCCTAGAAGTAGAACGCTGGGTCAAAGAATGGGTATTTTTTAAATTTTGGTTAGGTGTTCCCATATTGCCTTGCAGGAAGATGCTACCATTTGATTCTCTCTACAGCGTTAACCACTTTAGCCACTTTACTTACCTCTGAACTTCCCAGTAGCCCTGGAATGTTCTGATCATTTCTACATTTTACAGAGAAGTAAACTAAGGCTTAGAAAAATCAGTTCACTTGCCCTAAGTCACACAGACATCAAGTGGCAGAGCATTAGAGCATTATTCAAACTTAGGTCTGTCTTATAAAGCCAACATTTTTTCTTCTGTACCATGGTGCCTTTTTCTAAATATTGACTAGAACCTTGGGCATGAAATTAAAGGCTCTCCAAATTAGCAATGGTTCATTGAGTGCTTGTTGGGACTTCATTCAATAAACATATACTGAGCAGCTAGGAGTTAAAACAGTGAACGATAGAATCCTTTCCTTGTAGAGCTTACATTCTAATGAGGAAAGACAGGTGATACGTAAACAAACATTCTAATGAAGTGTCAGAACATTTGAAGCAGCTGAATAACAGCTCTCTCTGATCTGCAGAGCAGGATGGATTTCCTCCATTAACCATCCAGTATTGTATTACATGTTAAGTTTGTGCCTGTCTCCCCTAATAGCCTGAGCTTTTAGGGCAGGAATCTCTTTGAATCTTCAGTGCCTGATACCGTGACTAAACATAGCAAAAGCACAATACAATTTTTTTGAGTGTTCTCATAGCTGACTCAACAGCTACGCCCAAATAGTGATATTTAGTGATGAAATCTGCTAATCTACAACTGGTTCTAAGGGATGAGGAGGATACTGGTTTCTGTGCCTTGGAATAGTGATTCTCAGCCTGGGTGAGGTGATTTTCAAAACTGCCTACAAATCGCACCCCCCCCACACACCAGATGATTATGCTTAGCTAGCTACCCTGGCTACGCAGGGTCTTGGAAGGATGCTAGTTGTTGGTCTCCTGGTGGTGTTGGTAGATAATGCAGGCTTTCTGTTACTTTCCTGCCTCTAAGAGTTCTAGTCAGTGAGTGAAGACTGCCATAAACTCAGATGATGTCAGGACACAGAGTAAGAGTAATCTAAGCTGATCCAGTCTGATTTGGGTGAAGAGCCTTGATCAAAGGAAATTATCAACTTTCAGTCTAAGATTCAGTATAGGCTAAGTAAATTTAACATTCCACCAGACTGTTGGGAGACTTAAATTACTAAAGCTCATCCTAGAGTTACTGGACAGATCAAGTGAAAAACTCAAGAAGATGATTAGAAGTATTTAAATTGAAATAAGGACTTTAGTTGAACATCTTTTCTCTGGGTTCCAGTACTTGGTAGCATATATTTGACCAGTTTCTGCATCTTTTTCAGCCTGTTTCTTCTGTAAACTGGGGATAGCAGCCCTTTCAGAGGTGATGAAGATTAGAGACTGTGTATGTTAACATGCCTCAGCCAAGTGGCCGGCACAGAGGAGCTTCGTGAGAGCTTCCCAGACGGAGGTCCCTATTTCCTCCTGCTAGAAGAAAGGCATTAAGAGCTTTTTCTTGCCTTGGAGTCTCTCTTATGATCCCACAGTCTTTTCAAAGGCCTTAGAGAGAAGGTAAATGTGAGCCATGCCCCTTCCTAATTATTTATATAATGTAATCAACTTCTTTTCTCCTGCATCATTTTATAAAGTTGTGTGTAATTTCTGAGGATGAAAAGTGAATCAAGTTTATAGATTTCTAATGGAAAAATATTAGCTTTTTAAAGTAAACAAGCCTTTACCTTACTCAAAAGGCATAATGGGGTTTCAGAATTTGATTTTCCACTCAAGTGGTACTCAGTAACCAGCGTCACGGAACAAAAGCTGTAGAGGCAATAGGAATGGAGAGTTCAGCTAAGATGACCTGCCCCCCCACCCCACCTCAGCTCCCCAACCTAAGATGGAAAACCTAGTAAGGTATACCATATGTGGACCAGGCTGTGTTAACTGACTGGTTGTCCTAGAGGGACACTATATCACACAGAAGTTATTGCACATCACTCCTTTATTATACTGATCTGGAAAAAAGATTTAGTACAATTACGCTCAAAATGAGTACTGAGCCCAGGGTGGGGCCAAGCAACTGGAACATGATCAGAAACAGATACCGTGAAAGACACACTTGGACATGATCAAGAGGCATCTCACTGCCATAAAACATTAAGGCAGGGGAGGGATTCTAAAACACAGCAGGATGAACTCCTAGGCCTCAGACGTCAAGGAGTTTATCCCACACTGGTGTGAGGAATGACTTATTTTTGGATGATCACATGTGGGAATAGTTCAACCGCCACTAGAAACCCCAGAAGGGTTTCGTTTTGTATTATATATATATGTATGTACTACTTTTTTTTCTTGTAAAAGTAAATGCAACATGTAGAACATTCAGATTGATCCCAGTCTTCTGGAGCCGGCTCTTCTAGGGTCAGAGGGGAAATGACTATTTTCATCACGATGCAGGTTACATTCCTCTTCCACTGGAATGCCTAGAGCGCCCCCCTCCACCTGTACAGAACAGTGCAGGACTCGCTCGTGGGAACACACACAGGCTCTCCTGCTCCTCACTGGTCACACCTAGCATGGTTCCTCCCTATCCCCATTGCAAGCAGCTCCTCAGTAGTAAAACAGTAGCAAAACCCCCAGCATTACTAATTCCCTACTCGTGGGTAAGAGTCTTCTCTCAGCTTGGACTGAGAACCCATGCCCCAGAAGCGCCATTCTGACTAGAATATATGAAGGGAGTGGGTGCAAGAAACAAAATGGCTAAACGAAATTAGGAGCCACTGGTCCTCATCTGCAGCTAAAACTTAAGATGCCTACAGATAGGGTCAGTGTGACATGTGCAGGGAAGAAGTGCAGAGGAGTGGGATGGACAGGGAGGGGAGGTATCCTTGGGGAAGTAGTCTGCCTGCTTCCCTTCACTTTTTGGCCTTGCCCTGGGCAGCCACAGCTTCCATGGCTTTACGCACGGTCTCTTCATCCCCCAGGAACTGCATGGGCTTGATGGGCTTCAAGTTCTTGTCCAATTCATAGACCATGGGAATGCCTGTTGGAAGGTTTAGTTCCATGATAGCCTCTTCGGAAAGACCTGAAAATACACACCGTGATTAGCCATGCAAGACACAAATCCATGTCACCTCTGCAGGTGACAAAGGACTTCAGTAGGAATTAAATAAAACAAGACACCCTTTCTGGTGTTTGTAATAACAGTAATGATCCGTATTACAGATCAGTCACCCAAAGAATGCACCCAATACTTATTTCTCAGCCACTGAAAAGCAAGAAGTATGAAAGGTGTGTACCACAGATCTCTCTCCCAAAGTAGGGTTAGGACCAAACACATCTCAAATGTCCTATGTGGTCCATCCAGCCTGCCAAAAATCAGCAAATCTGTCCCTCTAGGCCCTCAGGTAAAGCAATTTAGAATGCAAATTGAGATTCATGTGTGAAGTTGTACCAGGTTGTGATTAAGGAGGATTTTACCAGTTTCAACTGGCAATCCTAGTCTAAAGGTGAGCATCTCAAATTATAAAGTGTATGTGAGTAACAGATGGCAGCCTCTGCATCAGGTCTGAAGGGGAACCTGAAGTTCTGCATATACAGTAAGCACCCAATGAGTCTGTCTACGATGCTTTGAGGAAACAAGGGTAGAGGGTGACCAGGAGTCAATCTATCTCCAAGGCTCTCAATATGTCTAACCTTTTCCCGAAGGTATCCTTTGCATGCAATAAGTCCCTGATTAGTGGCAATTTTGCTGTATGCCTCCTTGAGGGTTCCCCTGAAAAATACACATACCCTCCAGATGCTTGACAATGCCCCGAAGGCTGTTGCCATGGGCTGCAATCAGGACTCGTTTCCCCTCCTTAATCTGGGGAACTATTTCTTCGTTCCAAAAGGGCAGAGCTCTGGCAATTGTGTCCTTCAGACTCTCACAGGAGGGGAGCTGATCTTCAGTGAGGTCTGCATACCTTCGATCCTAAACAACAAAAAAAAATCCAAATTCACCCATTAGTAGTAGCTGCATCTGTTCCGGCCACTCCTCATCCCCTAATTAAAGTGATGAATCAAAAGCTCTCACCAGCGCACAGAATAGAGCTGAGAGCTTGGAAAAGGGGCTAATTATTACCTTGAAGCTCTTCCTACCACCACTGCCCACTACTGGGAAGATTAATTTTTCAAAGAAACAGAAAAGAAGGGGGGGAAAGTAAGTACAAGGCTCTTCCCAATTCACTTAATCTTCTACTTGTCTTAGAAGGGCCCTACAACTATGGATAGGTTTTATGAAGTATGTCAATGAAGAAAGAAAAAAAGGGGATATATTTTTAGGTAAGTAACTATCAACTAAATCTTTTAACAAGTGAAGGTCATTCCTTAGAGAAGGATAATTGAAAGAATTAAGTATTTATTATAAATTATAAACTCAATGGGACTAGGCAGACACTAATAAAAAGCTAAGAAAGAGTGAGGCCCAGAACCATAACCCATGGTCCTAAGTGGAGTTGAGCCAAACCCCGTTTTACCATACCTTACTGATGTTGCCATAGAAGGGATGGTCAGGTTCCATTGGAGGTGGTGGGACATCATAGGAGCGCCTCCAGATCTTCACCTGGGCCTCGCCGTGCTTGGCAGCAGTTTCTGCTTTGTTCAGACCAGTCAGACCTCCATAGTGCCGCTCATTGAGGCGCCAAGTCCTCACTACTGGCAGCCACATCTGGTCAATGGCATCCAGCACTGTCCAGAGAGTCCGAATTGCTCTCTTCTGCACTGAGGTGAAGCAGATGTCAAACTCATAGCCAGCATCTGGGAATCAGAAATTCAAAGTGATAAGCTAATCAGATCCACTCTGGAACCAGAATTTCCTTACATATAAATTTAACTAGTTTGTATACTCCAGCAGGAAAGACAATCTTGTGCCTTCACAAAAGATAAAAATTTGTTATTTTATAGTTGACAACATGATTCCCCAATAATTCACCTAACCCAAGACCTAAACATATTGTCAAGTAGCTACTGTGTACCATCTGTGTGGCTTATCCTAAACCACACAGTGCTGTAATTAAGCCACTTTAAGAACTTACTTCTCCAATTCTTTCAAGAAAAAGATGCTTAAAAACTTGGAATCTCTTAATATATAATAATACGTATAGAGGGCTTGCCATCTGTCAAGCACTGGACTATTCTGTATGTGTTTTGTCTTCATAACCATCCTTGTAACCCATGCTAGAGGAGTTGAGCAAATTATTCAAGGTCACAGCTTATACGTGAGAGATTAAAATCCAGGCTGTGTGACTCCAAAATCCAACTCATAACCACCATCTCTAGTTCCCTCTACATTTTCCTAACTCCTAAGGATCTGGATATTTGTATTTTAGTTAAAACAGTCACTTTTAACCAATGATTACTAATGTATTTCAGTTCTAACTTCTTGTCTAGGGGAAGTGGATTTTAAACCCCCAACAATCAGGACATAGCAAGAGCTCTTAGAGGATGCTGATTAAAACTTAAATTTTTTGCCTGAAATTGTATGTTCACTATGGAGTGGAAATCACATCACAATTTCTTTATCCAGTTTCTGTTACAGTCAAGTGCCAGCCTGTACCTACTTAGGTCGATGGCTAGACCAAGGTTTAGGAGAAGCCACTCCCTGGAGAAAGAGCAAAAAGAGCAAATGCTGTGCACTGATTCATTTATAAATGAATCTCTCCTCCACACTCGTTAGTTCTTAAGGGGTGGTAATCAAGAGTTATGCTGCCCCAACCAACAGGCTACAATTCATATTTCATGAAAGATTATCCCCCCTCCCAATTTAATAAGGAGATGGCCCTTTCTTCATGTAGTGTTTTCCTCCATGAGGCTACAAAGGCCGTCTTTGAAATTCAGCACAAACTTTCCTGGTATTGCCTCATATGGAGGTTGCCAACAGTAATTAATGCAATGTGAAGTGAATTCTCCTGCCAGTCATTCAGCTGAGAATGAGGCCAGTAAGAACTATGCTGATGGGGGAAGGGAGGATTAATCACCAGGAAACCCACCACTACACTACCCCCAAGGGAAAAGATGAAGAATCTCATCAGTGAGCCTCAGGACAAGTCCTAGTAGACTTCATTACCATCTCCTCCCTAACTCTAAGGAAGGGATGGCTCCCCAGTAAAAGGCTGAGTCACCAGGAAGCAACCATCCATAGTGCAAACGTCATCTCCCATGCTGCAAAGCTACTGGCTGTTTCACTGCAATTATTTCCATTCTCAATGGAGTGCCTACCTTTGGATATCCAAATAGGCCCCCAAGGAGAAAAGTAGTTCCCCTGAGGGCTCTTAACAGAGAACTCTACAGCCTCTTCCTTTAACTTTCCCATTAAATAAAAGCATAGCCCAGGGGCGGGGTAAATGGTGTGGTGTGGACCTCATCCTCCCCCAGAAGTAAGACTGCATGGGGGAACTCAGTTCTCACTGGCTTTCTCCTGAAACAACTCAAGAGTTTATAAACCTTGGGGTCCCCAGGTGGCTCAGTCATTAAGCATCTTCCTTTGGCTCAGGTCATGATCCCAGGGTGCTGGGATCAAGCCCCAGATCCGACTCTGCTCAGCGGGAACCCTGCTTCTCCCTTTCCCACTCTCCCTGCTTGTGTTCCCTCTCTCGCTGTGCCTCTGTTAAATAAATAAAATATTAAAAAAGAAAAAAGAGTTTATTAACCCTACTATGATTGAAAGCTCTGAAGAATTTAAGATTTACTCATGTATTTACTTTAGGTTTCTTACATTAATCATAATGGTCTTCACCATTCAGATTTCTGCTTTCAGTCTTTTTTAATATAATCATGAGTGATGCCCATAACAGATATTAAGATCTTAAATGAAATTTTTCTAACTAATGCTACCCACATTTACTTACAAATTGAAATAGGGGGTGCCTGGCTGGCTTAGTCACAAGAGGATGTGACTCTTGATCTTGGGGTCATGAGTTTGAGCCCCATATTAAGTGCAGAGATTACTAAAAATAAGCAAGTTTAAAAAAAAACAAAACTGAAACAGGGTCTGTTAAAGAGGAATTACAAGTTTGACCATTTGATCAGTCTTTTAGGGTACAGCTGCAATTATCTTTGTCCTGGGTTAGTCTCAGCAAACCACCACAGACCCATACAGGGCTTCATACCAGACAGGAGAGAAAATGGCCTCCTTTACCAGCACTTTCCCTCTCCCAGCCTCTCCTAATCTAAGTCACACCAGACCATCCCAAAGCGTTCACACACACAGCCAGCAGGATTACATTTCCCACTTTCCAAACCTGTGCTTCATTTCAAACAATCTACAGTGAAGGCAAGACGCTAGAGTAACCTGAGGCCAAATACCTCTTCCACATCAGGCATCAATGACCCTTTTAAATGGCTGCTTCTCTGTCCAAAGGTTAGAAAGGAGCAAGGCAGGAGCTGCCCTAATCATCAAAGGAACACCTTCTCAGACCAGAGAGAGTCTCTGAGTTGCTGACAGCTGGGAATGGTTCCTTACAAAAAGCATTCCAAAACCACGGAGAGCTATCCCCCCTGGGCGGGGCAAGCCTGGGTAGATGAGTTTATCTCACTGCCACTTCCACCTTTGCCCACCTGTTACTCAACCCAAACTGGAGCAAGCGGGATGGACTAGGAATAGAAAGATACGACCTTGAACAAGTCATCTATGCAATCTTCACTTCTCCCAACTATGAAAGAGGGCCAGGAAAGAATAGAAAAAAGGGGGTTAAAATCTGTCTATGGAATCTGCACAGGATCAACTCAAATCCTTCATTCATTCATTCGCTCAATTACATTTGAAGATGGATTTTGGACACAGAATTTGTGGGATGCTGAACAGCAAAGGCCTACATAAGCACGTGGGTTTCTGAGGCCCGCTGCCTACCCGCGCACCCCCCACCCCGCCGCGTTACTCCCCCACAGCCAAGGACCCGCGTGTGGCCTGACGTTTCATTAGAATCGCAGCGACCTCCTGAAAAGGCGTGGTTACGGCTGCTGGAAGGCACCGGGCATCCCATGTAATTACCCGTCCCCGACTTACTAAATGCTCAGACTAGAAAATGGGAGAATTTCGCAAGGTGGTGTCGTGGAGAACGCAATGGGTTACGGGGCGACCGCCCTCGGCCCTCTTCCTGGCGCGGCCCCTCACTCCACTGGATGACCTTGAGCAAGTCGACCCCCCCCCAACCTGGGCCCATTTCTTCAGTTGCAAAATAAATTGCTGGAAAGCTGAAGCTCAAGGTCAGCCCTCTCTGGGAGGGCACGGGGGCGAGCCAGGCGGCGGCCCTCACCGTGAGGCGCCCGCCCGGGCCTCCGCAGCCCCCACGCACTGCCCAGCCCAGCCCGCTCCGCACCTCGCAGCGCCTGCCCGCCGCGCTTCGCCTCTTCGTGCCCGGCCGGGCTCAGGTCGGCGTCGTACCAGCCGCTGAAGCGGTTCTCCAGGTTCCAAGCGCTCTCGCCGTGCCGGATCAGCACCAGCTTGTATGCAGCCATGGCGGCGGCTCCGGGTGCGACACACACTGGGACTAGCAGAGATTCCGGAGTTGCTGCCCGGGCCCAGCCGCGCCTGCGCGCTCACACCCCGCCGCCGGGTTCCCGCGCACTGGGTCGCCCAAATCTTTCCACTGGCTTGGGGCCGCCCTCGGCCCGCCGGGTGTGCGCATGCGCCCCGTGCTCGCGCTGCGGCCGTCGTGGGGGAGGGGCACGCTCGAGGGCGCCAGAGCGCATGCGGTCTCGGCCGCTGGCCCCTAGTCTGTAGAGGCTGTCACGGAGCGCACGTAAGCGCCGAAAGGCGGCGGGACTTTCGGGCACCGCCGGGCTGTGGGTGCCCGAGGGGGCGTTCGAGAGCCACCCTGCTGTCCTAGAATTGCTGTTGTTCATAAGCCGTTTGTTCTAATAAAGTGGCCGTTATCATTTGAACGGGGCTTAACTGCGCCAGGTCACTTTTCCATCCGTATGCAGTTTGGGTTCACACACCTGCGTTCGAATCTTCACTCTTCCTTTTTTATTGCTTTGTATCTTTGGGCAGGTCGCTTAACCTCGCCCAGCCTCATTCGTGAATGGTCATAATAAATACTTAGCTGGTGCCAATCTATCTGGAAGGGCTATTCAGTCAATAGTCCTTACGAGTGCTTTCTCATTTTAGTGGATATTCATATCCTATTTTACACGTAAGAGAACTGGCCTTGACTGCTGGTTCCAAAGTCCTGCGCTTCCCAGAAACACTGGGCCGTTTATCCCACCTCTTCGGGTGTCTCCCACTCTCTCTAGTCGGTGTCTCCTGGTCCTCCAACAGTGACGCAAACTCAGGACCCCTTCGAACATTCCAGAAAAAGGAGAGTCACTGCCTGTTCTTCCCCTTACACCCAATCAGCAGTTTAATATCTGCTTGTCTGGACAGCTCTCCGCTACCCTTGCCACCGACTCCTGGTTTATTTCAAACTAGCCACTTTATTGAGCACCAAACCAGGAGTCAGTGGGCTAGGGCCAAAGATGGGTTGAATGTGTTTTCTGCCCTTCACAGCAAGTGGAGTGCCAATAAGACCCACAGGTAAACAGCTAACAATGAAATTGTGCTGTGTGCTATATTTAACAGATTCTAGAAAAGTTTTTAACATGCTCTCAAAAAAAAAAAAAAAAGGTGAAAAAAACCCCTATGTACCAAACAGTGTTATAAGTGCTTTACAAACATTAACTCTTCTAATCCTCATATACTCATAATGGTCCTATGAGGCAGGTATTCTATTTCGTTATTTACTGATGAAGAAAATGAGGGATGAAGTAAACTGCCTAAGGTTACAGGGCTCGGGATTCAAGCTGAGGCCTGTTCCCAAATCCCTGTATGCCCAGACTCAGAGAACTAAGTTGTCGGAATTCACAGCTCTGCCCTGAGTGTCAGGGCTGGGAGAGGTCTTGAAAATTCTCCACTGCAACTCCCCACCTCCTGCTACCCCCAGTTTACATGTAACGGAAGAGGAAAGTGACCTGAACCATTCAAAAAGAGCACACTAGTGGAGGACTCAGGTGATCCCACAGGGAAGGGCCCCAAAGTTGGGACTTGCAGTGTCAGAAAGGGAGGCAGCAGCCTGGAGAGATCCAGAGAGCAGGAGAGCTCGGGGGATGGGAAGCACTGTGGGAAGAAGACCTTGAAGGCTTGCTTTTGCAGCTGGAAGCCAGAATTCCTGGGCAGAGATGGGGATTCACTCAGCTTCAATCACAAATCTGGGAAGAAGCTTAGAGCCTATCAAACCAAGGCGATTTCTCAAATGTCAGTCAAAAGTAAGGATAAATCAGTGGGGTTTGTCCTCAACTACTTTTTTTTTAAAACCTTAAGTGTTATCTCTACTGAACACACAGCACAAAGACATTTGTCAGGGTTGATTCCTGGGCCCTTCTAAGGCACCACGTGGATATGGAAGAGAATTCACACATCCTGAGAACAAAGGATGAGTGAGGGGCTGATTGCAGCTGGATTCCAGCTGTAGGAGCAACCTGAGGGAATGACTTCACAGCTCCTAACCAGGTCACTGCCCTCACTTCTTGCCCAGCAGGGGCAACTGTGGCCCATTAAGTCCCTCTTCCTGCCTGGAGTGTGGGGTGGGGATCTAAGCTCCAGACTCCTCTCAGCTGTCAGGTCCTGGGCCAGAAGCAGTCATTAATAACAAGCCCTCATCTCCACCTGAGGCCTCCAGCCAGCCTCAAAACCCCAAACTCTTAGAGCAGACAGCTTCTCTTCCAGCAGAGTGCTTTAATTCATTCCCCAGACCCAGGGAAAATCTCAGGACTCTAACAGCTTTCAACCAACCAGCTTATCGGTTAAGCTGTTACAAAAACTCAGATAAGGATAATCAGGAGGCACAGCCCAATTACCCTCCACTGTCCATTAAAACAGTAAAGCCCTCTCTCAGCCTTCCCTCCCCCTTTATGTTTTCCACAGAAGCACAACTCTGTTATCAAGCACCCAACATTCAGTGCAGGACCCGGTTTATAACCGAAGTGAGGCAAGCCAAGTTCTCTGCAGGGTTGAAGGAGGGGCAGCTGCCGTTTGGCCCACAGGGATCCCTGCCAGGACACCCCGGGTCCTTACTTGTGGAACATCTTATGAATCCATAGCCTGCTGTTCGGACGTGCCAGCTATCGGTGCTACTGTCTGAGGAAGACAGGATTTCTGTCTGGAAGAGAGAGTGAGCCCAAGTGATTGTAGCTAATCAGGACTCTGGGCTTGTAGAGGAAGAGTGCTTTTAAGGAGGCCTGAAAGTCCCACTCCAGCCCTCTGCGGTCGCCATCTGAGGATAAACAGCGGGAATGAGTGTCACTGGAAAAGAGAGAGGACAACGCTGCTGTGTACTTGTGGCTTCCTACAACTCCCCTGACAACACCCTTCCTTCTCTGTCCTCAGAACCCAGCCTCGGACTTGAGTGTCTGGCCCAGCGATAGTACAAGCCCTTCTCTCTGGATCCTGGAACTCTTCCCGTCTCTAAAAAGAAACCACCCTCTGCCTCTAGGCCCTGCATGTCATAACTACAATGATAAAGCTGCTCAAAGTGGGGCAATAGCAAACCTTTTTGACTCCTCTACTTTCCTTTACATAAAACTGTTTTCCGGGGCACCTGGGTGGCTCAGTGGGTTAAAACCTCTGCCTTCAGCTTGGGTCATAATCCCAGGGTCCTGGGATCGAGCCCCATATCCCCATATCGGACTCTCTGCTCAGCGGGGAGCCTGCTTCCCCCTCTCTCTGCCTGCCTCTCTACCTACTTGTGATTTCTGTCTCTCAAGTAAATAAATACAATCTTAAAAAAAAAACAAAACTGTTTTCCTACGCTATTCCTTTAGATGAAATTCTAAGTACAAAACAGGGAGACACTTTTGTTATTTGGGAACGGTTCACGTTAAGTGTAGTGAGGGACTGAGAGATTAGTGGTAAGAATTAGTACAGGATCTCTGAGAAGCAGTTGCCCAGCAGGATTTGCATTAAAGGTATTAGGGGAAATGCCTGAGACAGGAAATGGGAGGGTGACAGGCTGACAGAGTAGGTGTGACCCAAGTGAAAGAAGGATTAAAGGAAGGTTGAGCGGGTGGAACATTTCTTTTTTTTTTTTTTTTTTTAAAGATTTTATTTATTTATTTGACAGAGAGAGATCACAAGCAGGCAGAGAGGCAGGCAGAGAGGAGGAAGCAGGCTCCCTCCTGAGCAGAGAGCCCGATGCGGGCCTCGATCCCAGGACCCTGAGATCATGACCTGAGCCGAAGGCAGCAGCTTAACCCACTGAGCCACCCAGGCGCCCCCGGGTGGAACATTTCTGAGGAAATTCAGGAGGGAGGTTGAGGAATCCTCAAGCCAAGATCACTCTTCAGAGCAGGCCTTGCCTTCGCATCCTTGGCACAGGGATACTAAGTCAGCGGTGGGCAGCCTGTGGGCAGCACGGCCTCTGACTGAATGCTGTGAGGGATTTCAGAGTGACACAATGGGAGCCCCGGGTCAACCAGCTGTGTGAGATTTGGGGGATGGATTCTCATGGTCGTGCATGTACATTCAATAAATTTGTCAGAAATGTTTTTACGTCTGCACTCAGTGACTCCTTACTAACTGATGGAGGGAAGTTATCCAAGGTGCCTGTCAGCCAATGGCAAGGTGGTCAACCAGGTTTCCAACAGTCCTGCTAAGGATTTTGCTCAGGGCAGAGCTGGGGAGTGGGTGGCTGTCCTATATCTGAACACAGTGGAGGAAATGCCTGTCTCCCAGAGGTGACAACAGGAGCCCGCTCAGGGTTGTCCAGCCTAAGATATGTGGACAAGAAGAACAACAATCAGAAACCCACATGAGTTTCTCAAATGCCTAAACATGGAGTTACCCTGTGATGCAGTGATTTTGTTCCTGGGTGTATATGCAAGAGAAATAAAAGCAAATATCCACACCAAAACTCATATGCAAATGTTTAAAAAAAAAAAAAAGGCATTATTCACCAAAGCCAAGATGTGGAAACAACCGGAGTGTCTGTCGGCTGATGAATGGATAAATAATATGCAGTACAGACATACCGTGGAATATTCAACCATAAAAAGGAATGGAACACTGATACGCGCTGCCTGGATGAACCTTGAAAACAGTATGCTGAAGAGAGATGTCAGATGCAAAAGGCCTCGTGCTGGAGGGTTGGGGGCTTCTAAAGAAGGGATATGGAGTTTCTCTGTGAGGTGATGAAATGTTCTAAAATGGGCTGTGGTCTGGTTACACATAACGGTGAAGTGAACTAAAAACTTTAAATTGTGCAACTGAAATGGGTGAAGTCGACGGTATGAGAATTATATCTCAGTAAAGCTGTTTAAAAAAATCTGTGAGAGGGGCGCCTGGGTGGCTCAGTGGGTTAAGCCGCTGCCTTCGGCTCGGGTCATGATCTCAGGGTCCTGGGATCGAGCCCCGCATCGGGCTCTCTGCTCAGCAGTGAGCCTGCTTCCTCCTCTCTCTCTGCCTGCCTCTCTGCCTGCTTGTGATCTCTCTCTGTCAAATAAATAAAAAAAAAAAAAAAAAAATCTTAAAAAAAAAAAAAAATCTGTGAGAGCCTCACCACTAAGAGCCATCGCTCGCTCGAGGGCAGGGAGGGGGTGTGTAGGGAGAGCTTGGGAATGTGGACTCAGCTGCTGAGCTGCAGGAAGCAACAGTCTTTTTTTCCTGCCAGTCCTGACGCGCGACTGAGAGAGTAAAGGAGGGACGAAGGCGAGGTCTTGGTGGCAACAGGGACAAAAACTTGGCGGTCTAGCCTCAGGCCCCAAACTCTGCCTCCAGGCACCTCACATCTCCTTCCAGACAGGTGACTGGAAGTCAGGTGCCTAGGTCCCATTTCTGACTTCATATGCCACCCCAGGCCAGGCCCTTCCTGGCTATGCAACTAATTTTTCTCCCAGATCCCCATCTGGGGGAACACCCAGCCCTATGACTTTGGAGGGAGGTGACAGACACCAGACCTTCCTACCACAGCCTTGACCTCTCCCCAAACAGCCTCTAAATCCTCTGGAGATCTATCCCCTTGAGCAGCCGTGGTCCACTGTTAAAGTGAAATGCCCGGGAGGATAAATGGTCTGAGTTAGCTGTCACTTGAGGAAAAGAAAGAAGTTCTCATTTTCCTGGACAGGTTTCTCATTGTCCTGTAGCCATGCCAACGAGGAGCCAGCACAAAGGGCTTTAAACCATTTAATCAATGACAGCTCATCTCCCTTTTACTGAACAATGACGGTTTGCCTCAGCGACCACACTTCTGTAACCCAGGAGTCAGCACCAGCCACGCTCTGCATCATCCACCAATCCCCAAACTCTGCCTCCTCTCAGTGTGGCCATCACTGACCTTCATACCTCCCGGCACCTTATAGAAGACCCTTGCTCCCCTCAAAGGGATCACACCCTGTAGGCATTGCTCTGCTCTCAAGTAATAGATCCAGCTTTTTGTTTCAGATACTGAGACAGGGTATCTTCCATAGACACACTCATACTCTGGAATATCCCCTTCCTGGGAGTAATTTATCCTCACTTCTAAAGCCATTGCTCCAATATTGTTGGTGAATTAGAAAAAGGCCAACTCCGGGGCACCCCAGGGGCTCAGTGGGTTAAAACCTCTGCCTTCAGCTCAGGTCAAATTCCCAGGGTCCTGGGATAGAGCCCCACATCAGACTCTCTGCTCAGCAGGGAGCCTGCTTCCCTTCCTCTCTCTCTGCCTGCCTCTCTACCTACTTGTGGTCTCTGTCAAATAAATAAATAAAATCTTAAAAAAAAAAAAAAGGAAAAAGAAGAAGGCCAACTCTTCTAGACAAGCCCCAGTGAAGACTAGATTTCAACTCCTTCAGCTGGGAAATGAAGAAGTCAGTCCACAGTTTGCACAACCGTATACAGCAACCCTGCTCACCCCTCATACTTGGTCAGCCAGTGAGTGCTGCCCATTCTACCTCCTAAACACAGTTTCCAATCACAGTCTCAGTATCAGACCTCATCGTTTCTCATCTGAACTGGTACAGTAGTAGTCTGTAACTGGCATCCACAACTCCAGTCTGGGAATCAGGAAGTGACCCTCACCGGACCCTGAATCTGCCTGCACCTTGATCCTGGGCATCTCAGCCTCCAGAACTGTGAAGAGCAAATTTCTGTTATTTATAAACAGCCCAAACAGACCAATACAGTCCCCTTACCCAAGGCTCTCCCTGATTCTCCTACTAGGTCTGACCACTCTCTGCCAGGCTGGGTCCTCCCACAGCACCTCCCAAACCCCCGCAGGGGCATAGCTGGATGATTGCACAGCTCATCTCTCCTCCCCCCTACCTTTGCTTCCTCTCCAGCCAGCCAGTGAACCCTGCATGGGAGAGCAAGAGCAAGGCGACTTTCATCTCTTTGTAACCAGTCGTTGTGAAGGATGGGACCTCGGGGCAAAGAGTGATAATTCCAACTCCACCACTTAATGCTGTTGAAAACTAAAGCAAGTTACGTGACTTTTCCCAGCTTTGGTTTCCCGGTCTGTAAAGCCTGTAAAGCGTGGAGAACAATAGCCCCTGCTTGGCACCTTCCAGGAACAGGAGGGCAGGGATGGAGGCCTCACGGGTTTGGGTTCTCAGCTGAGGTAGAGGGAGATGACAGGGGCTGTATCCACAAAGGCCAGAGTGGGGTGTAATTACCTCCAGGACTCGTCGCCCTTAATCCAGTCTGGGCTTCACGACAATCACAGAAATGGATTCCTTAACAATAAAAAGTAATAATATAACTTAAAAAAAAAAAATTGCCCTGACTTTGCACAGCGTGGTTGTGAGGCCGTGGCCGGATACTGCCAGTGAAGCCGGGCTCTGGGAGCGCTCATCCATGCTGGGTCTCCTTGCTATGACCATGAAGAGTCCCTGGCACAGAGACGACCGCTAAATGTCACCTTCCTCTCTTCCTCTCTGCCACAATGCCCGATATACTCAGCAGTAGTGTGTATCAGCTGACTAAATGGAGGACCAATACTTCTACTAAAGTACAAACTCCTTCAGTTATTTTCCCAGATTGCAATGTGCAAAAACTCCCTATGAAAATCCAGACTCTTTATTCTGACCCTCAGGCCCATCAGGATCTGCTCCCAAGATAGCCCTCTGATAGCCACACTGACCCTCTCCTGCACCTCCCGGTGAGCTCTGCTCATGTCACGTATCCATTTGACAAGTAGGAGTACTGCACACCTACTAAGTGCAGACACTGATGAAGGCTCTGAGGACACAAGAGTGGACCAGACATGGTCCCTGTCCTCAGGGGGTCCAGCGGTCAAGGAGGAGGTAGGGATTGGCGCCTGGGTGGCTCAGTCAGTTAAGCATCTTCCTTCCGCTCAGGTCATGATCTCAGGGTCCTGGAATCGAGCCCCGCATTGGGCTCCGTGCACCATGGGGAGTCTGCTTGTCCCTCTCCCTCTGCCCATCACCCCCACTCGTGCTCTCTCGCTCTCTCTCTCACTCTGCTCTCTCTCAAATAATTTTTTTTTTTTTTAAAGGAAGAGACACAGGGGCGCCTGGGTGGCTCAGTGGGTTAAGCCTCTGCCTTCGGCTCAGGTCATGATCTCAGGGTCCTGGGATGGAGCCCCATGTCGGACTCTCCACTCAGCGGGGAGCCTGCTTCCCTTCCTCTCTCTCTGCCTGCCTCTCTGCCTGCTTGTGATCTCTGTCTGTCAAATAAATAAATAAAAATCTTAAAAAAAAAAAAAAAGAGAGAGACACAGAAGCAAAAAGCATTTCTATGAATTGAGCTTCAGTGAGCATTCGAGTTCTGAGGTCCTGGAGAGAATGAGATACATCTTCGATTTACAGATGAGAAGACTGAAAAGTTTTGTGCTTGTCTCAGCAGCAGTAATCCGTAGGTTTCTTTTGTTGTTGTTGTTGTTGTCTTAAGATTTTTAAAATTTATTTGTTTTTTTTTTTTTAAAGATTTTATTTATTTATTTATTTGACAGACAGAGATTACAAGTAGGCAGAGAGGCAGGCAGAGAGAGAGGAGGAAGCAGGCTCCCTGCTGAGCAGAGAGCCCGATGCGGGGCTCGATCCCAGGACCCTGGGATCATGACCCGAGCCGAAGGCAGCGGCTTTAACCCACTGAGCCACCCAGGTGCCCCTAAAATTTATTTGTTTTTTGAGAGAGGGTGCACACATACACACGCACACACACAAGTGGTGGGGGGGGGCAGTGGTGGAGAAGGGGCAGAGGGAGAGGGAAAGAATCCCAGGCAGACTCCCCGCAGAGCACGGATCCTTACCTGGGGCCATTCCACGACCCTGAGACCATGACTTGAGTGGAAGCCAAGAGTAAGATGCTCAGCCAACTGAGCCACCCATGAGCCCATAACCTTTAGATCTCTTAAGAGTAGGAGAGCCTTCAAGCATCTTTATGTACCTCCATATGCTAACTTAGCACAGTGTCTTGCATATAATTAGTGCTCAAGAAATAACTTTTGAGGGTCGCCTGGCTGGCTCAGTCAGTTAAGTGATTGCCTTCGGCTCAGGTCATGATCCCAGAGTCCTAGGACGGAGTCCCACATCAAGCTCCTTGCTCAGCAGGGAGCCTGGTTCTTCCTCTCCCTCTGCTGCTTCTCCTGTTTGTGTTTTCTCTGTTCATCTCTCTCAAATAAATAAATAAAATCTTTATTAAAAAAAAAAAAAGAAAGAACTTTTGGGTATGTAACTGAGTTAAATTGATCAGAACCAGTCCTCTCAACACCAAAGATTCAGAGGCGGCTTACTGCCTACCCCGTATCAGTTCTTCCTTTCTACCTTAGCAATAGAACTCCCACTGGGAGGAAGGGAGTGGGCTGCAATGTTCCGGACTAAAAGGCTATAGTTCTCAGCCCCTCTGCAGTTAAGTTTGGCCAAATTACTAAATTCTAGCCAATCAGATGTGAGTAGAACTGGCTTAAAGGGAGCTGACTGGGCTGGGAGTGCCCCCTTGGCTCCATCTTACTGAGTCTGGGCCTTGGCCTAGACTGAATGCGATGGCTGGAGCTCCTGCAGCCCATCTTTGGAGCATGAGGTGACACCGAAGATGGAAGTCATACACCAGGGAGGGTAGAGCAGAAAAAGAGAACTCCTAGGACCCTGAGGACTCTATGGAGCCACCATATTAGCCCACCTACCTTCTGACTTGCTGAATGTAAAGAGTTAATCCTGTGTGTTTGAGCTACTATCTTGAGGTCTCCATGTTAGCAGCTGTACACAATTCATTCCTGATACAGAGGTCCCTGACAAGAATGGGAGGTTGGAAGTAGTAGGTGGGGAAATGCCTAATTTTGCAGTAAGAATGAATTTGGGGGCATCAGGATGCCAGGTTAGAGTGGCGATCACATGGTCTCTGCTCACCCACACTCCCTCCTGCCTGTCACGGTCACGTCCTGTCAGGTGACAAATAAAGGTGGACTCTGCTTTGGGCGCAGTCCCCTCTTTGAGTAAGAGCACACCCGCCATGCCCAGATTTCAGTCCTCTTCACACTTTGGGGTCCTGTTTAGCACACCAAGCCATCCGTTTGTTCCCCCGGAATTAGTCTAGGGAGCAAGCTCTTCTTCGGCCAAATGGAATGTTAAAGCCGCAGAGGCTGAGGGACACGCAGCCTTCTGTGACAGTGATGTGCCAGGCATGGGGCTCAGTGTTCTGCGTGCACGATCTCATTTTAGCCTTGGAACAGCAGCCCTATTTTCAGGTGAGGAAACTGTGGCTCACCAAGTTCAGCTACTTGTCCCCGATCACACCTGGAATGTGGCTCCAAACATGGGCTTGCCTGAATCCATGGCCTGGGCTTTGACACAGCTCCAGCAGTGAGGGCAACCCTCCGAGCAGTCGTAACTCCACCACCTGGGGCATGATGCGCTGCCTAGAGTGATAAAGCCTGTCTCCCTCTTCCAGAACTTGAGCTCTAAGTTAAACGCCCAAGCCATCTGCTTCCTCTTTGTGTGGGGCAAGAGGCTAAGCCTCAACTTCCCTTTCCTCCTGCCCAGTGTCGTAACAGACAACAGCTCCATTGGTGGAAAAATGGCCTTCCTGTTGGCCGTGGGCTCAATGCTTTGGGTGCAGCAGCTCTGTTCCCTGCATGTGCGCTTCACAGACAATATTGAGAGCGGTGGTTACAGAGGGAGCTCCTAGGGTAAGGATGGGATCTCTTGGCTTTTGCCCATTGACCAACTGAGTGACCTGGGGGTGTCATGGAAGCCCTTGGAATCACAGTTCCCCATCCGTGAAATGAGGACACTGTTCTGTTCTCCTCAGTTAGATAATAGGTTAGAAGGGGTTTTGGAACTTGAGAAGAGCTTTTCTTTCTTTTTTCTTTTTTTTTTTTTTAAGATTTTATTATTATTTTTTAAAGATTTGTTTATTTATTTGACAGAGAGAGAGATCACAAGTAGGCAGAGAGAGGGAGGGTGAAGCAGGCTACCCGCTGAGCAGAGAGCCCGATGCGGGGCTCGATCCCAGGACCCTGTGATCATGACCTGAGCTGAAGGCAGACCTGACTTGAGCCACCCAGGCGCCCCAAGATTTTATTTTTTTTAAGTAATCAGAGGGCTTAAACTCACAACTTCAAGATCAAGAGTCTCATGCTCTACCAACTGAGCCAGCCAGGCACCCTGAGAGCTTTTTGAATAATAATAAGTTCACATTTATTGCCTTCTCACTACATGCCAGGAGGTGTGCTCAGCACTTTACAGGTATTATCTTATTTAGTTCTCATAAACCCTATGGGTAGGCATTCTTATCCCCATTTTATAGCTGAAGAAAACTGAGGCCTAGAGTGTAAGGTGACTTGCTTAAGGTCAGACACTTGGATTCTACCCCAGAAGGTCTAACTACAGGACCCATCCTACAAATGTGAGTGGTCCTTATTAGCCATAAATTGTATGGATTATCATAGAGAAGGCTAATTCCTTTAGGTAGAAGATGATGCTGGAATTCAAAGACAGTGAAGTCGGTCCTTCACCAGAAAGGTGAACCCTAGCTGTGCAGAGTGGGAGAAAGTATGCTCAAGCCATGTGGGTGCCTCGTGCCCCTTCTCCTGACACCAGCTTCTGGAGGAGGCTCTGCGTGGAGTGTGCTTCCAGGTGGAGGGCAAGCCCACTCCCAGACAGGTGGTTCATCGAGATGCTGTACCTGATTGTGATTTAGCAGATTCAGTTTGGAGGCAGGTGTCTGTGCCCAAGAAAAGGATGGGAAGTCTGCCACTAGCCAGGGCCTCTTAATCTCCCATCTGATTTGCAAACGCCCAGCCTGCTCCCCCGACACTGCTACCTCCCTCCAGGGTTTCAGCTTTAACTGGCTGTTTGCAGAGCTCCCTCTGCTGGCAGAGGTGCACCACCACACTCTTCGCAAGGCAACGGTTTTGGAGATGTACAAATTTTGACATACACACTTTCATGTTGAATCCTCAGAATAGCCCAGTGGGTTCAGTATTATTATTTTTAAAGATTTTATTTATTTGTTTTACAGAGATCACAAATAGGAAGAGAGGCAGTCAGAGACAGAGAGAGGGGGAAGCAGGCTCTCTGCTAAGCAGAGAGTCTGATGTGGGGCTCGATCCCAGGACCCTGGAATCATGACCTGAGCCGAAGGCAGAGGCTTTAATCCACTGAGCCACCCAGGTGCCCCTGGGTTCAGTATTATTATCACCACTTTCCAGGACGTGAAACAGACATCCCTGCCCAGTGTCATTCAGTAAAGTCCAGACTCTTACCAACACTTTCTAGGTCTTCTCTCAGTGACTGTTCCCATATCTAGACCTCTGAGCACCAGGTTGCTTACAACAGTTTCCAAACTCGGCTTCCTCTTCCTCCTCAGGCCACCAGTTCCCTTCTCTCAGCCTTACCACCCAGACCGCAGTCTGTGTCCTGGGAGCGGGCTCTGCCAGCAGGTGGTGTGTTGACCCTCGTGGCTAGAGGTACAGGGCCTAGAGTCAGCACTGAGTTACCTTCTCTGCAGTAACACCTTCTCACGCTAACAGTCTCTGTCCTCTCTCTGCTCTGCATGCTGGGAGCACTTTCTATTTTTAGTAAATCAACGAAGAGTAACCTGTATACAGAAAGCACACAAATTATAAGCACACAGCTAAAGAATTATCCCGCAGTGAAGATTCTGTGTAAAATCCCTTCTGCTAAAAAATTAGGATATTACCACACACCTGGTTCCCACTGTCAGTTACTACCAGCATGGGGAATGCTATCCTGACTTCTAATACTTCTGGACTTGGCAAAGTGAAGAGTTGGCTCAGATATTCCAATGAAAAATTGGCTTACAGATATGTTTCATTTTACACATAAGTAAACTTGTTTTTAAAAGAGAAGACCTAGGGCACCTCTGGGTGGCTCAATTGGTTAAGTGTCCAACTTTTGATTTTGGCCCAGGTTGTGATCTCAGGGTTGTGAGATCAAGCCCCGTGTCAGGCTCTGCACTGGGCATGGAGGCTGCTTAAGAGTCTCTCTCTCCCTTTCCCTCTGCCCCTTCTCCTTGGTCTAAAAAATAAATAAATAACTAAAAAATAAAAGAAGACCCAACCGAAGGTTGCCAACTCCTTATTTTGGCAAATAATAATGTTTTCGGGGCGGGGGGACCTTCCATTTAGTCTCACTATTGCTTTGTAAGAGAGGAGGCATCTGAGTATCAACATCACTAGTTTGTACTTCTTTTACTACAGACCACTACAGTACTGACCTTGACTGGCGTGTGACCTGTGATCTGGATGACCCCCGGTGACTGCTTCCAGCACCAACACTACTGTTGCATGAATTTCATCCCAGCCTTCTCTTTATTCCCCATCTATAGCTTCTTGGTTCTTGGACCAAAATTTATTTTTTGATACTTCTTAACTCCCTCAGAAATGTATGTTTTGAGCTTTGTGTGTCTATCTGTGGAGGCAAACACCATCTCAGTTTGGCTAAGTTATTGGTATTTACATTTATCCTTGAATTTTTATAATTTGTGCCCCTATTTTAGTCCCTCTTCTTTCCACCACAACACACATATACTCATTCATTCATTCATTCATTCAACAGTTAATTTGTTGAGTGCCTACACTCTTTGCCAGGCACTCCTCCAGATCTTGGGAATGGAAGTGACAAAGGCAAAATTCTTGTCTTCATGAAATTTATATGGCGGATCTATGTTTTTCCCAAGCTCCCCAGAGCTCAGTAGCAACAGTTTATGAGAATCATCTTTGCAAAAGGATATTTAAGAACAAAGGGTGTCTTTAGTCTGTTCAGGGTGCTATACCAACATAACATAGGCTTAGTAGTTTGTAAACAACAGAAATTTATTTCTCACAGTTCTGGAGGCTGGAAGTCCAAGACCAGGGTGCCAGCATGCTTTGGGTGAGGACCCATTTTTTTAGTCATAGCCAGCTCCTTCTTGCTAGGTCTTCACATGATGGAAGGGACTAGGGATCTTTCTTGAATCTTTTTGTAAGATACCAATTCCATTCATGACGGTTTCACTCTAATGACTTAAATCAAAGGCCCCACCTCCTAACACCATTGTCTTTGGGAGTTAGGATTTCAACATAGGGACTTTGCAGGGATATAACATTCAGACAACAGGAATGTGTGGGTGGCTCAGTCAGTTAAGCATCTGCCTTTGGCTCAGGTCATGATCCCAGCGTCCTGAGATCAAGTCCTGCATTTGGCTCTTTGTTCCGTGGGGAGCCTGCCTCTCCCTCTGCCTGTTACTCCCCCTACTTGTACTCTCTCTGGAAATAAATAAATAAAATATTAAAAAACACATTCAGACCATAGCAAGAGGAAAAATTCACACTGTATCAAGTGAAAAAAGCGGTATACAGAAATTTTATCCACTTCCGGTTCATTTGGAAGTCTGACTTATTGAAATATCTTGTTCAGTGGCAGCTAAAAAATGTTTGTAAAATGAATGCATTAAAGCCTAATCAGCCAAGACTCACCAGGGGGACTGGCTGGCTCATTCGGTATAGCATATGACTCTTAATCTCAGGGTTGTGAGTTCAAGCCGCATGTTGGGTGGGTGGGGAGCCTACTTAAAAACAAAGCAAAACAACTCACCAGGATCCAGCCATAGTTTGATGAAATCAGGTTTGTTGATTTGAAGTGGGAAAGGGAATTCCAGAGGAATCTTGGAATACTGCACCCCAAGACAGGGGAGGAAAGCATCTTTTTAAGGCTTGGGCTCCATTTAAACGACTTTGGGGAGGGTGGAAGTGGAAATTAATTCAGGATTGATTGCTGATTGTGATGTGGGATTAGAAGACATTAGTGAGAGGAAGTGGCGTGGGGGCGGTTTAGCAATTGGGTACCCCCCGGTACTAAATGAAAGTAACTAAGCAGGTTTAGAGCATCACTGACAGCTTTTTTCTCGTTTCAGAGCAAACTGATTTTCTACTCTTTCAAGTTTGCCCAGGTTTTGACTCTTTCAAATAAACTTGCTTCCAAGCTTTACTTTCGAAATTAGATCTTTAAAAAAATTACAAATATACTTTTTTTTTAAAGATTTTATTTACTTGTCAGAGAGAGCGCGCGCGAGCGCACAAGCAGGCAGAGGCGGAGAGAGAAGCAGGAAGAAGCCCCATGCGGGTCTCGATTCCAGGACCCTGGGATCATTACCTGAGCGGAAGGCAGCGGTTTAAGCGACTGAGCCACCCAGGTATCCCACGTTTGGTTGTTTTTTAATCTGCAAAATAATTCTAGTTTTATAAGGCCCACTCCTGTAGCCAAGAACCGATGCCCTGGAAGATAAGCCCGAGGGACTCCTCAGCAACCAGCCTCATCTGCGCGGCTCCGGGACCCTGAGCACCGAGGAAATGTAAAACCGGATGTTGACTATTTTGCCATAGAAACTGACGCGAATCCGGAAGTTACGTCAGAGAAAGCGGAAGTGAAACAGTCTACTTATCCACGTGGGTTCTGCGCGTGTTTCCCGGTCCCTGGTAGCCGGAGTTTTAAGCTCTGTCCCAGGCATAGTCGACATGGGTCGCTCGGGGAAGTTGCCCTCCGGTGTCTCGGCCAAGTTGAAACGCTGGAAGAAAGGCCATAGTAGCGACAGCAACCCTGCCATCTGCCGCCACCGCCAAGCCGCCCGCAGCCGCTTCTTCAGCCGGCCCTCAGGTAGCGGGGTCGAGACTCCAACGCGCTGGCGGCGGGGTTCTGGCGGATCTGGGTCTGATGGTCTGGGCCTCTCTGGAGGCCCTGGGGCCCAGGCGCTGAACGTTTCTTCTCCTAGAACGTCGCACGTGGAGCCTGCTGTAAAGACCCACCCTCCGCATTTGACAGATGGGGAAATGGAGTCCGCAGTAGGGAAATGACTAGCCCTGGGTACCACGGGTGTCAGAGTTGGGACTTACCTATAATTAACTTTGGGGGAGTCTTACCAAAGTGTTTTCACCTGCATTTATGTCTCAAGCCCCTGCATGCAGCCCCCGCGCCGTCTCCCACCGGCACTCAATCCGTCGGGACACAGAAGCAGAAACTTTAACCCGACGGGTTTGCTAAGTTCTAGGGGTATGGTGGGCCGATGAGGCAGGCCATGTTCAGAATTCAGCCTCTCGAGCTGGGGCCTGGACTCTGCTAGTTTTTGTCGTCTGGGTGGATCTCGGCCAAAAGGAGGTTCAGGTAGAAGTGAGGGCCTCACCTGTGCCTCCGGTTTTCAGGAAAAAGCGACCTGACTGTTGATGCGGTGAAGTTGCATAATGAGCTGCAGTCCGGGTCCCTGCGTGTGGGCAAAAGCGAAGCCCCTGAGACGGCCATGGAAGAGGAGGGGGGGCCCGCTCTCACGGAGAAGTCCTCGGGCACCTTCCTGAGCGGCCTCTCGGACTGCACAAATGTCACCTTCAGCAAAGTGCAGCGCTTCTGGGAGTCCAACTCAGCTGCGCACAAGGAGGTAAGGGGGAGGGTAAGGAGGACTTGGGGTGGCGAGGAGGAGCCAGACTTTGGCTTCTTTTTATTTTCTCCCAGTGCTGGCTCACTGTGGCGGGAGACAGCTGGTATTTTTGGATGATGTGTCATCTCTCCTACCTTTTGTGTTCCCTACTCACTAGCTCTCCTAGGGCGGGTTCCACTTTCTGCTTTTTTCTAACAGCATCTCCCCTACTCAAGTGTAAAGTCCCTCGGGTTAGAAATATTTTCCAAATACTTACCTCTCGTAAGGCAGGACTTTTTACATAGAATATTTTCAAGACACGTTTGTTGAGTAAATTAATGCTGAGTAACAATAGATAGAAAATGTTTTATCTAACAAGAACCAGATTGTATTTGTATTTTTTTAGTTAATACTTTTAAATTATACATATTTATATTCATTGTTTAAATGAAAAATGTCAAAATTATGAATGGTACCAAAGTGATGGGAGTAGAATAAAACGTCAAAGTTGTTCTCCCAACTTAACTTCTTCATGGCAGTTACTGTTGATGGCTTATCATGTATCTCCCTAGCCCAGCACTGTCCAACATGTGGTGTGAGCCACACAGGTAATTGTAAAATTTTAGTAGCCATATTTTAAAAAAGTAAAAAGTAAATGAAATTGATCTTTTTTTTTAAAAGATTTTATTTATTTATTTATTTGACAGGGAGAGAGAGAGAGAGAGAGAGAGCGCACAAGTAGGCAGAGAAGCAGGCAGAGGGGGGGAAGCAGGCTCCCTGCTGAGCAGAGAGCCTGATTTGGGGCTCAGTCCCAGGACCCTGAGACCATGACCTGAGCTGAAGGCAGAGGCTTAACCCACCGAGCCACTCAGGCGCCCCCTGAAATTAATCTTAATAATAAGCTTACTATCGTTAATTATTGTCATTTCAACCTATAATCGATATAAAATGAGATGATTTGTATTATTTTTATCATATTAAGTCTTCAGAATCTGGAGTGTATGTTAGCTTTACATGTCTATTTGGATGCTAACTCTTCTTTGAAAGGACTTGATTTGGTCATAAAATTTACAATGGCAAAAGGTTCATATTTCCAAGTTGTTCTAAATCTGTTTTCTTAAAACTTACAGTCATATATCTAAGCTGTTTTAAATCTGTTTTCAGGGCGCCTGGGTGGTTCAGTCAGTTAAGCCTCCAACTCTTGATTTCAGCTCAGGTCATGATTTCAGGGTCATGGGATCGAGCCACGAGTTGGACTCTGCTTGGGAGTCTGCTTGGGATTCTCTCTCTCACCCTTTTCCCTCTGTCCCTCCCCACACTTGCACACAAGCGAGTGCTCTCTCTCAAATAAATAAATCTTAAAAATATATATATTTGTTTTCCCATAACTAGATTTTTAAAGAAGTATTTATTTGAGAGAGAGCATGTGTGCTTGTGTGCACAAGAAGGGCAGGAGGGGCAGAGGGAGAAAGAGAAGCAGGCTCCCCAGGCAGGGCTTGATCCCAGGACCCCGGGATCATGACCTATGCAGAAGGCAGACGTTTAACCAACTGAGCCACCCAGGTGCCCCTCAAGTGTTCATTTTTAAATTTACGAATTCAAGATTCAGTTCTTCAGTCATACTAGCCATGTTCCATGTGCTCAGTAGCCTCTTGTGAACATTATTGTTTTAGACTTTCTTGTGTATTTTTTTATTTACGTTTATAGATTATATTTTATTTGCAGTGTTCTGCAATTTTGCGCCACTGAACAGTAGTTCTAAATTAATATAATATTGTTTCCCATTATTTTCAATAGTCCTGTAGTATTTGAATCCATCATTACTTATTATGTAGTAATAATACTTTATTGGGGCACCTGGGTGGCTCGGTTAAAGTGTTGGTTAAGTGTCTGCCTTTGACCCAGGTCATGATTCCAGGGTCCTGGGATCAAGCCCTACATCCAGCTCCCTGCTCAGTGGAAACCCTCCTTTTCTCCCTCTGCCTGCTGCTCTGCCTGCTTGTGCTCTCTATCTCTATCTCTATCTCTATCTTTCAAATAAATAAGTAAAATCTTGAAAAATAATAATAGTAATACTTCATTAATCCTCTGTTGATGGCTGCTGGGTTGTTTCAGTTTGTTGCTGCAGTGAACACACCTGTACCTAAATGTTTGCAGTTTCGTGCGGGTATTCCTGTAAGAGATGGGTCTTAGAGGTGGAGTCTCGGCAAACGTGTCTGCCTACTCGCTGGGTCTTATGGTGTGTACGCCTGGCTCTGAGTGCAGTTCATCTTATCTATCTCTAGGCCTTGTCAGGAGAATAATTTGTGAAGGAGTAAGGAAAAGAAGCAGCCCAGGGACGGGATTCAGCATAAAATAAATGTCCTAGGTGCCTTCTCCTTTACGTGCAGATCTGTGCTGTTCTGGCTGCTGTCACTGACGTGATTCGCTCCCAGGGCGGGAAGGAGACAGAGACTGAGTACTTCGCTGCACTGGTGAGTAGGTGTGACTTGAGAGTGGGTGTCCAGAACAGCAGGTTATTCCCATTGGAGAGGGAAGGTGGGTGCCCCTGGCATGAGGAGATAGAGCAGGACATTCCTGGGTAGGGGAGAGTGCTTCAGGGGCGCCTGGCTGGCCCAGTCGGAAGAGCATATGACTCTTGATATCTTGGGGCTGTGAGTTCAAGCCCCATGTTGGGTGTAAAGATTACTAAAAAAGAAAAAAAAAGAGTGCTTTAGTCATTCTCCGGTGGTAGCTTCGTAAGGCTGGTGGTATTTTGCTACACTATCCTTACAGAACAAAAACCTACCATTCTGGCTGTTGCTGTTGTGTTTTCTTCCCTGATCCATGAAGCTGAGTTAGGCCCAGGGAATCCTCTAGAAAAATGGTTGGCAAAGTGTGGCCAGGGGTGGGGCAGGTGGGAGGCTGGTCCTGAGACCCTTTTCTGGGGTTCGTGGGCTATCAAAATTATTTTTATAATAATACCACAACATCATTTGCCCTTTCACTCTCATTCGCTCATGAGTGTACTATGGAGTTTTCCAGAAGTTATCTCATGTCTGCTGACGTTATTTCAACAGCTAATTGTACTTGTGTATGCTTGTATTTTATTTTATTTTAATTTTTTTTTTTAAGATTTTATTTGTTTGACAGAGGATAGGCAGAGCAGCAGGCAGAGAGAGGGGGAAGCAGGCTCCCCGCTGAGCAGAGAGCCTGATGCGGGGCTCGATCCCAGGACCCTGAGATCATGACCTGGGCTGAAGGCAGAGGCTTAACCCACTGAGCCACCCAGGCGCCCCGTGTATGCTTGTATTTTAAAAATTTCTCAGTTTTAATTTTTAATGTGGTAAGTATCAGTAGATATCACCTATGTAAACAAAACTTCTCTCGGGGACTCTGCAAGAAATTCTACGGTGTAAAAGTTTGAGAACCACTACTCTGGAACAGGGTTTGGCAGACTACGGCCCTTGGGAATAATCTGATCCAAGACCTGTTTTTGTACAGCCTGAGAGCTAAGAATGGTTTTTATATTTTTAAAGGATTGTTCAAAACATACTCAAAAGAATATGCAACCGAGACCATCTATGGCCTGCAAACCCGAAAATATTTATGATCTGGCCCTTTATGGAAGAAGCCTTCTGCATAATGAATAAGTTAGCCAGTAATACATAGTTTTTATTATGGGCTGGACAGTGTTGGGATTGACACATACAAATTTGGTGAAATGTTAGAACAACTTATCTTTGTTTTACTAGTGAGGAAGCTGAATCACAGAAGGTTCATTGCTAGCCCAGAGTCACACAGTGGCAGAGCCAGGATTTGAACCTCTGACATCAGTGTTCTTGTTCTTCACCATCCTGCTGGGCACAGGGTGCCCCTAGCACCCCACCTGCCTAGCTTACACAACTTCCCACTCACCCCCTGTGGTCTGGCCCTCAGATGACAACAGTGGAGGCAGTGGAGTCCCCCGAGTCTCTGGCTGCTGTCGCTTACCTGCTGAACCTTGTCCTGAAGCGGTGAGTCCTATCCCTGGTCTGAGCCCAGAGTCTCTTGGGGCAAAGGGAACTGTATCAGCTGGCCTGATATCATCATGGCCTTATCAGCGTGAGGCTTCCGGGGCAGCTTGGGGTGTTGTACAGGGTGTGAGCCCTGGTCTTGCAGGTGGGGGAGGTAGGGGGAGGACTGAGGAGAGCAGTGGGGGCCCATCTCGTGGGAATGGAATGGGTAGTGGAGAAGGGAAGAGGCGAGGAGCTCAGGTGCCACAGAAAGCACACGGAGGTGGTGTCTGGAAGGGTGGGCTCCTGTCCTGACTCCCGCCCGCTTGCTGAGTGACTGGGCTAGTGCTGCCTCCCTCTGTCTAGCTCCCGCCTTCAGACCAGGGCTAAGCTTGCTCCTGCTGCTGTAGGACGCCCCTCGGGGTTCCGCCGTCTCTCTTCTTCCCCCACAGTGTGCCCAGTCCTGTACTCGTTAAGAAGTTTTCCGACACCTCCAAGGCCTTCATGGACATCATGGCAGCCCAGACCAACAGTGGCTCCACCTCTGCCCTCCGATGGGTTAGTGTCTGGGGTCTGGTTCCCCTCTGCCATCTTCCAGAGCCCCGCAGATCTGGCTGGAGCTCGGATACTCCCCAGGAGGGGTACAGGCACCACGTGGGCTTCCGACGGATTCTTGTGTGATTTTCTGGAGTTGGTGAGAACCTGGGCTCTTCTCCCAGCTGGCTGGAGCAGGTGAAACTGAGAGACTCCGAATCTCTCTTGAAGGTCCTCTCCTGCCTGGCCACCCTTCTGCGGAAGCAGGACCTGGAGGCCTGGAGCTACCCTGTGACCCTGCAAGTGTACCAGGGGCTGCTGAGCTTCACGGTGCACCCAAAGCCAAAGGTGAGGCTGCTGGGCCCCCAGAATATGGGGGCAGGGGGCAGCCATTCTAGTAAGTGGGCTCATCTGTCTGAGTAGGGGGAGTAGGGGAGGCTGCCCCGAGGGCTGGGCTCTTGCCCTGAGGCTTTACTTTTTGTGTCTGACGCCATCTTTGTTTAGTCCTAGAAGGTGAGAGGCAGCTCCTCATCCTACAGAAGGGGTATTCACTGTCAGGCCGTCCTGAGTCCCTGCTGCCTCACTGGTTAGTGACAGGTTTAGCTACAGTGGCAGGAAGGGGCAGTGTGGGGCTTTGGAGTCTCACACTCCTCACTTGGCTGCTGGGTTCACCACTCGTGTGTGACCTTGGGCGAGTTACTTAAGCTCTCTGAGCCTCAGCTTCCTAGCGGGAATGTAGGGCCGGTAATACCGAGCTCTCTGCAAGGGTATGGGGCGACTCCAGTGTCTCTCACAGTTCCTGGCTCAGAGCAGGCCCTCGGCAGTGGTAGCCAGCCACCGCATTTCCTTCTGAAATTGAGGGCAGGGCGCTTGTTCTAGCACAGCAGCAGCGGTCCACAGTCATTCGGGGGCTCTGCACGCTTCCCCAGGTCGGGTCACGCCTCCTTCCCTGTGTATTCCCGAGGCTGCTCTGCGCTTTCTTCAGGTCTCTGCTGCAGTGTCACTTCACTGGAGTGACACTTGCCTGACCACTATGTAAAAATAACAACCCTTGCCGTATAGTCTGCAAAGTACTTTCACCTCCTGGTGTATGCGTGTGTGTGTTCTACCTGCCAAAGAGAGAGTGAGTTTTTGGCCAGACTGCCAGACCGTCAGTCCTGAGAACAGTGCCAGGCTTGGTCACACTTGGTATTGTGGGGTGACTGATGGAACCCCTGGAGTAATGAGGACGCTGCAACTCAGAGATGAAGTGGTTAGCTCGTTCAAGGCCGTTTGGGGAACTGGTGGGAGAGCAGGGATCGGAGCCGAGCTTCGTCTCACTGCCCCGCTCAGGAGTCTGCACACAGGCGGGGCTGGGTAAAGCGTTGGTCGTGGAAGAGGCATGCCATCCGCGCTGCTGGGTGTATGCTAACCTGGGCCTGGCCCCCCTCTCCCTGGCTCGCAGATCCGGAAGGCTGCCCAGCACGGCGTGTGCTCTGTCCTCAAGGGCAGTGAGTTCATGTTCGGTGAAAAAGCCCCTGCCCATCATCCTGCTGCCGTTTCCACAGCCAAATTCTGCATCCAGGAGATTGAGAAGTCTGGAGGTGGGGAACCGGGTCTCCGGCAGGGCGGGTGGGGGCCGAGGCCAGCCTGGGAGGAGTGGGCTGAGGCCACCCTGAGAGGGTGGGCTGGAGGCTCAGCTCCCTCACCTGCCAGGCTCTAAGGAGGCCACCACCACACTACACATGCTGACGCTGCTGAAGGACGCGCTGCCCTGCTTCCCAGAAGGCCTGGTCAAGAGCTGCAGTGAGACCCTTCTCAGGGTCATGACACTGAGCCATGTGGTGAGCTCAGCCGGGGAGCCAGAGGAGTGTGCTGGGGCAGGGGGCTAAACTTCAGACCCTAGGCCCATGATGCTAATGCCTGAGAACTTGCTGGTCCGGCCAGAAGCAGGAGCTGGGGCCTCCCCACCCCAACCCTGCTCTTGTCCATGACCAAGGACACCAGCCATTCTTGGTGTCGGACAGACCAGGCTATCTTCAGGGTCCCGGTCCCTTTGGGAGCTGGTCTCAGGGATCGGGTCAGGGGAAGGGAGCTGAGGCGCGACTGGTAAGGCAGCAGCCCTCTCCCTGCTTGAGCTGTTTCAGCCACAGTCATGGATCTGTTTTCTTTTCTTTTCTTTTTTTTCTTTTTGCTTATTTACTCACAAATTTGTACAGTAGCTTTAATTCATAAAATGATCGGGGCGCCTGGGTGGCTCAGTGGGTTAAAGCCTCTGCCTTCGGCTCAGGTCATGATCCCAGGGTCCTGGGATCGAGCCCCGCATCGGGCTCTCTGCTCAGCGGGAAGCCTGCTTCTCCCTCTCTCTCTCTCTGCCTGCCTCTCTGCCTACTTGTGATCTCTGTCTGTCAAATAAATAAATAAAATCTTTAAAAAAAAAATTCATAAAATGATCTACATTTTTGTCATGCTAGCACAATTCTGTTAATTTTTTTTTTTTTTTAAGATTTTATTTATTTATTTGACAGGCAGAGATCACAAGTAGGCAGAGAGGCAGGCAGAGAGAGAGAGGAGAAAGCAGACTCCCTGCCGAGCAGAGAGCCCGATGCGGGGCTCGATCCCAGGACCCTGGGATCATGACCCGAGAGCCAAAGGCAGAGGCTTAACCCACTGAGCCACCCAGGCGCCCCTTCTGTTAATTTTTGTATAGCCTCTTGTAGGAGGATACATTCTTCCTAAAGCATCTATTATGTAAATAACACAATCATTGTTTAGAAGGAAGAACCCATTCAGAACAACTTGCTGTATGTCCTTTCAGATATTTTTTTTGGATAAACAAACATAGATAAAAACCTGTGAAAATACAGCCATAATCATAGCCTGCCCACCACATATAGGCTGCTTCTATAACTCATTCTGTTAGAAACTATTTGGTCATGTTCCTCTATTATCTTTGTTTAAATCTCTTAAAAATTTCTCAGTAGCTGCCAAGCCTTCGTAAAGTGACAGTCCTCTGAGTGTCTAGGTGTGGGGGGCATGCTTGAGGTCAGGGGCGTGGGTCTCTCCCAGCCCACTGGCTGGAGTTGGAGGTTGAGGAACCCAGGGCAGCCATGGGCTTTGCAGTCCCCCACTGAGTGTATGTGTCCTCTCCAGCTGGTGACAGCTTGTGCCATGCAGGCCTTCCACAGCCTCTTCCTTGCCAAGCCCAGCCTGGGCACCCTGTCAGCAGAGCTCAACGCCCAGATCATCACGGTGAGGCCTGATACGGAGGGTGTGATGGTAAAGGGGCGAGGGGGGGGCCTGTTACTTGTCTACAGAGTGAGCTTGAGTGGGCTGACTGGACTAGCCCAGTGGAGGAGGCCAGTATTCAAGCAGAGAGGAAGCAGGCAGCTAGGAGACTGGCCACTGAAGCCACATCAATGTCCACAGGACATGGGGACTCCGACTCTTACTTAACTTAATAAACAATTTCAGCATGGTCTCATGCTGTAACCCATATCTTGAGCAGAGGCTCTCAAATTTAGGGATCCCTGGATGGATTTGGGGAAGGGAGCATAAACATCCCCTTCTTGTTTGCAAAGTGTGTATATGTGTGCCTGTGTACATTTCTCCTGAGAGAGGCTCTGTGGCTTTTGTGAGATCCAAAGGGTTGTGTGACCCAGGTTTTACTCAGCTGATTCTAGAGACACTGACCCAATAAGAGCAGAACTGGGAGGGTTTCATCGAATAGGGAAAGACAGGACCTGGAAAGACCAAGGGGCTTGGGAGCTCTGGGGCCACCTGTGCAGGCCTGTCATTAGGACATGTTGGGAAGGGGTCATTGTCATTAGGCCACAGCAGACACACTCACTCAGTCCCCTGCTTATTCCCTGTCCCACCTCTAGGCCTTATATGATTATGTTCCCAGCGAGAATGACTTACAACCCCTGCTGGCCTGGCTTAAGGTCATGGAGAAAGCTCACATCCACCTGGTCAGGTAGGTGTGGTGGAGGGGTGTCCCAAGGCCTCCAGCCAGGCTACCTGCTCTGCAGTGTAGATGGGAGGGACGGAAGCCGGAAGCTGGAGAGGGAGGGCAGTGTTTCCTTGTCAAGTGTGCTGTAGACCAGCTCTGGGTCTGAGGTGCAGGGCAGGATGGTGTGGCCTGTGGGGCTGGTGCTGTCCTGCCAGAGCAGTTACCAGTGAGCTCTAAGGAGCAGCAGGGTGGGCTAAGCATACCGCCCCAGAGGTGGAGCCTCAGTTCCATCAGTTTTGTCATCCCCTGACTGAATCCTCTGTGGTTGGTTTCCTTTTCAGACGACCTCGTGCATTTTCTGTGGCTTCACCCTCCCCCCACCTGGGTTAACAGGCCCCTCCTCTGGGGTTTGTGGTTCTGTACACCCAGTGTCTGCTCTGTGTCTGTCAGAACACGCATGTGTGAGCTTGACCACTTCACAGTAGCCACCTGATAATTTTGCTTTTCCAGAATAAGGCTGAGAAGAATAAGTGTATCAGTTGGCAACTTGGGTTTCGCCTGGAGTGAGGATCTTTGAGGACCCTGGGGCCCCACCATGCTGTGTCTTCCCTTCCCTGTGCTGAAGGGCTCCCATCGGCCAGCTCTCTCAGGCCCCGTGCTGAGTGCTTTCCCTCATTGTCCACCTCACTCATCACAGCCATCCGGGAGGAACGTGCTAGCCTTTCCTTTTTTTTTTTTTTTTTTTTTTTTTTTAAGATTTTATTTATTTATTTATTTGACAGAGAGAGATCACAAGTAGGCAGAGAGGCAGT